>NW_027207477.1:0-342505 GCF_963455315.2 Globicephala melas | reverse complement strand
GGTATGGCTACGGGTTAGGGTTAGGGTACATGTTAGAGTTAGGGTACGGGTTAGGGTTAGGGAAAGCGGCAGGGTTCGGGTACAGGTAGGGGTAAAGGCTAGGGTTCAGGTATGGGTTAGGGTACAGGATAGGGTAGGGCTACGTGTTAGGGTACATGTTAGGGTTAGGGTAGAGGTTAGGTTTAGGGTAGAGGTTAGGGTGAGGGTTAGGGTATGGGTTAGGGTTAGGGTACATTGTAGGGTTAGGGTACGGTTAGGGTAAGGGTTAGGGTTAGGGTTAGGGTTCGGGTGGGGTTAGGGTACAGAGTAGGGTATGGCTATGGTTTAGGGTTAGGGTATGTGTTAGGGTATCTGTTAGGGTTAGAGGGTTACGGTTAGGGTTAGGGTTCGGGTTTAGGGTTAGGGTTAGGGTTAGGGTTTAGGGTTAGGGTTAGGGTTTAGGGTTAGGGATAGGGTTAGGGGGTTAGGGTTATGGTTATGGTTAGGATTAGAGTTAGGGTTAGGGTTAGGTTAGGGTTAGGGTTAGGGTTAGGGGTTGGGGATAGGGTTGGGGTTAGGGTGAGGGTTAGGGTTAGGGTTAGGGGACGGGGACGGTTTAGGGTACAGGTTAGGGTACGACAACAGTTTAGGGTGAGCGTACGTGTTAGGTTACGGGGTGGGGATCGGGTACGGGTATGGGTTAGGGTTTGGGTTCAGGTATGGGTTAGGGTACAGGTTAGGGTATGGCTATGGGTTAGGTTTAAGTTGTGGGTTAGGGTACCTATTAGAGTTAGGGTACAGGTTAGGGTTAGGGTACGGGTAGGGGTTAGGGTACAGGTAAGGCTACGGGTTAGGGTTAGGGTTTGGGTAGGGATTAGGGTACAGGTTAGGGTACGGCTACAGTTTAGGGTTAGGGTATGTGTTGGGGTACATGTTAGGGTTAGGGTATGTGTTAAGGTTAGGGTATGGGATAGGGTTCTGGTATGTGTTAGGGTTTGGGTTTGGGTATGGGATAGGGTACAGGTTAGGGTATGGCTACGGGATAGGGTTAGGGTGTGTGTTAGGGTACATGTTAGGGTTAGTGTATGGGTTAGGGTTAGTGTACGGGATAGGGTTAGGGTTAGGGTTAAGGTACAGATTAGAGTTTGGGTACAGTTTAGTGTATGGCTATGGTTTAGGGTTAGTGTACGGTTTAGGGTACGGGTTAGTGTTAAGATATGGGTTAGGATTAGGGTACGGGTAAGGGTAGAGTTTAGAGGTAGGGTTAGGGTTCGGGTAGGGGTTAGGGTACAGGTTAGGGTACAGCAACGGTTTAGGGTTAGGGTGTGTGTTATGGGACGTGTTAGAGTTAGAGTACGTGTTAGGATTACAGTAAGGGGTAGGGTTCGGGTACATGTACGTGTGAGGGATAGGGTGTGGGTATGGGTTCGGGTATGACAACGGGTTTGGGTTAGGGTATGTGTTAGGGTACGGGTTAGTGTTAGTGTATGGGATAGGATTAGGGTATGGGTTAGGGTAAGGCTTAGGGTTAGGGAACAGGTACGGTTTAGGGTACAGGTTAGTGTGACAACGCTTTAGGGATAGCGTACGTGTTAGGGTGCGGGTTAGTGTTAGTGTACGGGTTAGGATTAAGGTATGGGTTAGGATAAGGCTTCGGGTAAGGGTTATGGTTAGGGTTGGGGAACGGGTACGGTGGAGGGTACATGTTAGGATACGACAACACTTTAGGGTTAGCGTACGTGTTAGGGTACGGGTTAGCACTAGTGTATGGGTTAGGATTAAGGTACGGGTTAGGGTAGGGCTTCGGGTAAGGGTTACGGTTACGGTTAATATTAGGGTTAGGGTTAGGGAACAGGTACGAATTAGGGTACAGGTTAGGGTACGACAAAGATTTAGGGTGAGTTTACGTGTTAGGGTACAGGTTAGTGTTAGTGTATGGGTTAGCATAAAGGTACAGGTTAGGGTAAGGCTTGACATAAGGGTTAGTGACACGGTTAGGGTTAGGAAACGGCAATGGTTTAAGGCACCCTTTAGGGTACAACAAAGTTTTATGGTTAATGTACGTGTTAGGGTACGGGATAGCATTACTGTATGGGTTAGGACTAGGGTAAGAGTTAGGGCAAGGCTTCGGGGAAGGGTTAGTGTTAGGGTTAGCGTAAGTGTTAGGGAATGGGTACGGTTTAGGGTACAGTTTAGGGTATGACCACAGTTTAGGGTCAGGGTGCGTGTTAGGGTATGGGTTAGTGTTAGTGTATGGGTTAGGAGAAAGTATGGGTTAGGGTAAGGCTTCGGATAAGGGTAACGATTACGGTTACGGTTACGGTTAGGGTTAGGGTTAGGGTTTAGAGTTAGGGTTCGGGTTAGGGTTTAGGGTTAGGGATAGGGACATGGTTAGGGGGTTAGGGTTAGGGTTATGGTTATGGTTAGGATTAGGGTTAGAGTTAGGGTTAGTTTAGGGTTAGGGTTAGGGTTAGGATTAGGGATTGGGGTTAGGGCTGGGGTTGGGGTTAGGGTTAGGGTTAGGGTTATGGTTAGGGTTGGGGTTGGGGACGGGGACGGTTTAGGGTACAGGTTAGGGTACGACAACGGTTTAGGGTGAGCGTACATGTGAGGGCATGGGTTAGTGTTAGCGTACGGGTTAGGATTAGGGGACGGGTTAGGGTAAGGCTTCGGGTAAGGGTTAGGGTTAGGGTTAGGGGACGGGGACGGGGACGGGGACGATTTAGGGTCCGGGTGAGCGTACGACAACGGTTTTGGGTAGGCATACGTGGAACGGCACGGGTTAGTGTTAGCGTACAGGTTAGGATTAGGGGACGGGTGAGGGTAAGGCTTCGGGTTAGGGTTAGGGCTAGGGTTCAGGCTAGGGTTAGGGTTAGGGGACGGGGACGGTTTAGGGTCCGGATGAGGGTACGACAACGGTTTAGGGTGAGCGTACGTGTGAGGGCACGGGTTAGTGTACGCGTACGGGTTAGGATTAGGGGACGGGTGAGGCTAAGGCTTCGGGGAAGGGTTAGGGTTAGGGTTCGGGCTAGGGTTAGGGTTAGGGGACGGGGATGCTTTAGGGTCAGGGTGAGGGTACGACAACGGTTTAGGGTGAACGTACGTGTGAGGGCACGGGTTAGTGTTAGCGTACGGGTTAGGATTACGGGAGGGGTGAGGCTAAGGCTTCGGGGAAGGTTAGGGTTAAGGATTGGGCTAGGGTTAGGGTTAGGGGACGGGGACGGTTTAGGGTCCAGGTGAGGGTACGACAACGCTTTAGGGGGAGCGTACGGGTGAGGGCGCGGGTTATTGTTAGCGTACGGATTAGGATTAGGGGACGTGTGTTGGTCAGGCTTCGGGGAATGGTTAGGGTTAGGGTTCGGGCTAGGGTTAGGGTTAGGGGACGGGGACGGTTTAGGGTCCTGGTGAGGGTACGACAACGCTTTAGGGGGAGCGTACGTGTGAGGGCCCGGGTTAGTGTTTGCGTACGGGTTAGGATTAGGGGACGGGTGAGGGTCAGGCTTCTGGGAAGGGTTAGGGTTAGGGTTTGGGCTAGGGTTAGGGTTAGGGGACGGGGACGGTTTAGGGTCCGGGTGAGGGTACGACAATGCTTTAGGGGAACGTACGTGTGAGGGCGCGGGTTAGTGTTAGCGTACGGGTTAGGATTAGGGGACGGGTGAGGGTCAGGCTTCGGGGAAGGGTTAGGGTTAGGGTTCGGGCTAGGGTTAGGGTTAGGGAACGGGGACTGTTTAGGGTCCGGGTGAGGGTACGACAACGCTTTAGGGGGAGCGTACGTGTGAGGGCGCGGGTTAGTGTTAGCGTACGGGTTAGGATTAGGGGACGGGTGAGGGTCAGGCTTCGGGGAAGGGTTAGGGTTAGGGTTCGGGCTAGGGTTAGGGTTAGGGGATGGGGACGGTTTAGGGTCCGGGTGAGGGTACGACAACGCTCTAGGGGGAGCGTACGTGTGAGGGCGCGGGTTAGTGTTAGCGTACGGGTTAGGATTAAGGGATGCGTGAGGGTCAGGCTTCGGGGAAGGGTTAGGGTTAGGGTTCGGGCTAGGGTTAGGGTTAGGGGACGGGGACGGTTTAGGGTCCAGGTGAGGGTACGACAACGCTTTAGGGGGAGCGTACGTGTGAGGGCGCGGGTTAGTGTCAGCGTACGGTTTAGGATTAGGGGACGGCTGAGGGTCAGGCTTCGGGGAAGGTTTAGCGTTAGGGTTCGGGCTAGGGTTAGCGTTAGGGGACGGGGACAGTTTAGGGTCCGGGTGAGGGTACGACAACGCTTTAGGGGGAGCGTACGTGTGAGGGTGCAGGATAGAGTCAGCGTACGGGTTAGGATTAGGGGACGGGTGAGGGTCAGGCTTCGGGGAAGGGTTAGGGTTAGGGTTCGGGCTAGGGTTCGGGTTAGGGGACGGGGACGGTTTAGGGTCCGGGTGAGGGTACGACAACGCTTTAGAGGGAGCGTACGGGTGAGGGCGCGGGTTATTGTTAGTGTACGGGTTAGGATTAGGGGACGGGTGAGGGTCAGGCTTTGGGGAAGTGTTAGGGTTAGGGATCGAGCTAGGGTTAGGGATAGGGGACGGGGACGGTTTAGGGTCCAGGTGAGGGTACGACAACGCTTTAGGGGGAGCGTACGTGTTAGGGCGCGGGTTAGTGTCAGCGTACGGTTTAGGATTAAGGGATGCGTGAGGGTCAGGCTTCGGGGAAGGGTTAGGGTTAGGGTTCGGGCTAGGGTTAGGGTTAGGGGACGGGGACGGTTTAGGGTCCAGGTGAGGGTACGACAACGCTCTAGGGGGAGCGTACGTGTGAGGGCGCGCGTTAGTGTCAGCGTACGGGTTAGGATTAGGGGACGGGTGAGGGTCAGGCTTCGGGGAAGGGTTAGGGTTAAGGTTCGGGCTAGGGTTAGGGTTAGGGGACGGGGACGGTTTAGGGTCCAGGTGAGGGTACGACAACGCTCTAGGGGGAGCGTACGTGTGAGGGCGCGCGTTAGTGTCAGCGTACGGTTTAGGATTAGGGGACGGGTGAGGGTCAGGCTTCGGGGAAGGGTTAGGGTTAGGGTTCGGGCTAGGGTTAGGGTTAGGGGACGGGGACGGTTTAGGTTTCAGGTGAGGGTACGACAACGCTTTAGGGGGAGCGTACGTGTGAGGGCGCGGGTTAGTGTCAGCGTACGGTTTAGGAATAGGGGCCGGGTGAGGGTCAGGCTTCGGGGAAGGGTTAGGGTTAGGGTTCGGGCTAGGGTTAGGGTTAGGGTACGGGGACGGTTTAGGGTCCAGGTGAGGGTACGACAATGCTTTAGGGGGAGCGTACGTGTGAGGACGCGGGTTAGTGTCAGCGTACGGGTTAGGATTAGGGGATGGGTGAGGGTCAGGCTTCGGGGAAGGGTTAGGGTTAGGGTTCGGGCTAGGGTTAGGGTTAGGGGACGGGGACGGTTTAGGGTCCAGGTGAGGGTACGACAACGCTTTAGGGGGAGCGTACGTGTGAGGGCGCGGGTTAGTGTCAGCGTACGGGTTAGGATTAAGGGATGCGTGAGGGTCAGGCTTCGGGGAAGGGTTAGGGTTAGGGTTCGGGCTAGGGTTAGGGTTAGGGGACGGGGACGGTTTAGGGTCCAGGTGAGGGTACGACAACGCTTTAGGGGGAGCGTACGTGTGAGGGCGCGGGTTAGTGTCAGCGTACGGTTTAGGATTAGGGGACGGGTGAGGGTCAGGCTTCGGGGAAGGGTTAGGGTTAGGGTTCGGGCTAGGGTTAGGGTTAGGGGACGGGGACGGTTTAGGTTTCAGGTGAGGGTACGACAACGCTTTAGGGGGAGCGTACGTGTGAGGGCGCGGGTTAGTGTCAGCGTACGGTTTAGGAATAGGGGACGGGTGAGGGTCAGGCTTCGGGGAAGGGTTAGGGTTAGGGTTCGGGCTAGGGTTAGGGTTAGGGGACGGGGACGGTTTAGGGTCCAGGTGAGGGTACGACAACGCTTTAGGGGGAGCGTACGTGTGAGGACGCGGGTTAGTGTCAGCGTACGGGTTAGGATTAGGGGACGGGTGAGGGTCAGGCTTCGGGGAAGGGTTAGGGTTAGGGTTCGGGCTAGGGTTAGGGTTAGGGGACGGGGACGGTTTAGGGTCCAGGTGAGGGTACGACAACGCTTTAGGGGGAGCGTACGTGTGAGGGCGCGCGTTAGTGTCAGCGTACGGGTTAGGATTAGGGGACGGGTGAGGGTCAGGCTTCGGGGAAGGGTTAGGGTTAAGGTTCGGGCTAGGGTTAGGGTTAGGGGACGGGGACGGTTTAGGGTCCAGGTGAGGGTACGACAACGCTTTAGGGGGAGCGTACGTGTGAGGGCGCGGGTTAGTGTCAGCGTACGGGTTAGGATTAGGGGACGGGTGAGGGTCAGGCTTCGGGGAAGGGTTAGGGTTAGGGTTCGGGCTAGGGTTAGGGTTAGGGGACGGGGACGGTTTAGGGTCCAGGTGAGGGTACGACAACGCTTTAGGGGGAGCGTAAGTGTGAGGGCGCGGGTTAGTGTCAGCGTAAGGGTTAGGATTACGGGACGGGTGAGGGTCAGGTTTCGGGGAAGGGTTAGGGTTAGGGTTCGGGCTAGGGTTAGGGTTAGGGGACGGGGACGGTTTAGGATCCAGGTGAGGGTACGACAACGCTTTAGGGGGAGCGTACGTGTGAGGGCGCAGGTTAGTGTCAGCGTACGGGTTAGGATTAGGGGACGGGTGATGGTCAGGCTTCGGGGAAGGGTTAGGGTTAGGGTTCGGGCTAGGGTTAGGGTTAGGGGACGGGGACGGTTTAGGGTCCAGGTGAGGGTACGACAACACTTTAGGGGGAGCGTACGTGTTAGGGCGCGGGTTAGTGTCAGCGTACGGTTTAGGATTAGGGGACGCGTGAGGGTCAGGCTTCGGGGAAGGGTTAGGGTTAGGGTTCGGGCTAGGGTTAGGGTTAGGGGACGGGGACGGTTTAGGGTCCAGGTGAGGGTACGACAACGCTTTAGGGGGAGCGTACGTGTGAGGGCGCGGGTTAGTGTCAGCGTACGGGTTAGGATTAGGGGACGGGTGAGGGTCAGGCTTTGGGGAAGTGTTAGGGTTAGGGTTCGGGCTAGGGTTAGGGTTAGGGGACGGGGACAGTTTAGGGTCCAGGTGAGGGTACGACAACGCTTTAGGGGGAGCGTACGTGTGAGGGCGCGGGTTAGTGTCAGCGTACGGGTTAGGATTAGGGGACGGGTGAGGGTCAGGCTTCGGGGAAGGGTTAGGGTTAGGGTTCGGGCTAGGGTTAGGGTTAGGGGACGGGGACGGTTTAGGGTCCAGGTGAGGGTACGACAACACTTTAGGGGGAGCGTACGTGTGAGGGCGCGGGTTAGTGTCAGCGTACGGTTTAGGATTAGGGGACGCGTGAGGGTCAGGCTTCGGGGAAGTGTTAGGGTTAGGGTTCGGGCTAGGGTTAGGGTTAGGGGACGGGGACGGTTTAGGGTCCAGGTGAGTGTACGACAACGCTTTAGGGGGAGCGTACGTGTGAGGGCGCGGGTTAGTGTCAGCGTACGGTTTAGGATTAGGGGACGCGTGAGGGTCAGGCTTCGGGGAAGGGTTAGGGTTAGGGTTCGGGCTAGGGTTAGGGTTAGGGGACGGGGACGGTTTAGGGTCCAGGTGAGGGTACGACAACGCTTTAGGGGGAGCGTACGTGTGAGGGCGTGGGTTAGTGTCAGCGTACGGGTTAGGATTAGGGGACGGGTGAGGGTCAGGCTTCGGGGAAGGGTTAGGGTCAGGGTTCGGGCTAGGGTTAGCGTTAGGGGACGGGGACGGTTTAGGGTCCAGGTGAGGGTACGACAACGCTTTAGGGGGAGCGTACGTGTGAGGGCGCGGGTTAGTGTCAGCGTACGGTTTAGGATTAGGGGACGCGTGAGGGTCAGGCTTCGGGGAAGGGTTAGGGTTAGGGTTCGGGCTAGGGTTAGGGTTAGGGGACGGGGACGGTTTAGGGTCCAGGTGAGGGTACGACAACGCTTTAGGGGGAGCGTACGTGTGAGGGCGCGGGTTAGTGTCAGCGTACGGGTTAGAATTAGGGGACGGGTGAGGGTCAGGCTTCGGGGAAGTGTTAGGGTTAGGGTTCGGGCTAGGGTTAGGGTTAGGGGACGGGGACGGTTTAGTATCCAGGTGAGGGTACGACAACGCTTTAGGGGGAGCGTACGTGTGAGGGCGCGGGTTAGTGTCAGCGTACGGGTTAGGATTAGGGGACGGGTGAGGGTCAGGCTTCGGGGAAGTGTTAGGGTTAGGGTTCGGGCTAGGGTTAGGGTTAGGGGACGGGGACGGTTTAGGGTCCAGGTGAGGGTACGACAACACTTTAGGGGGAGCGTACGTGTGAGGGCGCGGGTTAGTGTCAGCGTACGGTTTAGGATTAGGTGACGCGTGAGGGTCAGGCTTCGGGGAAGTGTTAGGGTTAGGGTTCGGGCTAGGGTTAGGGTTAGGGGACGGGGACGGTTTAGGGTCCAGGTGAGGGTACGACAACGCTTTAGGGGGAGCATACGTGTGAGGGCGCGGGTTAGTGTCAGCGTACGGTTTAGGATTAGGGGACGCGTGAGGGTCAGGCTTCGGGGAAGGGTTAGGGTTAGGGTTCGGGCTAGGGTTAGGGTTAGGGGACGGGGACGGTTTAGGGTCCAGGTGAGGGTACGACAACGCTTTAGGGGGAGCGTACGTGTGAGGGCGCGGGTTAGTGTCAGCGTACGGGTTAGGATTAGGGGACGGGTGAGGGTCACGCTTCGGGGAAGGGTTAGGGTTAGGGTTCGGGCTAGGGTTAGGGTTAGGGGACGGGGACGGTTTAGGGTCCAGGTGAGGGTAAGACAACGCTTTAGGGGGAGCGTACGTGTGAGGGCGCGGGTTAGTGTCAGCGTACGGGTTAGGATTAGGGGACGGGTGAGGGTCAGGCTTCGGGGAAGGGTTAGGGTTAGGGTTCGGGCTAGGGTTAGGGTTAGGGGACGGGGACGGTTTAGGGTCCAGGTGAGGGTACGACAACGCTTTAGGGGGAGCGTACGTGTGAGGGCGCGGGTTAGTGTCAGCGTACGGGTTAGGATTAGGGGACGGGTGAGGGTCAGGCTTCGGGGAAGTGTTAGGGTTAGGGTTCGGGCTAGGGTTAGGGTTAGGGGACGGGGACGGTTTAGGGTCCAGGTGAGGGTACGACAACGCTTTAGGGGGAGCGTACGTGTGAGGGCGCGGGTTAGTGTCAGCGTATGGTTTAGGATTAGGGGACGCGTGAGGGTCAGGCTTCGGGGAAGGGTTAGGGTTAGGGTTCGGGCTAGGGTTAGGGTTAGGGGACGGGGACGGTTTAGGGTCCAGGTGAGGGTACGACAACGCTTTAGGGGGAGCGTACGTGTGAGGGCGCGGGTTAGTGTCAGCGTACGGGTTAGGATTAGGGGACGGGTGAGGGTCAGGCTTCGGGGAAGTGTTAGGGTTAGGGTTCGGGCTAGGGTTAGGGTTAGGGGACGGGGACGGTTTAGGGTCCAGGTGAGGGTACGACAACGCTTTAGGGGGAGCGTACGTGTGAGGGCGCGGGTTAGTGTCAGCGTACGGGTTAGGATTAGGGGACGGGTGAGGGTCAGGCTTCGGGGAAGGGTTAGGGTTAGGGTTCGGGCTAGGGTTAGGGTTAGGGGATGGGGACGGTTTAGGGTCCAGGTGAGGGTACGACAACGCTTTAGGGGGAGCGTACGTGTGAGGGCGCGGGTTAGTGTCAGCGTACGGTTTAGGATTAGGGGACGCGTGAGGGTCAGGCTTCGGGAAAGGGTTAGGGTTAGGGTTCGGGCTAGGGTTAGGGTTAGGGGACGGGGACGGTTTAGGGTCCAGGTGAGGGTACGACAACGCTTTAGGGGGAGCGTACGTGTGAGGGCGCGGGTTAGTGTCAGCGTACGGGTTAGGATTAGGGGACGGGTGAGGGTCAGGCTTCGGGGAAGAGTTAGGGTTAGGGTTCGGGCTAGGGTTAGGTTTAGGGGACGGGGACGGTTTAGTGTCCAGGTGAGGGTACGACAACGCTTTAGGGGGAGCGTACGTGTGAGGGCGCGGGTTAGTGTCAGCGTACGGGTTAGGATTAGGGGACGGGTGAGGGTCAGGCTTCGGGGAAGGGTTAGGGTTAGGGTTCGGGCTAGGGTTAGGGTTAGGGGACGGGGACGGTTTAGGGTCCAGGTGAGGGTACGACAACACTTTAGGGGGAGCGTACGTGTGAGGGCGCGGGTTAGTGTCAGCGTACGGTTTAGGATTAGGGGACACGTGAGGGTCAGGCTTCGGGGAAGGGTTAGGGTTAGGGTTCGGGCTAGGGTTAGGGTTAGGGGACGGGGACGGTTTAGGTTCCAGGTGAGGGTACGACAACGCTTTAGGGGGAGCGTACGTGTGAGGGCGCGGGTTAGTGTCAGCGTACGGGTTAGGATTAGGGGACGGGTGAGGTTCAGGCTTCGGGGAAGGGTTAGGGTTAGGGTTCGGGCTAGGGTTAGGGTTAGGGGACGGGGACGGTTTAGGGTCCAGGTGAGGGTACGACAACGCTTTAGGGGTAGCGTACGTGTGAGGGCGCGGGTTAGTGTCAACATACGGGTTAGGATTAGGGGACGGGTGAGGGTCAGGCTTCGGGGAAGGGTTAGGGTTAGGGTTCGGGCTAGGGTTAGGGTTAGGGGACGGGGCCGGTTTAGGGTCCAGGTGAGGGTACGACAACGCTTTAGGGGGAGCATACGTGTGAGGGCGTGGGTTAGTGTCAGCGTACGGGTTAGGATTAGGGGACGGGTGAGGGTCAGGCTTCGGGGAAGGGTTAGGGTTAGCGTTCGGGCTAGGGTTAGGGTTAGGGGACGGGGACGGTTTAGGGTCCATGGGAGGGTACGACAACGCTTTAGGGGGAGCGTACGTGTGAGGGCGCGGGTTAGTGTCAGCGTACGGTTTAGGATTAGGGGACGCGTGAGGGTCAGGCTTCGGGGAAGGTTTAGGGTTAGGGTTCGGGCTAGGGTTAGGGTTAGGGGACGGGGACGGTTTAGGGTCCAGGTGAGGGTACGACAACGCTTTAGGGGGAGCGTACGTGTGAGGGCGCGGGTTAGTGTCAGCGTACGGGTTAGGATTAGGGGACGGGTGAGTGTTAGGCTTCGGGGAGGTGTTAGGGTTAGGGTTCGGGCTAGGGTTAGGGTTAGGGGACGGGGACGGTTTAGGGTCCAGGTGAGGGTACGACAACGCTTTAGGGGGAGAGTACGTGTGAGAGCGCCGGTGAGTGTCAGCGTACGGTTTAGGATTAGGGGACGGGTGAGGGTCAGGCTTCAGGGAAGGGTTAGGGTTAGGGTTCGGGCTAGGGTTAGGGTTAGGGGACGGGGACGGTTTAGGTTTCAGGTGAAGGTACGACAACACTTTAGGGGGAGCGTACGTGTGAGGGCGCGGGTTAGTGTCAGCGTACGGTTTAGGATTAGGGGACGGGTGAGGGTCAGGCTTCGGGGAAGGGTTAGGGTTAGGGTTCGGGCTAGGGTTAGGGTTAGCGGACGGGGACGGTTTAGGGTCCAGGTGAGGGTATGACAACGCTTTAGGGGGAGCGTACGTGCGAGGGCGCGGGTTAGTGTCAGCGTACGGGTTAGGATTAGGGGACGGGTGAGGGTCAGGCTTCGGGGAAGGGTTAGGGTTAGGGTTCGGGCTAGGGTTAGGGTTAGGGGACGGGGACGGTTTAGGGTCCAGGTGAGGGTACGGCAACGCTTTAGGGGGAGCGTGCGTGTGAGGGCGTGGGTTACTGTCAGCGTACAGGTTAGGATTAGGGGACGGGTGAGGGTCAGGATTCGGGGAAGGGTTAGGGTTAGGGTTCGGGCTAGGGTTAGGGTTAGGGGAAGGGGACGGTTTAGGGTCCAGGTGAGGGTACGACAACGCTTTACGGGGAGCGTACGTGTGAGGGCGCGGGTTAGTGTCAGCGTACGGGTTAGGATTAGGGGACGGGTGAGGGTCAGGCTTCGGGGAAGGGTTAGGGTTAGGGTTCGGGCTAGGGTTAGGGTTAGGGGACGGGGACGGTTTAGGGTCCAGGTGAGGGTACGACAACGCTTTAGGGGGAGCGTACGTGTTAGGGCGCGGGTTAGTGTCAGCGTACGGGTTAGGATTAGGGGACGGGTGAGGGTCAGGCTTCGGGGAAGGGTTAGGGTTAGGGTTCGGGCTAGGGTTAGGGTTAGGGGACGGGGACGGTTTAGGGTCCAGGTGAGGGTACGACAACGTTTTAGGGGGAGCGTACGTGTGAGGGCGCGGGTTAGTGTCAGCGTACGGGTTAGGATTAGGGGACGGGTGAGGGTCAGGCTTCGGAGAAGGGTTAGGGTTAGGGTTCGGGCTAGGGTTAGGGTTAGGGGACGGGGACGGTTTAGGGTCCAGGTGAGGGTACGACAACGCTTTAGGGGGAGAGTACGTGTGAGGGCGCCGGTGAGTGTCAGCGTACGGTTTAGGATTAGGGGACGGGTGAGGGTCAGGCTTCAGGGAAGGGTTAGGGTTAGGGTTCGGGCTAGGGTTAGGGTTAGGGGACAGGGACGGTTTAGGTTTCAGGTAAGGGTACGACAACACTTTAGGGGGAGCGTACGTGTGAGGGCGCGGGTTAGTGTCAGCGTACGGGTTAGGATTAGGGGACGGGTGAGGGTCAGGCTTCGGGGAAGTGTTAGGGTTAGGGTTCGGGCTAGGGTTAGGGTTAGGGGACGGGGACGGTTTAGGGTCCAGGTGAGGGTACGACAACGCTTTAGGGGGAGCGTATGTGTGAGGGCGCGGGTTAGTGTCAGCGTACGGGTTAGGATTAGGGGACGGCTGAGGGTCAGGCTTCGGGGAAGGGTTAGGGTTAGGGTTCGGGCTAGGGTTAGGGTTAGGGGACGGGGACGGTTTAGGGTCCAGGTGAGGGTACGACAACGCTTTAGGGGGAGCGTATGTGTGAGGGCGCGGGTTAGTGTCAGCGTACGGGTTAGGATTAGGGGACGGGTGAGGGTCAGGCTTCGGGGAAGGGTTAGGGTTAGGGTTCGGGCTAGGGTTAGGGTTAGGGGACGGGGACGGTTTAGGGTCCAGGTGAGGGTACGACAACGCTTTAGGGGGAGCGTATGTGTGAGGGCGAGGGTTAGTGTCAGCGTACGTGTTAGGATTAGGGGACGGCTGAGGGTCAGGCTTCGGGGAAGGGTTAGGGTTAGGGTTCGGGCTAGGGTTAGGGTTAGGGGACGGGGACGGTTTAGGGTCCAGGTGAGGGTACGACAACGCTTTAGGGGGAGCGTATGTGTGAGGGCGCGGGTTAGTGTCAGCGTACGGGTTAGGATTAGGGGACGGGTGAGGGTCAGGCTTCGGGGAAGGGTTAGGGTTAGGGTTCGGGCTAGGGTTAGGGTTAGGGGACGGGGACGGTTTAGGGTCCAGGTGAGGGTACGACAACGCTTTAGGGGGAGCGTACGTGTGAGGGCGCGGGTTAATGTCAGCGTACGGGTTAGGATTAGGGGACGGGTGAGGGTCAGGCTTCGGGGAAGGGTTAGGGTTAGGGTTCGGGCTAGGGTTAGGGTTAGGGGACGGGGACGGTTTAGGGTCCAGGTGAGGGTACGACAACGCTTTAGGGGGAGCGTACGTGTGAGGGCGCGGGTTCGTGTCAGCGTACGGGTTAGGATTAGGGGACGGGTGAGGGTCAGGCTTCGGGGAAGGGTTAGGGTTAGGGTTCGGGCTAGGGTTAGGGTTAGGGGACAGGGACGGTTTAGGGTCCAGGTGAGGGTACGACAACGCTTTAGGGGGATCGTACGTGTGAGGGCGTGTGTTAGTGTCAGAGTACGGGTTAGGATTAGGGGACGGGTGAGGGTCAGGCTTCGGGGAAGGGTTAGGGTTAGGGTTCGGGCTAGGGTTAGGGTTAGGGGACGGGGACGGTTTAGGGTCCAGGTGAGGGTACGACAACGCTTTAGGGGGAGCGTACGTGTGAGGGCGCGGGTTAGTGTCAGCGTACGGGTTAGTATTAGGGGACGGGTGAGGGTCAGGCTTCGGGGAAGGGTTAGGGTTAGGGTTCGGGCTAGGGTTAGGGTTAGGGGACGGGGACGGTTTAGGGTCCAGGTGAGGGTACGACAACGCTTTAGGGGGAGCGTACGTGTGAGGGCGCGGGTTAATGTCAGCGTACGGGTTAGGATTAGGGGACGGGTGAGGGTCAGGCTTCGGGGAAGGGTTAGGGTTAGGGTTCGGGCTAGGGTTAGGGTTAGGGGACGGGGACGGTTTAGGGTGCAGGTGAGGGTACGACAACGCTTTAGGGGGAGCGTACGTGTGAGGGCGCGGGTTCGTGTCAGCGTACGGGTTAGGATTAGGGGACGGGTGAGGGTCAGGCTTCGGGGAAGGGTTAGGGTTAGGGTTCGGGCTAGGGTTAGGGTTAGGGGACAGGGACGGTTTAGGGTCCAGGTGAGGGTACGACAACGCTTTAGGGGGATCGTACGTGTGAGGGCGTGTGTTAGTGTCAGAGTACGGGTTAGGATTAGGGGACGGGTGAGGGTCAGGCTTCGGGGAAGGGTTAGGGTTAGGGTTCGGGCTAGGGTTAGGGTTAGGGGACGGGGACGGTTTAGGGTCCAGGTGAGGGTACGACAACGCTTTAGGGGGAGCGTACGTGTGAGGGCGCGGGTTAGTGTCAGCGTACGGGTTAGGATTAGGGGACGTGTGAGGGTCAGGCTTCGGGGAAGGGTTAGGGTTAGGGTTCGGGCTAGGGTTAGGGTTAGGGGACGGGGACGGTTTAGGGTCCAGGTGAGGGTACGACAACGCTTTAGGGGGAGCGTACGTGTGAGGGCGCGGGTTAGTGTCAGCGTACGGGTTAGGATTAGGGGACGGGTGAGGGTCAGGCTTCGGGGAAGGGTTAGGGTTAGGGTTCGGGCTAGGGTTAGGGTTAGGGGACGGGGACGGTTTAGGCTCCAGGTGAGGGTACGACAACGCTTTAGGGGGAGCGTACGTGTGAGGGCGCGGGTTAGTGTCAGCGTACGGGTTAGGATTAGGGGACGGGTGAGGGTCAGGCTTCGGGGAAGGGTTAGGGTTAGGGTTCGGGTTAGGGTTAGGGTTAGGGGACGGGGACAGTTTAGGGTCCAGGTGAGGGTACGACAACGCTTTAGGGGGAGCGTACGTGTGAGGGCGCGGGTTAGTGTCAGCGTACGGTTTAGGATTAGGGGACGGGTGAGGGTCAGGCTTCGGGGAAGGTTTAGGGTTAGGGTTCGGGCTAGGGTTAGGGTTAGGGGACGGGGACGGTTTAGGGTCCAGGTGAGGGTATGACAACGCTTTAGGGGGAGCGTACGTGTGAGGGCGCGGGTTAGTGTCAGCGTACGGTTTAGGATTAAGGGACGGGTGAGGGTCAGGCTTCGGGGAAGGGTTAGGGTTAGGGTTCGGGCTAGGGTTAGGGTTAGGGGACGGGGATGGTTTAGGGTCCAGGTGAGGGTACGACAACGCTTTAGGGGGAGCGTATGTGTGAGGGCGCGGGTTAGTGTCAGGGTACGGGTTAGGATTAGAGGACGGGTGAGGGTCAGGCTTCGGGGAAGGGTTAGGGTTAGGGTTCGGGCTAGGGTTAGGGTTAGGGGACGGGGACGGTTTAGGGTCCAGGTGAGGGTACGACAACGCTCTAGGGGGAGAGTACATGTGAGGGCGCGGGTTAGTGTCTGCGTACGGGTTAGGATTAGGGGACGACTGAGGGTCAGGCTTCGGGGAAGGTTTAGGGTTAGGGTTCGGGCTAGGGTTAAGGTTAGGGGACGGGGACGGTTTAGGGTCCAGGTGAGGGTACGACAACGCTCTACGGGGAGCGTACGTGTGAGGGCGCGGGTTAGTGTCAGCGTACGGGTTATGATTAGGGGACGGCTGAGGGTCAGGCTTCGGGGAAGGGTTAGGGTTAGGGTTCGGGCTAGGGTTAGGGTTAGGGTTAGGGGACGGTTTAGGGTCCAGGTGAGGGTACGACAACGCTCTAGGGGGAGCGTACGTGTGAGGGCGCGGGTTAGTGTCAGCGTACGGGTTAGGATTAGGGGACGGCTGAGGGTCAGGCTTGGGGGAAGGGTTAGGGTTAGGGTTCGGGCTAGGGTTAGGGTTAGGGGACGGGGACGGTTTAGGGTCCAGGTGAGGGTACGACAACGCTCTAGGGGGAGCGTACGTGTGAGGGCGCGGGTTAGTGTCAGCGTACGGGTTAGGATTAGGGGACGGCTGAGGGTCAGGCTTCGGGGAAGGGTTAGGGTTAGGGTTCGGGCTAGGGTTAGGGTTAGGGGATGGGGACGGTTCAGGGTCCAGGTGAGGGTACGACAACGCTCTAGGGGGAGCGTACGTGTGAGGGCGCGGGTTAGTGTCAGCGTACGGGTTAGGATTAGGGGACGGGTGAGGGTCAGGCTTCGGGGAAGGGTTAGGGTTAGGGTTCGGGCTAGGGTTAGGATGAGGGGACGGGGACGGTTCAGGGTCCAGGTGAGGGTACGACAACGCTCTAGGGGGAGCGTACGTGTGAGGGCGCGGGTTAGTGTCAGCGTACGGGTTAGGATTAGGGGACGGCTGGGGGTCAGGCTTCGGGGAAGGGTTAGGGTTAGGGTTCGGGCTAGGTTTAGGGTTAGGGGACGGGGACGGTTTAGGGTCCAGGTGAGGGTACGACAACGCTCTAGGGGGAGCGTACGTGTGAGGGCGCGGGTTAGTGTCAGCGTACGGGTTAGGATTAGGGGACGGCTGAGGGTCAGGCTTGGGGGAAGGGTTAGGGTTAGGGTTAGGGCTAGGGTTAGGGTTAGGGGACGGAGACGGTTTAGGGTCCAGGTGAGGGTACGACAACGCTCTAGGGGGAGCGTACGTGTGAGGGCGCGGGTTAGTGTCAGCGTACGGGTTAGGATTAGGGGACGGCTGAGGGTCAGGCTTCGGGGAAGGGTTAGGGTTAGGGTTCGGGCTAGGGTTAGGGTTAGGGGATGGGGACGGTTCAGGGTCCAGGTGAGGGTACGACAACGCTCTAGGGGGAGCGTACGTGTGAGGGCGCGGGTTAGTGTCAGCGTACGGGTTAGGATTAGGGGACGGGTGAGGGTCAGGCTTCGGGGAAGGGTTAGGGTTAGGGTTCGGGCTAGGGTTAGGGTTAGGGGACGGGGACGGTTCAGGGTCCAGGTGAGGGTACGACAACGCTCTAGGGGGAGCGTACGTGTGAGGGCGCGGGTTAATGTCAGCGTACGGTTTAGGATTAGGGGACGGCTGAGGGTCAGGCTTCGGGGAAGGGTTAGGGTTAGGGTTCGGGCTAGGGTTAGGGTTAGGGGATGGGGACGGTTTAGGGTCCAGGTGAGGGTACGACAACGCTCTAGGGGGAGCGTACGTGTGAGGGCGCGGGTTAGTGTCAGCGTACGGGTTAGGATTAGGGGACGGGTGAGGGTCAGGCTTCGGGGAAGGGTTAGGGTTAGGGTTCGGGCTAGGGTTAGGGTTAGGGTACGGGGACGGTTCAGGGTCCAGGTGAGGGTACAACAACGCTCTAGGGGGAGCGTACGTGTGAGGGCACGGGTTAGTGTCAGCGTACGGGTTAGGATTAGGGGACGGGTGAGGGTCAGGCTTTGGGGAAGGGTTAGGGTTAGGGTTCGGGCTAGGGTTAGGGTTAGGGGACGGGGACGGTTTAGGGTCCACGTGAGGGTACGACAACGCTCTAGGGGGAGCGTACGTGTGAGGGCGCGGGTTAGTGTCAGCGTACGTGTTAGGATTAGGGGACGGCTGAGGGTCAGGCTTCGGGGAAGGGTTAGGGTTAGGGTTCGGGCTAGGGTTAGGGATAGGGGACGGGGACGGTTCAGGGTCCGGGTGAGGGTACGACAACGCTCTAGGGGGAGCGTACGTGTGAGGGCGCGGGTTAGTGTCAGCGTACGGGTTAGGATTAGGGGACGGCTGAGGGTCAGGCTTCGGGGAAGGGTTAGGGTTAGGGTTCGGGCTAGGGTTAGGGTTAGGGGACGGGGACGGTTCAGGGTCCAGGTGAGGGTACGACAATGCTCTAGGGGGAGCGTACGTGTGAGGGCGCGGGTTAGTGTCAGCGTACGGGTTAGGATTAGGGGACGGCTGAGGGTCAGGCTTCGGGGAAGGGTTAGGGTTAGGGTTCGGGCTAGGGTTAGGGTTAGGGGACGGGGACGGTTCAGGGTCCAGGTGAGGGTACGACAACGCTCTAGGGGGAGCATACGTGTGAGGGCGCGGGTTAGTGTCAGCGTACGGGTTAGGATTAGGGGACGGCTGAGGGTCAGGCTTCGGGGAAGGGTTAGGGTTAGGGTTCGGGCTAGGGTTAGGGTTAGGGGACGGGGACGGTTCAGGGTCCAGGTGAGGGTACGACAACGCTCTAGGGGGAGCGTACGTGTGAGGGCGCGGGTTAGTGTCAGCGTACAGGTTAGGATTAGGGGACGGCTGAGGGTCAGGCTTCGGGGAAGGGTTAGGGTTAGGGTACGGGCTAGGGTTAGGGTTAGGGGACGGGGACGGTTCAGGGTCCAGGTGAGGGTACGACAACGCTCTAGGGGGAGCGTACGTGTGAGGGCGCTGGTTAGTGTCAGCGTACGGGTTAGGATTAGGGGACGGGTGAGGGTCAGGCTTCGGGGAAGGGTTAGGGTTAGGGTTCGGGCTAGGGTTAGGGTTAGGGGACGGGGACGGTTTAGGGTCCAGGTGAGGGTACGACAACGCTCTAGGGGGAGCGTACGTGTGAGGGCGCGGGTTAGTGTCAGCGTACGGGTTAGGATTAGGGGACGGCTGAGGGTCAGGCTTCGGGGAAGGGTTAGGGTTAGGGTTCGGGCTAGGGTTAGGGTTAGGGGATGGGGACGGTTCAGGGTCCAGGTGAGGGTACGACAACGCTCTAGGGGGAGCGTACGTGTGAGGGCGCGGGTTAGTGTCAGCGTACGGGTTAGGATTAGGGGACGGGTGAGGGTCAGGCTTCGGGGAAGGGTTAGGGTTAGGGTTCGGGCTAGGGTTAGGATGAGGGGACGGGGACGGTTCAGGGTCCAGGTGAGGGTACGACAACGCTCTAGGGGGAGCGTACGTGTGAGGGCGCAGGTTAGTGTCAGCGTACGGGTTAGGATTAGGGGACGGCTGAGGGTCAGGCTTCGGGGAAGGGTTAGGGTTAGGGTTCGGGCTAGGGTTAGGGTTAGGGGACGGGGACGGTTTAGGGTCCAGGTGAGGGTACGACAACGCTCTAGGGGGAGCGTACGTGTGAGGGCGCGGGTTAGTGTCAGCGTACGGGTTAGGATTAGGGGACGGCTGAGGGTCAGGCTTGGGGGAAGGGTTAGGGTTAGGGTTAGGGCTAGGGTTAGGGTTAGGGGACGGAGACGGTTTAGGGTCCAGGTGAGGGTACGACAACGCTCTAGGGGGAGCGTACGTGTGAGGGCGCAGGTTAGTGTCAGCGTACGGGTTAGGATTAGGGGACGGCTGAGGGTCAGGCTTCGGGGAAGGGTTAGGGTTAGGGTTCGGGCTAGGGTTAGGGTTAGGGGATGGGGACGGTTCAGGGTCCAGGTGAGGGTACGACAACGCTCTAGGGGGAGCGTACGTGTGAGGGCGCGGGTTAGTGTCAGCGTACGGGTTAGGATTAGGGGACGGGTGAGGGTCAGGCTTCGGGGAAGGGTTAGGGTTAGGGTTCGGGCTAGGGTTAGGGTTAGGGGACGGGGACGGTTCAGGGTCCAGGTGAGGGTACGACAACGCTCTAGGGGGAGCGTACGTGTGAGGGCGCGGGTTAATGTCAGCGTACGGTTTAGGATTAGGGGACGGCTGAGGGTCAGGCTTCGGGGAAGGGTTAGGGTTAGGGTTCGGGCTAGGGTTAGGGTTAGGGGATGGGGACGGTTTAGGGTCCAGGTGAGGGTACGACAACGCTCTAGGGGGAGCGTACGTGTGAGGGCGTGGGTTAGTGTCAGCGTACGGGTTAGGATTAGGGTACGGGTGAGGGTCAGGCTTCGGGGAAGGGTTAGGGTTAGGGTTCGGGCTAGGGTTAGGGTTAGGGGACGGGGACGGTTCAGGGTCCAGGTGAGGGTACGACAACGCTCTAGGGGGAGCGTACGTGTGAGGGCACGGGTTAGTGTCAGCGTACGGGTTAGGATTAGGGGACGGGTGAGGGTCAGGCTTTGGGGAAGGGTTAGGGTTAGGGTTCTGGCTAGGGTTAGGGTTAGGGGACGGGGATGGTTTAGGGTCCAGGTGAGGGTACGACAACGCTTTAGGGGGAGCGTACGTGTGAGGGCGCGGGTTAGTGTCAGCGTACGTGTTAGGATTAGGGGACGGCTGAGGGTCAGGCTTCGGGGAAGGGTTAGGGTTAGGGTTCGGGCTAGGGTTAGGGTTAGGGGACGGGGACGGTTCAGGGTCCGGGTGAGGGTACGACAACGCTCTAGGGGGAGCGTACGTGTGAGGGCGCGGGTTAGTGTCAGCGTACGGGTTAGGATTAGGGGACGGCTGAAGGTCAGGCTTCGGGGAAGGGTTAGGGTTAGGGTTCGGGCTAGGGTTAGGGTTAGGGGACGGGGACGGTTCAGGGTCCAGGTGAGGGTACGACAATGCTCTAGGGGGAGCGTACGTGTGAGGGCGCGGGTTAGTGTCAGCGTACGGGTTAGGATTAGGGGACGGCTGAGGGTCAGGCTTCGGGGAAGGGTTAGGGTTAGGGTTCGGGCTAGTGTTAGGGTTAGGGGACGGGGACGGTTCAGGGTCCAGGTGAGGGTACGACAACGCTCTAGGGGGAGCGTACGTGTGAGGGCGCGGGTTAGTGTCAGCGTACGGGTTAGGATTAGGGGACGGCTGAGGGTCAGGCTTCGGGGAAGGGTTAGGGTTAGGGTTCGGGCTAGGGTTAGGGTTAGGGGACGGGGACGGTTCAGGGTCCAGGTGAGGGTACGACAACGCTCTAGGGGGAGCGTACGTGTGAGGGCGCGGGTTAGTGTCAGCGTACGGGTTAGGATTAGGGGACGGCTGAGGGTCAGGCTTCGGGGAAGGGTTAGGGTTAGGGTTCGGGCTAGGGTTAGGGTTAGGGGACGGGGACGGTTCAGGGTCCAGGTGAGGGTACGACAACGCTCTAGGGGGAGCGTACGTGTGAGGGCGCGGGTTAGTGTCAGCGTACGGGTTAGGATTAGGGGACGGGTGAGGGTCAGGCTTCGGGGAAGGGTTAGGGTTAGGGTTCGGGCTAAGGTTAGGGTTAGGGGACGGGGACGGTTTAGGGTCCAGGTGAGGGTACGACAATGCTCTAGGGGGAGCGTACGTGTGAGGGCGCGGGTTAGTGTCAGCGTACGGGTTAGGATTAGGGGACGGCTGGGGGTCAGGCTTCGGGGAAGGGTTAGGGTTAGGGTTCGGGCTAGGGTTAGGGTTAGGGGACGGGGACGGTTCAGGGTCCAGGTGAGGGTACGACAACGCTCTAGGGGGAGCGTACGTGTGAGGGCGCGGTTTAGTGTCAGCGTACGGGTTAGGATTAGGGGACGGGTGAGGGTCAGGCTTCGGGGAAGGGTTAGGGTTAGGGTTCGGGCTAAGGTTAGGGTTAGGGGACAGGGACGGTTTAGGGTCCAGGTGAGGGTACGACAATGCTCTAGGGGGAGCGTACGTGTGAGGGCGCGGGTTAGTGTCAGCGTACGGGTTAGGATTAGGGGACGGCTGAGGGTCAGGCTTCGGGGAAGGGTTAGGGTTAGGGTTCGGGCTAGGGTTAGGGTTAGGGGATGGGGACGGTTCAGGGTCCAGGTGAGGGTACGACAACGCTCTAGGGGGAGCGTACGTGTGAGGGCGCGGGTTAGTGTCAGCGTACGGGTTAGGATTAGGGGACGGCTGAGGGTCAGGCTTCGGGGAAGGGTTAGGGTTAGGGTTCGGGCTAGGGTTAGGGTTAGGGGACGGGGACGGTTCAGGGTCCAGGTGAGGGTACGACAACGCTCTAGGGGGAGCGTACGTGTGAGGGCGCGGGTTAGTGTCAGCGTACGGGTTAGGATTAGGGGACGGCTGAGGGTCAGGCTTCGGGGAAGTGTTAGGGTTAGGGTTCGGGCTAGGGTTAGGGTTAGGGGACGGGGACGGTTTAGGATCCAGGTGAGGGTACGACAACGCTCTAGGGGGAGCGTACGTGTGAGGGCGCGGGTTAGTGTCAGCGTACGGGTTAGGATTAGGGGACGGCTGAGGGTCAGGCTTGGGGGAAGGGTTAGGGTTAGGGTTAGGGCTAGGGTTAGGTTTAGGGGACGGAGACGGTTTAGGGTCCAGGTGAGGGTACGACAACGCTCTAGGGGGAGCGTACGTGTGAGGGCGCGGGTTAGTGTCAGCGTACGGGTTAGGATTAGGGGACGGCTGAGGGTCAGGCTTCGGGGAAGGGTTAGGGTTAGGGTTCGGGCTAGGGTTAGGGTTAGGGGATGGCGACGGTTCAGGGTCCAGGTGAGGGTACGACAACGCTCTAGGGGGAGCGTACGTGTGAGGGCGCGGGTTAGTGTCAGCGTACGGGTTAGGATTAGGGGACGGGTGAGGGTCAGGCTTCGGGGAAGGGTTAGGGTTAGGGTTCGGGCTAGGGTTAGGGTTAGGGGACGGGGACGGTTCAGGGTCCAGGTGAGGGTACGACAACGCTCTAGGGGGAGCGTACGTGTGAGGGCGCGGGTTAATGTCAGCGTATGGGTTAGGATTAGGGGACGGCTGAGGGTCAGGCTTCGGGGAAGGGTTAGGGTTAGGGTTCGGGCTAGGGTTAGGGTTAGGGGATGGGGACGGTTTAGGGTCCAGGTGAGGGTACGACAACGCTCTAGGGGGAGCGTACGTGTGAGGGCGCGGGTTAGTGTCAGCGTACGGGTTAGGATTAGGGGACGGGTGAGGGTCAGGCTTCGGGGAAGGGTTAGGGTTAGGGTTCGGGCTAGGGTTAGGGTTAGGGGACGGGGACGGTTCAGGGTCTAGGTGAGGGTACGACAACGCTCTAGGGGGAGCGTACGTGTGAGGGCACGGGTTAGTGTCAGCGTACGGGTTAGGATTAGGGGACGGGTGAGGGTCAGGCTTCGGGGAAGGGTTAGGGTTAGGGTTCGGGCTAGGGTTAGGGTTAGGGGACGGGGACGGTTTAGGGTCCAGGTGAGGGTACGACAACGCTCTAGGGGGAGCGTACGTGTGAGGGCGCGGGTTAGTGTCAGCGTACGTGTTAGGATTAGGGGACGGCTGAGGGTCAGGCTTCGGAGAAGGGTTAGGGTTAGGGTTCGGGCTAGGGTTAGGGTTAGGGGACGGGGACGGTTCAGGGTCCAGGTGAGGGTACGACAACGCTCTAGGGGGAGCGTACGTGTGAGGGCGCGGGTTAGTGTCAGCGTACGGGTTAGGATTAGGGGACGGCTGAGGGTCAGGCTTCGGGGAAGGGTTAGGGTTAGGGTTCGGGCTAGGGTTAGGGTTAGGGGACGGGGACGGTTCAGGGTCCAGGTGAGGGTACGACAATGCTCTAGGGGGAGCGTACGTGTGAGGGCGCGGGTTAGTGTCAGCGTACGGGTTAGGATTAGGGGACGGCTGAGGGTCAGGCTTCGGGGAAGGGTTAGGGTTAGGGTTCGGGCTAGGGTTAGGGTTAGGGGACGGGGACGGTTCAGGGTCCAGGTGAGGGTACGACAACGCTCTAGGGGCAGCGTACGTGTGAGGGCGCGGGTTAGTGTCAGCGTACGGGTTAGGATTAGGGGACGGCTGAGGGTCAGGCTTCGGGAAAGGGTTAGGGTTAGGGTTCGGGCTAGGGTTAGGGTTAGGGGACGGGGACGGTTCAGGGTCCAGGTGAGGGTACGACAACGCTCTAGGGGGAGCGTACGTGTGAGGGCGCGGGTTAGTGTCAGCGTACGGGTTAGGATTAGGGGACGGCTGTGGGTCAGGCTTCGGGGAAGGGTTAGGGTTAGGGTTCGGGCTAGGGTTAGGGTTAGGGGACGGGGACGGTTCAGGGTCCAGGTGAGGGTACGACCACGCTCTAGGGGGAGCGTACGTGTGAGGGCGCTGGTTAGTGTCAGCGTACGGGTTAGGATTAGGGGACGGCTGAGGGTCAGGTTTCGGGGAAGGTTTAGGGTTAGGGTTCGGGCTAGGGTTAGGGTTAGGGGACGGGGACGGTTTAGGGTCCAGGTGAGGGTACGACAACGCTCTAGGGGGAGCGTACGTGTGAGGGCGTGGGTTAGTGTCAGCGTACGGGTTAGGATTAGGGAACGGCTGAGGGTCAGGCTTCGGGGAAGGGTTAGGGTTAGGGTTCGGGCTAGGGTTAGGGTTAGGGGACGGGGACGGTTCACGGTCCAGGTGAGGGTACGACAACGCTCTAGGGGGAGCGTACGTGTGAGGGCGCGGGTTAGTGTCAGCGTACGGGTTAGGATTAGGGGACGGCTGAGGGTCAGGCTTCGGGGAAGGGTTAGGGTTAGGGTTCGGGCTAGGGTTAGGGTTAGGGGACGGGGACGGTTCAGGGTCCAGGTGAGGGTACGACAACGCTCTAGGGGGAGCGTACGTGTGAGGGCGCGGGTTAGTGTCAGCGTACGGGTTAGGATTAGGGGACGGGTGAGGGTCAGGCTTCGGGGAAGGGTTAGGGTTAGGGTTCGGGCTAAGGTTAGGGTTAGGGGACGGGGACGGTTTAGGGTCCAGGTGAGGGTACGACAACGCTCTAGGGGGAGCGTACGTGTGAGGGCGCGGGTTAGTGTCAGCGTACGGGTTAGGATTAGGGGACGGCTGAGGTTCAGGCTTCGGGGAAGGGTTAGGGTTAGGGTTCGGGCTAGGGTTAGGGTTAGGGGACGGGGACGGTTCAGGGTCCAGGTGAGGGTACGACAACACTCTAGGGGGAGCGTACGTGTGAGGGCACGGGTTAGTGTCAGCGTACGGGTTAGGATTAGGGGACGGCTGAGGGTCAGGCTTCGGGGAAGGGTTAGGGTTAGGGTTCGGGCTAGGGTTAGGGTTAGGGGACGGGGACGGTTCAGGGTCCAGGTGAGGGTACGACAACGCTCTAGGGGGAGCGTACGTGTGAGGGCGCGGGTTAGTGTCAGCGTACGGGTTAGGATTAGGGGACGGCTGAGGGTCAGGCTTCGGGGAAGGGTTAGGGTTAGGGTTCGGGCTAGGGTTAGGGTTAGGGGACGCGGACGGTTTAGGTTCCAGGTGAGGGTACGACAACGCTCTAGGGGGAGCGTACTTGTGAGGGCGCGGGTTAGTGTCAGCGTACGGGTTAGGATTAGGGGACGGGTGAGGGTCAGGCTTCGGGGAAGGGTTAGGGTTAGGGTTCGGGCTAGGGTTAGGGTTAGGGGACGGGGACGGTTTAGGGTCCAGGTGAGGGTATGACAACGCTC
The DNA here is from genome assembly GCF_963455315.2 of Globicephala melas. Classification (NCBI taxonomy): domain Eukaryota; kingdom Metazoa; phylum Chordata; class Mammalia; order Artiodactyla; family Delphinidae; genus Globicephala; species Globicephala melas. The sequence continues at coordinate 317,431 of NW_027207477.1, read as the reverse complement.
TAGGGGGAGCGTACGTGTGAGGGCGCGGGTTAGTGTCAGCGTACGGGTTAGGATTAGGGGACGGCTGAGGGTCAGGCTTCGCGGAAGGTTTAGGGTTAGGGTTCGGGCTAGGGTTAGGGTTAGGGGACGGGGACGGTTTAGGGTCCAGGTGAGGGTACGACAACGCTCTAGGGGGAGCGTACGTGTGAGGGCGCGGGTTAGTGTCAGCGTACGGGTTAGGATTAGGGGACGGCTGAGGGTCAGGCTTCGGGGAAGGGTTAGGGTTAGGGTTCGGGCTAGGGTTAGGGTTAGGGGACGGGGATGGTTCAGGGTCCAGATGAGGGTACGACAACGCTCTAGGGGGAGCGTACGTGTGAGGGCGCAGGTTAGTGTCAGCGTACGGGTTAGGATTAGGGGACGGCTGAGCGTCAGGCTTCGGGGAAGGGTTAGGGTTAGGGTTCGGGCTAGGGTTAGGGTTAGGGGACGGGGACGGTTTAGGGTCCAGGTGAGGGTACGACAACGCTATAGGGGGAGCGTACGTGTGAGGGCGCGGGTTAGTGTCAGCGTACGGGTTAGGATTAGGGGACGGCTGAGGGTCAGGCTTCGGGGAAGGGTTAGGGTTAGGGTTCGGGCTAGAGTTAGGGTTAGGGGACGGGGACGGTTTAGGGTCCAGGTGAGGGTACGACAACGCTCTAGGGGGAGGGTACGTGTGAGGGCGCGGGTTAGTGTCAGCGTACGGGTTAGGATTAGGGGACGGCTGAGTGTCAGGCTTCGGGGAAGGGTTAGGGTTAGGGTTCGGGCTAGGGTTAGGTTTAGGGGACGGGGACGGTTTAGGGTCCAGGTGAGGGTACGACAACGCTCTAGGGGGAGCAGACGTGTGAGGGCGCGGGTTAGTGTCAGCGTACGGGTTAGGATTAGGGGACGGCTGAGGGTCAGGCTTCGGGGAAGGGTTAGGGTTAGGGTTCGGGCTAGGGTTAGGGTTAGGGGACGGGGACGGTTCACAGTCCAGGTGAGGGTACGACAATGCTCTAGGGGGAGCGTACGTGTGAGGGCGCGGGTTAGTGTCAGCGTACGGGTTAGGATTAGGGGACGGCTGAGGGTCAGGCTTCGGGGAAGGGTTAGGGTTAGGGTTCGGGCTAGGGTTAGGGTTAGGGGACGGGGACGGTTCAGGGTCCAGGTGAGGGTACGACAACGCTCTAGGGGGAGCGTACGTGTGAGGGCGCTGGTTACTGTCAGCGTACGGGTTAGGATTAGGGGACGGCTGAGGGTCAGGCTTCGGGGAAGGGTTAGGGTTAGGGTTCGGGCTAGGGTTAGGGTTAGGGGACGGGGACGGTTTAGGGTCAAGGTGAGGGTACGACAACACTCTAGGGGGAGCGTACGTGTGAGGGCGCGGGTTAGTGTCAGCGTACGGGTTAGGATTAGGGGACGGCTGAGGGTCAGGCTTCGGGGAAGGGTTAGGGTTAGGGTTCGGGCTAGGGTTAGGGTTAGGGGACGGGGACGGTTTAGGGTCCAGGTGAGGGTACGACAACGCTCTAGGGGGAGCGTTCGTGTGAGGGCGCGAGTTAGTGTCAGCGTATGGGTTAGGATTAGGGGACGGCTGAGGGTCAGGCTTCGGGGAAGGGTTAGGGTTAGGGTTCGGGCTAGGGTTAGGGTTAGGGGACGGGGACGGTTTAGGGTCCAGGTGAGGGTACGACAACGCTCTAGGGGGAGCGTACGTGTGAGGGCGCGGGTTAGTGTCAGCGTACGGGTTAGGATTAGGGGACTGCTGAGGGTCAGGTTTCGGGGAAGGGTTAGGGTTAGGGTTCGGGCTAGGGTTAGGGTTAGGGGAAGGGGACGGTTCAGGGTCCAGGTGAGGGTACGACAACGCTCTAGGGGGAGCGTACGTGTGAGGGCGCGGGTTAGTGTCAGCGTACGGGTTAGGATTAGGGGACGGCTGAGGGTCAGGCTTCGGGGAAGGGTTAGGGTTAGGATTCGGGCTAGGGTTAGGGTTAGGGGACGGGGACGGTTCAGGGTCCAGGTGAGGGTACGACAACGCTGTAGGGGGAGCGTACGTGTGAGGGCGCGGGTTAGTGTCAGCGTACTGGTTAGGATTAGGGGACGGGTGAGGGTCAGGCTTCGGGGAAGGGTTAGGGTTAGGGTTCGGGCTAAGGTTAGGGTTAGGGGACGGGGACGGTTTAGGGTCCAGGTGAGGGTACGACAACGCTCTAGGGGGAGCGTACGTGTGAGGGCGCGGGTTAGTGTCAGCGTACGGGTTAGGATTAGGGGACGGCTGAGGGTCAGGCTTCGGGGAAGGGTTAGGGTTAGGGTTCGGGCTAGGGTTAGGGTTAGGGGACGGGGACGGTTTAGGGTCCAGGTGAGGGTATGACAACGCTCTAGGGGGAGCGTACGTGTGAGGGCGCGGGTTAGTGTCAGCGTACGGGTTAGGATTAGGGGACGGCTGAGGGTCAGGCTTCGCGGAAGGTTTAGGGTTAGGGTTCGGGCTAGGGTTAGGGTTAGGGGACGGGGACGGTTTAGGGTCCAGGTGAGGGTACGACAACGCTCTAGGGGGAGCGTACGTGTGAGGGCGCGGGTTAGTGTCAGCGTACGGGTTAGGATTAGGGGACGGCTGAGGGTCAGGCTTCGGGGAAGGGTTAGGGTTAGGGTTCGGGCTAGGGTTAGGGTTAGGGGACGGGGATGGTTCAGGGTCCAGATGAGGGTACGACAACGCTCTAGGGGGAGCGTACGTGTGAGGGCGCGGGTTAGTGTCAGCGTACGGGTTAGGATTAGGGGACGGCTGAGCGTCAGGCTTCGGGGAAGGGTTAGGGTTAGGGTTCGGGCTAGGGTTAGGGTTAGGGGACGGGGACGGTTTAGGGTCCAGGTGAGGGTACGACAACGCTATAGGGGGAGCGTACGTGTGAGGGCGCGGGTTAGTGTCAGCGTACGGGTTAGGATTAGGGGACGGCTGAGGGTCAGGCTTCGGGGAAGGGTTAGGGTTAGGGTTCGGGCTAGAGTTAGGGTTAGGGGACGGGGACGGTTTAGGGTCCAGGTGAGGGTACGACAACGCTCTAGGGGGAGCGTACGTGTGAGGGCGCGGGTTAGTGTCAGCGTACGGGTTAGGATTAGGGGACGGCTGAGTGTCAGGCTTCGGGGAAGTGTTAGGGTTAGGGTTCGGGCTAGGGTTAGGTTTAGGGGACGGGGACGGTTTAGGGTCCAGGTGAGGGTACGACAACGCTCTAGGGGGAGCGGACGTGTGAGGGCGCGGGTTAGTGTCAGCGTACGGGTTAGGATTAGGGGACGGCTGAGGGTCAGGCTTCGGGGAAGGGTTAGGGTTAGGGTTCGGGCTAGGGTTAGGGTTAGGGGACGGGGACGGTTCACAGTCCAGGTGAGGGTACGACAATGCTCTAGGGGGAGCGTACGTGTGAGGGCGCGGGTTAGTGTCAGCGTACGGGTTAGGATTAGGGGACGGCTGAGGGTCAGGCTTCGGGGAAGGGTTAGGGTTAGGGTTCGGGCTAGGGTTAGGGTTAGGGGACGGGGACGGTTCAGGGTCCAGGTGAGGGTACGACAACGCTCTAGGGGGAGCGTACGTGTGAGGGCGCTGGTTACTGTCAGCGTACGGGTTAGGATTAGGGGACGGCTGAGGGTCAGGCTTCGGGGAAGGGTTAGGGTTAGGGTTCGGGCTAGGGTTAGGGTTAGGGGACGGGGACGGTTTAGGGTCCAGGTGAGGGTACGACAACACTCTAGGGGGAGCGTACGTGTGAGGGCGCGGGTTAGTGTCAGCGTACGGGTTAGGATTAGGGGACGGCTGAGGGTCAGGCTTCGGGGAAGGGTTAGGGTTAGGGTTCGGGCTAGGGTTAGGGTTAGGGGACGGGGACGGTTTAGGGTCCAGGTGAGGGTACGACAACGCTCTAGGGGGTGCGTACGTGTGAGGGCGCGGGTTAGTGTCAGCGTACGGGTTAGGATTAGGGGACGGCTGAGGGTCAGGCTTCGGGGAAGGGTTAGGGTTAGGGTTCGGGCTAGGGTTAGGGTTAGGGGACGGGGACGGTTTAGGGTCCAGGTGAGGGTACGACAACGCTCTAGGGGGAGCGTTCGTGTGAGGGCGCGAGTTAGTGTCAGCGTATGGGTTAGGATTAGGGGACGGCTGAGGGTCAGGCTTCGGGGAAGGGTTAGGGTTAGGGTTCGGGCTAGGGTTAGGGTTAGGGGACGGGGACGGTTTAGGGTCCAGGTGAGGGTACGACAACGCTCTAGGGGGAGCGTACGTGTGAGGGCGCGGGTTAGTGTCAGCGTACGGGTTAGGATTAGGGGACGGCTGAGGGTCAGGTTTCGGGGAAGGGTTAGGGTTAGGGTTCGGGCTAGGGTTAGGGTTAGGGGAAGGGGACGGTTCAGGGTCCAGGTGAGGGTACGACAACGCTCTAGGGGGAGCGTACGTGTGAGGGCGCGGGTTAGTGTCAGCGTACGGGTTAGGATTAGGGGACGGCTGAGGGTCAGGCTTCGGGGAAGGGTTAGGGTTAGGATTCGGGCTAGGGTTAGGGTTAGGGGACGGGGACGGTTCAGGGTCCAGGTGAGGGTACGACAACGCTGTAGGGGGAGCGTACGTGTGAGGGCGCGGGTTAGTGTCAGCGTACTGGTTAGGATTAGGGGACGGGTGAGGGTCAGGCTTCGGGGAAGGGTTAGGGTTAGGGTTCGGGCTAAGGTTAGGGTTAGGGGACGGGGACGGTTTAGGGTCCAGGTGAGGGTACGACAACGCTCTAGGGGGAGCGTACGTGTGAGGGCGCGGGTTAGTGTCAGCGTACGGGTTAGGATTAGGGGACGGCTGAGGGTCAGGCTTCGGGGAAGGGTTAGGGTTAGGGTTCGGGCTAGGGTTAGGGTTAGGGGACGGGGACGGTTTAGGGTCCAGGTGAGGGTATGACAACGCTCTAGGGGGAGCGTACGTGTGAGGGCGCGGGTTAGTGTCAGCGTACGGGTTAGGATTAGGGGACGGCTGAGGGTCAGGCTTCGGGGAAGGGTTAGGGTTAGGGTTCGGGCTAGGGTTAGGGTTAGGGGACGGGGACGGTTTAGGGTCCAGGTGAGGGTACGACAACGCTCTAGGGGGAGCGTACGTGTGAGGGCGCGGGTTAGTGTCAGCGTACGGGTTAGGATTAGGGGATGGGTGAGGGTCAGGCTTCGGGGAAGGGTTAGGGTTAGGGTTCGGGCTAGGTTTAGGGTTAGGGGACGGGGACGGTTTAGGGTACAGGTGAGGGTACGACAACGCTCTAGGGGGAGCGTACGTGTGAGGGCGCGGGTTAGTGTCAGCGTACGGGTTAGGATTAGGGGACGGGTGAGGGTCAGGCTTCGGGGAAGGGTTAGGGTTAGGGTTCGGGCTAGGGTTAGGGTTAGGGGACGGGGACGGCTTAGGGTCCAGGTGAGGGTACGACAACGCTCTAGGGGGAGCGTACGTGTGAGGGCGCGGGTTAGTGTCAGCGTACGGGTTAGGATTAGGGGACGGCTGAGGGTCAGGCTTCGGGGAAGGGTTAGGGTTAGGGTTCGGGCTACGGTTAGGGTTAGGGGACGGGGACGGTTTAGGGTCCAGGTGAGGGTACGACAACGCTCTAGGGGGAGCGTACGTGTGAGGGCGCGGGTTAGTGTCAGCGTACGGGTTAGAATTAGGGGACGGCTGAGGGTCAGGCTTCGGGGAAGGGTTAGGGTTAGGGTTCGGGCTAGGGTTAGGGTTAGGGGACGGGGACGGTTTAGGGTCCAGGTGAGGGTACGACAACGCTCTAGGGGGAGCGTACGTGTGAGGGCGCGGGTTAGTGTCAGCTTACGGGTTAGGATTAGGGGACGGCTGAGGGTCAGGCTTCGGGGAAGGGTTAGGGTTAGGGTTCGGGCTAGGGTTAGGGTTAGGGGACGGGGACGGTTTAGGGTCCAGGTGAGGGTACGACAACGCTCTAGGGGGAGCGTACGTGTGAGGGCGCGGGTTACTGTCAGCGTATGGGTTAGGATTAGGGGACGGCTGAGGGTCAGGCTTCGGGGAAGGGTTAGGGTTAGGGTTCGGGCTAGGGTTAGGGTTAGGGGACGGGGACGGTTTAGGGTCCAGGTGAGGGTACAAGAACGCTCTAGGGGGAGCGTACGTGTGAGGGCGCGGGTTAGTGTCAGTGTACGGGTTAGGATTAGGGTACGGCTGAGGGTCAAGTTTCGGGGAAGTGTTAGGGTTAGGGTTCGGGCTAGGGTTAGGGTTAGGGGACGGGGACGGTTTAGGGTCCAGGTGAGGGTACGACAACGCTCTAGGGGGAGCGTACGTGTGAGGGCGCGGGTTAGTGTCAGCGTACGGGTTAGGATTAGGGGACGGCTGAGGGTCAGGCTTCGGGGAAGGGTTAGGGTTAGGGTTCGGGCTAGGGTTAGGGTTAGGGAACGGGGACGGTTTAGGCTCCAGGTGAGGGTACGACAACGCTCTAGGGGGAGCGTACGTGTGAGGGCGCGGGTTAGTGTCAGCGTACGGGTTAGGTTTAGGGGACGGCTGAGGGTCAGGCTTCGGGGAAGGGTTAGGGTTAGGGTTCGGGCTAGGGTTAGGGTTAGGGGACGGGGACGGTTTAGGGTCCAGGTGAGGGTACGACAACGCTCTAGGGGGAGCGTACGTGTGAGGGCGCGGGTTAGTGTCAGCGTACGGGTTAGGATTAGGGGACGGCTGAGGGTCAGGCTTCGGGGAAGGGTTAGGGTTAGGGTTCGGGCTAGGGTTAGGGTTAGGGGACGGGGACGGTTCAGGGTCCAGGTGAGTGTACGACAACCCTCTAGGGGGAGCGTTCGTGTGAGGGCGCGGGTTAGTGTCAGCGTACGGGTTAGGATTAGGGGACGGCTGAGGGTCAGGCTTCGGGGAAGGGTTAGGGTTAGGGTTCGGGCTAGGGTTAGGGTTAGGGGACGGGGACGGTTCAGGGTCCAGGTGAGGGTACGACAATGCTTTAGGGGGAGCGAACGTGTGAGGGCGCGGGTTAGTGTCAGCGTACGGGTTAGGATTAGGGGACGGCTGAGGGTCAGGCTTCGGGGAAGGGTTAGGGTTAGGGTTCGGGCTAGGGTTAGGGTTAGGGGACGGGGACGGTTCAGGGTCCAGGTGAGGGTACGACAACGCTCTAGGGGGAGCGTACGTGTGAGGGCGCGGGTTAGTGTCAGCGTACGGGTTAGGATTAGGGGACGGCTGAGGGTCAGGCTTCGGGGAAGGGTTAGGGTTAGGGTTCGGGCTAGGATTAGGGTTAGGGGACGGGGACGGTTCAGGGTCCAGGTGAGGGTACGACAATGCTCTAGGGGGAGCGTACGTGTGAGGGCGCGGGTTAGTGTCAGCGTACGGGTTAGGATTAGGGGACGGCTGAGGGTCAGGCTTCGGGGAAGGGTTAGGGTTAGGGTTCGGGCTAGGGTTAGGGTTAGGGGACGGGGACGGTTCAGGGTCCAGGTGAGGGTACGACAACGCCCTAGGGGGAGCGTACGTGTGAGGGCGCGGGTTAGTGTCAGCGTACGGGTTAGGATTAGGGGACGGCTGAGGGTCAGGCTTCGGGGAAGGGTTAGGGTTAGGGTTCGTGCTAGGGTTAGGGTTAGGGGACGGGGACGGTTCAGGGTCCAGGTGAGGGTACGACAACGCTCTAGGGGGAGCGTACGTGTGAGGGCGCTGGTTAGTGTCAGCGTACGGGTTAGGATTAGGGGACGGCTGAGGGTCAGGTTTCGGGGAAGGGTTAGGGTTAGGGTTCGGGCTAGGGTTAGGGTTAGGGGACGGGGACGGTTTAGGGTCCAGGTGAGTGTACGACAACGCTCTAGGGGGAGCGTACGTGTGAGGGCGCGGGTTAGTGTCAGCGTACGGGTTAGGATTAGGGGACGGCTGAGGGTCAGGCTTCGGGGAAGGGTTAGGGTTAGGGTTCGGGCTAGGGTTAGGGTTAGGGGACGGGGACGGTTTAGGGTCCAGGTGAAGGTACGACAACGCTCTAGGGGGAGCGTACGTGTGAGGGCGCGGGTTAGTGTCAGCGTACGGGTTAGGATTAGGGGACGGCTGAGGGTCAGGCTTCGGGGAAGGGTTAGGGTTAGGGTTCGGGCTAGGGTTAGGGTTAGGGGACGGGGACGGTTTAGGGTCCAGGTGAGGGTACGACAACGCTCTAGGGGGAGCGTACGTGTGAGGGCGCGGGTTAGTGTCAGCGTATGGGTTAGGATTAGGGGACGGCTGAGGGTCAGGCTTCGGGGAAGGGTTAGGGTTAGGGTTCGGGCTAGGGTTAGGGTTAGGGGACGGGGACGGTTCAGGGTCCAGGTGAGGGTACGACAATGCTCTAGGGGGAGCGAACGTGTGAGGGCGCTGGTTAGTGTCAGCGTACGGGTTAGGATTAGGGGACGGCTGAGGGTCAGGCTTCGGGGAAGGGTTAGGGTTAGGGTTCGGGCTAGGGTTAGGGTTAGGGGATGGGGACGGTTCAGCGTCCAGGTGAGGGTACGACAATGCTCTAGGGGGAGCGTACGTGTGAGGGCGCGGGTTAGTGTCAGCGTACGGGTTAGGATTAGGGGACGGCTGAGGGTCAGGCTTCGGGGAAGGGTTAGGGTTAGGGTTCGGGCTAGGGTTAGGGTTAGGGGACGGGGACGGTCCAGGGTCCAGGTGAGGGTACGACAACGCTCTAGGGGGAGCGTACGTGTGAGGGCGCGGGTTAGTGTCAGCGTACGGGTTAGGATTAGGGGACGGCTGAGGGTCAGGCTTCGGGGAAGGGTTAGGGTTAGGGTTCGGGCTAGGGTTAGGGTTAGGGGACGGGGACGGTTCAGGGTCCAGGTGAGGGTACGACAACGCTCTAGGGGGAGCGTACGTGTGAGGGCGCTGGTTATTGTCAGCGTACGGGTTAGGATTAGGGGACGGCTGAGGGTCAGGTTTCGGGGAAGGGTTAGGGTTAGGGTTCGGGCTAGGGTTACGGTTAGGGGACGGGGACGGTTTAGGGTCCAGGTGAGGGTACGACAACGCTCTAGGGGGAGCGTACGTGTGAGGGCGCGGGTTAGTGTCAGCGTACGGGTTAGGATTAGGGGACGGCTGAGGGTCAGGCTTCGGGGAAGGGTTAGGGTTAGGGTTCGGGCTAGGGTTAGGGTTAGGGGACGGGGACGGTTCAGGGTCCAGGTGAGGGTACGACAACGCTCTAGGGGGAGCGTACGTGTGAGGGCGCGGGTTAGTGTCAGCGTACGGGTTAGGATTAGGGGACGGCTGAGGGTCAGGCTTCGGGGAAGGGTTAGGGTTAGGGTTCGGGCTAGGGTTAGGGTTAGGGGACAGGGACGGTTCAGGGTCCAGGTGAGGGTACGACAACGCTCTAGGGGGAGCGTACGTGTGAGGGCGCGGGTTAGTGTCAGCGTACGGGTTAGGATTAGGGGACGGGTGAGGGTCAGGCTTCGGGGAAGGGTTAGGGTTAGGGTTCGGGATAAGGTTAGGGTTAGGGGACAGGGACGGTTTAGGGTCCAGGTGAGGGTACGGAAAAGCTCTAGGGGGAGCGTACGTGTGAGGGCGCGGGTTAGTGTCAGCGTACGGGTTAGGATTAGGGGACGGCTGAGGGTCAGGCTTCGGGGAAGGGTTAGGGTTAGGGTTCGGGCTAGGGTTAGGGTTAGGTGACGGGGACGGTTTAGGGTCCAGGTGAGGGTACGACAACGCTCAAGGGGGAGCGTACGTGTGAGGGCGCGGGTTAGTGTCAGCGTACGGGTTAGGATTAGGGGACGGCTGAGGGTCAGGCTTCGGGGAAGGGTTAGGGTTAGGGTTCGGGCTAGGGTTAGGGTTAGGGGACGGGGACGGTTTAGGGTCCAAGTGAGGGTACGACAACGCTCTAGGGGGAGCGTACGTGTGAGGGCGTGGGTTAGTGTCAGCGTACGGGTTAGGATTAGGGGACGGCTGAGGGTCAGGCTTCGGGGAAGGGTTAGGGTTAGGGTTCGGGCTAGGGTTAGGGTTAGGGGACGGGGACGTTTTAGGGTCCAGGTGAGGGTACGACAACGCTCTAGGGGGAGCGTATGTGTGAGGGCGCGGGTTAGTGTCAGCGTACGGGTTAGGATTAGGGGACGGCTCAGGGTCAGGCTTCGGGGAAGGGTTAGGTTTAGGGTTCGGGCTAGGGTTAGGGTTAGGGGACGGGGACGGTTTAGGGTCCAGGTGAGGGTACGACAACGCTCTAGGGGGAGCGTACGTGTGAGGGCGCGGGTTAGTGTCAGCGTACGGGTTAGGATTAGGGGTCGGCTGAGGGTCAGGCTTCGGGGAAGTGTTAGGTTTAGGGTTCGGGCTAGGGTTAGGGTTAGGGGACGGGGACGGTTTAGCGTCCAGGTGAGGGTACGACAACGCTCTAGGGGGAGCGTACGTGTGAGGGAGCGGGTTAGTGTCAGCGTACGGGTTAGGATTAGGGGACGGCTGAGGGTCAGGCTTCGGGGAAGGGTTAGGGTTAGGGTTCGGGCTAGGGTTAGGGTTAGGGGACGGGGACGGTTTAGGGTCCAGGTGAGGGTACGACAACGCTCTAGGGGGAGCGTACGTGTGAGGGCGCTGGTTAGTGTCAGCGTACGGGTTAGGATTAGGGGACGGCTGAGGGTCAGGCTTCGGGGAAGGGTTAGGGTTAGGGTTCGGGCTAGGGTTAGGGTTAGGGGACGGGGACGGTTTAGGGTCCAGGTGAGGGTACGACAACGCTCTAGGGGGAGCGTACGTGTGAGGGCGCGGGTTAGTGTCAGCGTACGGGTTAGGATTAGGGGACGGCTGAGGGTCAGGCTTCGAGGAAGTGTTAGGGTTAGGGTTTGGGCTAGGGTTAGGGTTAGGGGACGGGGACTGTTCAGGGTCCAGGTGAGGGTACGACAACGCTCTAGGGGGAGCGTACGTGTGAGGGCGCGGGTTAGTGTCAGCGTACGGGTTAGGATTAGGGGACGGGTGAGTGTCAGGCTTCGGGGAAGGGTTAGGGTTAGGGTTCGGGCTAGGGTTAGGGTTAGGGGACGGGGACGGTTTAGGGTCCAGGTGAGGGTACGACAACGCTCTAGGGGGAGCGTACGTGTGAGGGCGCGGGTTAGTGTCAGCGTACGGGTTAGGATTAGGGGACGGGTGAGGGTCAGGCTTCGGGGAAGGGTTAGGGTTAGGGTTCGGGCTAGGGTTAGGGTTAGGGGACGGGGACGGTTTAGGGTCCAGGTGAGGGTACGACAACGCTCTAGGGGGAGCGTACGTGTGAGGGCGCGGGTTAGTGTCAGCGTACGGGTTAGGATTAGGGGACGGCTGAGGGTCAGGCTTCGGGGATGGGTTAGGGTTAGGGTTCGGGCTAGGGTTAGGGTTAGGGGACGGGGACGGTTTAGCGTCCAGGTGAGGGTACGACAACGCTCTAGGGGGAGCGTACGTGTGAGGGCGCGGGTTAGTGTCAGCGTACGGGTTAGGATTAGGGGACGGCTGAGGGTCAGGCTTCGGGGAAGGGTTAGGGTTAGGGTTCGGGCTAGGGTTAGGGTTAGGGGACGGGGACGGTTTAGGGTCCAGGTGAGGGTACGACAACGCTCTAGGGGGAGCGTACGTGTGAGGGCGCTGGTTAGTGTCAGCGTACGGGTTAGGATTAGGGGACGGCTGAGGGTCAGGCTTCGGGGAAGGGTTAGGGTTAGGGTTCGGGCTAGGGTTAGGGTTAGGGGACGGGGACGGTTTAGGGTCCAGGTGAGGGTACGACAACGCTCTAGGGGGAGCGTACGTGTGAGGGCGCGGGTTAGTGTCAGCGTACGGGTTAGGATTAGGGGACGGCTGAGGGTCAGGCTTCGGGGAAGGGTTAGGGTTAGGGTTCGGGCTAGGGTTAGGGTTAGGGGACGGGGACGGTTTAGGGTCCAGGTGAGGGTACGACAACGCTCTAGGGGGAGCGTACGTGTGAGGGCGCGGGTTAGTGTCAGCGTACGGGTTAGAATTAGGGGACGGCTGAGGTTCAGGCTTCGGGGAAGGGTTAGGGTTAGGGTTCGGGCTAGGGTTAGGGTTAGGGGACGGGGACGGTTTAGGGTCCAGGTGAGGGTACGACAACGCTCTAGGGGGAGCGTACGTGTGAGGGCGCGGGTTAGTGTCAGCGTACGGGTTAGGATTAGGGGACGGCTGAGGGTCAGGCTTCGGGGAAGGGTTAGGGTTAGGGTTCGGGCTAGGGTTAGGGTTAGGGGACGGGGACGGTTTAGGGTCCAGGTGAGGGTACGACAACGCTCTAGGGGGAGCGTACGTGTGAGGGCGCGGGTTAGTGTCAGCGTATGGGTTAGTATTAGGGGACGGCTGAGGGTCAGGCTTCGGGGAAGGGTTAGGGTTAGGGTTCGGGCTAGGGTTAGGGTTAGGGGACGGGGACGGTTTAGGGTCCAGGTGAGGGTACGACAACGCTCTAGGGGGAGCGTACGTGTGAGGGCGCGGGTTAGTGTCAGCGTACGGGTTAGGATTAGGGGACGGCTGAGGGTCAGGCTTCGGGGAAGGGTTAGGGTTAGGGTTCGGGCTAGGGTTAGGGTTAGGGGACGGGGACGGTTTAGGGTCCAGGTGAGGGTACGACAACGCTCTAGGGGGAGCGTAGGTGTGAGGGCGCGGGTTAGTGTCAGCGTACGGGTTAGGATTAGGGGACGGCTGAGGGTCAGGCTTCGGGTTCGGGCTAGGGTTAGGGTTAGGGGACGGGGACGGTTTAGGGTCCAGGTGAGGGTACGACAACGCTCTAGGGGGAGCGTACGTGTGAGGGCGTGGGTTAGTGTCAGCGTACGGGTTAGAATTAGGGGACGGCTGAGGGTCAGGCTTCGGGGAAGGGTTAGGGTTAGGGTTCGGGCTAGGGTTAGGGTTAGGGGACGGGGACGGTTTAGGGTCCAGGTGAGGGTACGACAACGCTCTAGGGGGAGCGTACGTGTGAGGGCGCGGGTTAGTGTCAGCGTACGGGTTAGGATTAGGGGACGGCTGAGGGTCAGGCTTCGGGGAAGGGTTAGGGTTAGGGTTCGGGCTAGGGTTAGGGTTAGGGGACGGGGACGGTTTAGGGTCCACGTGAGGGTACGACAACGCTCTAGGGGGAGCGTACGTGTGAGGGCGCGGGTTAGTGACAGCGTACGGGTTAGGATTAGGGGACGGCTGAGGGTCAGGCTTCGGGGAAGGGTTAGGGTTAGGGTTCGGGCTAGGGTTAGGGTTAGGGGACGGGGACGGTTTAGGGTCCAGGTGAGGGTACGACAACGCTCTAGGGGGAGCGTACGTGTGAGGGCGCGGGTTAGTGTCAGCGTACGGGTTAGGATTAGGGGACGGCTGAGGGTCAGGCTTCGGGGAAGGGTTAGGGTTAGGGGTCGGGCTAGGGTTAGGGTTAGGGGACGGGGACGGTTTAGGGTCCAGGTGAGGGTACGACAACGCTCTAGGGGGAGTGTACGTGTGAGGGCGCGGGTTAGTGTCAGCGTACGGGTTAGGATTAGGGGACGGCTGAGGGTCAGGCTTCGGGGAAGGGTTAGGGTTAGGGTTCGGGCTAGGGTTAGGGTTAGGGGACGGGGACGGTTTAGGGTCCAGGTGAGGGTACGACAACGCTCTAGGGGGAGCGTACGTGTGAGGGCGCGGGTTAGTGTCAGCGTACGGGTTAGGATTAGGGGACGGCTGAGGGTCAGGCTTCGGGGAAGGGTTAGGGTTAGGGTTCGGGCTAGGGTTAGGGTTAGGGGACGGGGACGGTTTAGGGTCCAGGTGAGGGTACGACAACGCTCTAGGGGGAGCGTACGTGTGAGGGCGCGGGTTAGTGTCAGCGTACGGGTTAGGATTAGGGGACGGCTGAGGGTCAGGCTTCGGGGAAGGGTTAGGGTTAGGGTTCGGGCTAGGGTTAGGGTTAGGGGACGGGGACGGTTTAGGGTCCAGGTGAGGGTACGACAACGCTCTAGGGGGAGCGTACGTGTGAGGGCGCGGGTTAGTGTCAGCGTACGGGTTAGGATTAGGGGACGGCTGAGGGTCAGGCTTCGGGGAAGGGTTAGGGTTAGGGTTCGGGCTAGGGTTAGGGTTAGGGGACGGGGACGGTTTAGGGTCCAGGTGAGGGTACGAGAACGCTCTAGGGGGAGCGTACGTGTGAGGGCGCGGGTTAGTGTCAGCGTACGGGTTAGGATTAGGGGACGGCTGAGGGTCAGGCTTCGGGGAAGGGTTAGGGTTAGGGTTCGGGCTAGGGTTAGGGTTAGGGGACGGGGACGGTTTAGGGTCCAGGTGAGGGTACGACAACGCTCTAGGGGGAGCGTACGTGTGAGGGCGCTGGTTAGTGTCAGCGTACGGGTTAGGATTAGGGGACGGCTGAGGGTCAGGCTTCGGGGAAGGGTTAGGGTTAGGGTTCGGGCTAGGGTTAGGGTTAGGGGACGGGGACGGTTTAGGGTCCAGGTGAGGGTACGACAACGCTCTAGGGGGAGCGTACGTGTGAGGGCGCGGGTTAGTGTCAGCGTACGGGTTAGGATTAGGGGACGGCTCAGGGTCAGGCTTCGGGGAAGGGTTAGGGTTAGGGTTCGGGCTAGGGTTAGGGTTAGGGGACGGGGACGGTTTAGGGTCCAGATGAGGGTACGACAACGCTCTAGGGGGAGCGTACGTGTGAGGGCGCGGGTTAGTGTCAGCGTACGGGTTAGAATTAGGGGACGGCTGAGGTTCAGGCTTCGGGGAAGGGTTAGGGTTAGGGTTCGGGCTAGGGTTAGGGTTAGGGGACGGGGACGGTTTAGGGTCCAGGTGAGGGTACGACAACGCTCTAGGGGGAGCGTACGTGTGAGGGCGCGGGTTAGTGTCAGCGTACGGGTTAGGATTAGGGGACGGCTGAGGGTCAGGCTTCGGGGAAGGGTTAGGGTTAGGGTTCGGGCTAGGGTTAGGGTTAGGGGACGGGGACGGTTTAGGGTCCAGGTGAGGGTACGACAACGCTCTAGGGGGAGCGTACGTGTGAGGGCGCGGGTTAGTGTCAGCGTATGGGTTAGTATTAGGGGACGGCTGAGGGTCAGGCTTCGGGGAAGGGTTAGGGTTAGGGTTCGGGCTAGGGTTAGGGTTAGGGGACGGGGACGGTTTAGGGTCCAGGTGAGGGTACGACAACGCTCTAGGGGGAGCGTACGTGTGAGGGCGCGGGTTAGTGTCAGCGTACGGGTTAGGATTAGGGGACGGCTGAGGGTCAGGCTTCGGGGAAGGGTTAGGGTTAGGGTTCGGGCTAGGGTTAGGGTTAGGGGACGGGGACGGTTTAGGGTCCAGGTGAGGGTACGACAACGCTCTAGGGGGAGCGTAGGTGTGAGGGCGCGGGTTAGTGTCAGCGTACGGGTTAGGATTAGGGGATGGCTGAGGGTCAGGCTTCGGGTTCGGGCTAGGGTTAGGGTTAGGGGACGGGGACGGTTTAGGGTCCAGGTGAGGGTACGACAACGCTCTAGGGGGAGCGTACGTGTGAGGGCGTGGGTTAGTGTCAGCGTACGGGTTAGAATTAGGGGACGGCTGAGGGTCAGGCTTCGGGGAAGGGTTAGGGTTAGGGTTCGGGCTAGGGTTAGGGTTAGGGGACGGGGACGGTTTAGGGTCCAGGTGAGGGTACGACAACGCTCTAGGGGGAGCGTACGTGTGAGGGCGCGGGTTAGTGTCAGCGTACGGGTTAGGATTAGGGGACGGCTGAGGGTCAGGCTTCGGGGAAGGGTTAGGGTTAGGGTTCGGGCTAGGGTTAGGGTTAGGGGACGGGGACGGTTTAGGGTCCACGTGAGGGTACGACAACGCTCTAGGGGGAGCGTACGTGTGAGGGCGCGGGTTAGTGACAGCGTACGGGTTAGGATTAGGGGACGGCTGAGGGTCAGGCTTCGGGGAAGGGTTAGGGTTAGGGTTCGGGCTAGGGTTAGGGTTAGGGGACGGGGACGGTTTAGGGTCCAGGTGAGGGTACGACAACGCTCTAGGGGGAGCGTACGTGTGAGGGCGCGGGTTAGTGTCAGCGTACGGGTTAGGATTAGGGGACGGCTGAGGGTCAGGCTTCGGGGAAGGGTTAGGGTTAGGGGTCGGGCTAGGGTTAGGGTTAGGGGACGGGGACGGTTTAGGGTCCAGGTGAGGGTACGACAACGCTCTAGGGGGAGTGTACGTGTGAGGGCGCGGGTTAGTGTCAGCGTACGGGTTAGGATTAGGGGACGGCTGAGGGTCAGGCTTCGGGGAAGGGTTAGGGTTAGGGTTCGGGCTAGGGTTAGGGTTAGGGGACGGGGACGGTTTAGGGTCCAGGTGAGGGTACGACAACGCTCTAGGGGGAGCGTACGTGTGAGGGCGCGGGTTAGTGTCAGCGTACGGGTTAGGATTAGGGGACGGCTGAGGGTCAGGCTTCGGGGAAGGGTTAGGGTTAGGGTTCGGGCTAGGGTTAGGGTTAGGGGACGGGGACGGTTTAGGGTCCAGGTGAGGGTACGACAACGCTCTAGGGGGAGCGTACGTGTGAGGGCGCGGGTTAGTGTCAGCGTACGGGTTAGGATTAGGGGACGGCTGAGGGTCAGGCTTCGGGGAAGGGTTAGGGTTAGGGTTCGGGCTAGGGTTAGGGTTAGGGGACGGGGACGGTTTAGGGTCCAGGTGAGGGTACGACAACGCTCTAGGGGGAGCGTACGTGTGAGGGCGCGGGTTAGTGTCAGCGTACGGGTTAGGATTAGGGGACGGCTGAGGGTCAGGCTTCGGGGAAGGGTTAGGGTTAGGGTTCGGGCTAGGGTTAGGGTTAGGGGACGGGGACGGTTTAGGGTCCAGGTGAGGGTACGAGAACGCTCTAGGGGGAGTGTACGTGTGAGGGCGCGGGTTAGCGTCAGCGTACGGGTTAGGATTAGGGGACGGCTGAGGGTCAGGCTTCGGGGAAGGGTTAGGGTTAGGGTTCAGGCTAGGGTTAGGGTTAGGGGACGGGGACGGTTTAGGGTCCAGGTGAGGGTACGACAACGCTCTAGGGGGAGCGTACGTGTGAGGGTGTGGGTTAGTGTCAGCGTACGGCTTAGGATTAGGGGACGCGTGAGGGTCAGGCTTCGGGGAAGGGTTAGGGTTAGGGTTCGGGCTAGGGTTAGGGTTAGGGTACGGGGACGGTTTAGGGTCCAGGTGAGGGTACGACAACGCTTTAGGGGGAGCGTACGTGTGAGGGCGCGGGTTAGTGTCAGTGTAAGGGTTAGGATTAGGGGACGGGTGAGGGTCAGGCTTCGGGGAAGGGTTAGGGTTAGGGTTCGGGCTAGGGTTAGGGTTAGGGGACGGGGACGGTTTAGGGTCCAGGTGAGGGTACGACAACGCTTTAGGGGGAGCGTACGTGTGAGGGCGCGGGTTAGTGTCAGCGTACGGGTTAGGATTAGGGGACGGGTGAGGGTCAGGATTCGGGGAAGGTTTAGGGTTAGGGTTCGGGCTAGGGTTAGGGTTAGGGGACGGGGACGGTTTAGGGTCCAGGTGAGGGTACGACAACGCTTTAGGGGGAGCGTACGTGTGAGGGCGCGGGTTAGTGTCAGCGTACGGGTTAGGATTAGGGGACGGGTGAGGGTCAGGCTTCGGGGAAGGGTTAGGGTTAGGGTTCGGTCTAGGGTTAGGGTTAGGGGACGGGGACGGTTTAGGGTCCAGGTGAGGGTACGACAACGCTTTAGGGGGAGCGTACGTGTTAGGGCGCGGGTTAGTGTCAGCGTACGGGTTAGGATTAGGGGACGGGTGAGGGTCAGGCTTCGGGGAAGGGTTAGGGTTAGGGTTCGGGCTAGGGTTAGGGTTAGGGGACGGGGACGGTTTAGGGTCCAGGTGAGGGTACGACAACGCTCTAGGGGGAGCGTACGTGTGAGGGCGCGGGTTAGTGTCAGCGTACTGGTTAGGATTAGGGGACGGGTGAGGGTCAGGCTTCGGAGAAGGGTTAGGGTTAGGGTTCGGGCTAGGGTTAGGGTTAGGGGACGGTGACGGTTCAGGGTCCAGGTGAGGGTACGACAACGCTCTAGGGGGAGCGTACGTGTGAGGGCGCGGGTTAGTGTCAGCGTACGGGTTAGGATTAGGGGACGGGTGAGGGTCAGGCTTCGGGGAAGGGTTAGGGTTAGGGTTCGGGCTAAGGTTAGGGTTAGGGGACGGGGACGGTTTAGGGTCCAGGTGAGGGTACGAGAACGCTCTAGGGGGAGCGTACGTGTGAGGGCGTGGGTTAGTGTCAGCGTACGGGTTAGGATTAGGGGACGGCTGAGGGTCAGGCTTCGGGGAAGGGTTAGGGTTAGGGTTCGGGCTAGGGTTAGGGTTAGGGGACGGGGACGGTTTAGGGTCCAGGTGAGGGTACGACAACGCTCTAGGGGGAGCGTACGTGTGAGGGCGCGGGTTAGTGTCAGCGTACGGGTTAGAATTAGGGGACGGCTGAGGGTCAGGCTTCGGGGAAGGATTAGGGTTAGGGTTCGGGCTAGGGTTAGGGTTAGGGGACGGGGACGGTTTAGGGTCCAGGTGAGGGTACGACAACGCTCTAGGGGGAGCGTACGTGTGAGGGCGCGGGTTAGTGTCAGCGTACGGGTTAGGATTAGGGGACGGCTGAGGGTCAGGCTTCGGGGAAGGGTTAGGGTTAGGGTTCGGGCTAGGGTTAGGGTTAGGGGACGGGGACGGTTTAGGGTCCAGGTGAGGGTACGACAACGCTCTAGGGGGAGCGTACGTGTGAGGGCGCGGGTTAGTGTCAGCGTACGGGTTAGGATTAGGGGACGGCTGAGGGTCAGGCTTCGGGGAAGGGTTAGGGTTAGGGTTCGGGCTAGGGTTAGGGTTAGGGGACGGGGACGGTTTAGGGTCCAGGTGAGGGTACGACAACGCTCTAGGGGGAGCGTACGTGTGAGGGCGCGGGTTAGTGTCAGCGTACGGGTTAGGATTAGGGGACGGCTGAGGGTCAGGTTTCGGGGAAGGGTTAGGGTTAGGGTTCGGGCTAGGGTTAGGGTTAGGGGAAGGGGACGGTTCAGGGTCCAGGTGAGGGTACGACAACGCTCTAGGGGGAGCGTACGTGTGAGGGCGCGGGTTAGTGTCAGCGTACGGGTTAGGATTAGGGGACGGCTGAGGGTCAGGCTTCGGGGAAGGGTTAGGGTTAGGGTTCGGGCTAGGGTTAGGGTTAGGGGACGGGGACGGTTCAGGGTCCAGGTGAGGGTACGACAACGCTCTAGGGGGAGCGTACGTGTGAGGGCGCGGGTTAGTGTCAGCGTACTGGTTAGGATTAGGGGACGGGTGAGGGTCAGGCTTCGGGGAAGGGTTAGGGTTAGGGTTCGGGCTAAGGTTAGGGTTAGGGGACGGGGACGGTTTAGGGTCCAGGTGAGGGTACGACAACGCTCTAGGGGGAGCGTACGTGTGAGGGCGCGGGTTAGTGTCAGCGTACGGGTTAGGATTAGGGGACGCCTGAGGGTCAGGCTTCGGGGAAGGGTTAGGGTTAGGGTTCGGGCTAGGGTTAGGGTTAGGGGACGGGGACGGTTTAGTGTCCAGGTGAGGGTACGACAACGCTCTAGGGGGAGCGTACGTGTGAGGGCGCGGGTTAGTGTCAGCGTACGGGTTAGGATTAGGGGACGGCTGAGGGTCAGGCTTCGGGGAAGGGTTAGGGTTAGGGTTCGGGCTAGGGTTAGGGTTAGGGGACGGGGACGGTTTAGGGTCCAGGTGAGGGTACGACAACGCTCTAGGGGGAGCGTACGTGTGAGGGCGCGGGTTAGTGTCAGCGTATGGGTTAGGATTAGGGGACGGCTGAGGGTCAGGCTTCGGGGAAGGGTTAGGGTTAGGGTTCGGGCTAGGGTTAGGGTTAGGGGACGGGGACGGTTTAGGGTCCAGGTGAGGGTACGACAACGCTCTAGGGGGAGCGTACGTGTGAGGGCGCGGGTTAGTGTCAGCGTACGGGTTAGGATTAGGGGACGGGTGAGGGTCAGGCTTCGGAGAAGGGTTAGGGTTAGGGTTCGGGCTAGGGTTAGGGTTAGGGGACGGGGACGGTTCAGGGTCCAGGTGAGGGTACGACAACGCTCTAGGGGGAGCGTACGTTTGAGGGCGCGGGTTAGTGTCAGCGTACGGGTTAGGATTAGGGGACGGGTGAGGGTCAGGCTTCGGGGAAGGGTTAGGGTTAGGGTTCGGGCTAAGGTTAGGGTTAGGGGACGGGGACGGTTTAGGGTCCAGGTGAGGGTACGAGAACGCTCTAGGGGGAGCGTACGTGTGAGGGCGTGGGTTAGTGTCAGCGTACGGGTTAGGATTAGGGGACGGGTGAGGGTCAGGCTTCGGGGAAGGGTTAGGGTTAGGGTTCGGGCTAGGGTTAGGGTTAGGGGACGGGGACGGTTTAGGGTCCAGGTGAGGGTACGACAACGCTCTAGGGGGAGCGTACGTGTGAGGGCGCGGGTTAGTGTCAGCGTACTGGTTAGGATTAGGGGACGGGTGAGGGTCAGGCTTCGGAGAAGGGTTAGGGTTAGGGTTCGGGCTAGGGTTAGGGTTAGGGGACGGTGACGGTTCAGGGTCCAGGTGAGGGTACGACAACGCTCTAGGGGGAGCGTACGTGTGAGGGCGCGGGTTAGTGTCAGCGTACGGGTTAGGATTAGGGGACGGGTGAGGGTCAGGCTTCGGGGAAGGGTTAGGGTTAGGGTTCGGGCTAAGGTTAGGGTTAGGGGACGGGGACGGTTTAGGGTCCAGGTGAGGGTACGAGAACGCTCTAGGGGGAGCGTACGTGTGAGGGCGTGGGTTAGTGTCAGCGTACGGGTTAGGATTAGGGGACGGCTGAGGGTCAGGCTTCGGGGAAGGGTTAGGGTTAGGGTTCGGGCTAGGGTTAGGGTTAGGGGACGGGGACGGTTTAGGGTCCAGGTGAGGGTACGACAACGCTCTAGGGGGAGCGTACGTGTGAGGGCGCGGGTTAGTGTCAGCGTACGGGTTAGAATTAGGGGACGGCTGAGGGTCAGGCTTCGGGGAAGGATTAGGGTTAGGGTTCGGGCTAGGGTTAGGGTTAGGGGACGGGGACGGTTTAGGGTCCAGGTGAGGGTACGACAACGCTCTAGGGGGAGCGTACGTGTGAGGGCGCGGGTTAGTGTCAGCGTACGGGTTAGGATTAGGGGACGGCTGAGGGTCAGGCTTCGGGGAAGGGTTAGGGTTAGGGTTCGGGCTAGGGTTAGGGTTAGGGGACGGGGACGGTTTAGGGTCCAGGTGAGGGTACGACAACGCTCTAGGGGGAGCGTACGTGTGAGGGCGCGGGTTAGTGTCAGCGTACGGGTTAGGATTAGGGGACGGCTGAGGGTCAGGCTTCGGGGAAGGGTTAGGGTTAGGGTTCGGGCTAGGGTTAGGGTTAGGGGACGGGGACGGTTTAGGGTCCAGGTGAGGGTACGACAACGCTCTAGGGGGAGCGTACGTGTGAGGGCGCGGGTTAGTGTCAGCGTACGGGTTAGGATTAGGGGACGGCTGAGGGTCAGGTTTCGGGGAAGGGTTAGGGTTAGGGTTCGGGCTAGGGTTAGGGTTAGGGGAAGGGGACGGTTCAGGGTCCAGGTGAGGGTACGACAACGCTCTAGGGGGAGCGTACGTGTGAGGGCGCGGGTTAGTGTCAGCGTACGGGTTAGGATTAGGGGACGGCTGAGGGTCAGGCTTCGGGGAAGGGTTAGGGTTAGGGTTCGGGCTAGGGTTAGGGTTAGGGGACGGGGACGGTTCAGGGTCCAGGTGAGGGTACGACAACGCTCTAGGGGGAGCGTACGTGTGAGGGCGCGGGTTAGTGTCAGCGTACTGGTTAGGATTAGGGGACGGGTGAGGGTCAGGCTTCGGGGAAGGGTTAGGGTTAGGGTTCGGGCTAAGGTTAGGGTTAGGGGACGGGGACGGTTTAGGGTCCAGGTGAGGGTACGACAACGCTCTAGGGGGAGCGTACGTGTGAGGGCGCGGGTTAGTGTCAGCGTACGGGTTAGGATTAGGGGACGCCTGAGGGTCAGGCTTCGGGGAAGGGTTAGGGTTAGGGTTCGGGCTAGGGTTAGGGTTAGGGGACGGGGACGGTTTAGTGTCCAGGTGAGGGTACGACAACGCTCTAGGGGGAGCGTACGTGTGAGGGCGCGGGTTAGTGTCAGCGTACGGGTTAGGATTAGGGGACGGCTGAGGGTCAGGCTTCGGGGAAGGGTTAGGGTTAGGGTTCGGGCTAGGGTTAGGGTTAGGGGACGGGGACGGTTTAGGGTCCAGGTGAGGGTACGACAACGCTCTAGGGGGAGCGTACGTGTGAGGGCGCGGGTTAGTGTCAGCGTATGGGTTAGGATTAGGGGACGGCTGAGGGTCAGGCTTCGGGGAAGGGTTAGGGTTAGGGTTCGGGCTAGGGTTAGGGTTAGGGGACGGGGACGGTTTAGGGTCCAGGTGAGGGTACGACAACGCTCTAGGGGGAGCGTACGTGTGAGGGCGCGGGTTAGTGTCAGCGTACGGGTTAGGATTAGGGGACGGGTGAGGGTCAGGCTTCGGAGAAGGGTTAGGGTTAGGGTTCGGGCTAGGGTTAGGGTTAGGGGACGGGGACGGTTCAGGGTCCAGGTGAGGGTACGACAACGCTCTAGGGGGAGCGTACGTTTGAGGGCGCGGGTTAGTGTCAGCGTACGGGTTAGGATTAGGGGACGGGTGAGGGTCAGGCTTCGGGGAAGGGTTAGGGTTAGGGTTCGGGCTAAGGTTAGGGTTAGGGGACGGGGACGGTTTAGGGTCCAGGTGAGGGTACGAGAACGCTCTAGGGGGAGCGTACGTGTGAGGGCGTGGGTTAGTGTCAGCGTACGGGTTAGGATTAGGGGACGGGTGAGGGTCAGGCTTCGGGGAAGGGTTAGGGTTAGGGTTCGGGCTAGGGTTAGGGTTAGGGGACGGGGACGGTTTAGGGTCCAGGTGAGGGTACGACAACGCTCTAGGGGGAGCGTACGTGTGAGGGCGCGGGTTAGTGTCAGCGTACGGGTTAGAATTAGGGGACGGCTGAGGGTCAGGCTTCGGGGAAGGATTAGGGTTAGGGTTCGGGCTAGGGTTAGGGTTAGGGGACGGGGACGGTTTAGGGTCCAGGTGAGGGTATGACAACGCTCTAGGGGGAGCGTACGTGTGAGGGCACGGGTTAGTGTCAGCGTACGGGTTAGGATTAGGGGACGGCTGAGGGTCAGGCTTCGGGGAAGGGTTAGGGTTAGGGTTCGGGCTAGGGTTAGGGTTAGGGGACGGGGACGGTTTAGGGTCCAGGTGAGGGTACGACAACGCTCTAGGGGGAGCGTACGTGTGAGGGCGCGGGTTAGTGTCAGCGTATGGGTTAGGATTAGGGGACGGCTGAGGGTCAGGCTTCGGGGAAGGGTTAGGGTTAGGGTTCGGGCTAGGGTTAGGGTTAGGGGACGGGGACGGTTTAGGGTCCAGGTGAGGGTACGACAACGCTCTAGGGGGAGCGTATGTGTGAGGGCGCGGGTTAGTGTCAGCGTACTGGTTAGGATTAGGGGACGGGTGAGGGTCAGGCTTCGGGGAAGGGTTAGGGTTAGGGTTCGGGCTAAGGTTAGGGTTAGGGGACGGGGACGGTTTAGGGTCCAGGTGAGGGTACGACAACGCTCTAGGGGGAGCGTACGTGTGAGGGCGCGGGTTAGTGTCAGCGTACGGGTTAGGATTAGGGGACAGCTGAGGGTCAGGCTTCGGGGAAGTGTTAGGGTTAGGGTTCGGGCTAGGGTTAGGGTTAGGGGACGGGGACGGTTTAGTGTCCAGGTGAGGGTACGACAACGCTCTAGGGGGAGCGTACGTGTGAGGGCGCGGGTTAGTGTCAGCGTACGGGTTAGGATTAGGGGACGGCTGAGGGTCAGGCTTCGGGGAAGGGTTAGGGTTAGGGTTCGGGCTAGGGTTAGGGTTAGGGGACGGGGACGGTTTAGGGTCCAGGTGAGGGTACGACAACGCTCTAGGGGGAGCGTACGTGTGAGGGCGCGGGTTAGTGTCAGCGTACGGGTTAGGATTAGGGGACGGGTGAGGGTCAGGCTTCGGGGAAGGGTTAGGGTTAGGGTTCGGGCTAGGTTTAGGGTTAGGGGACGGGGACGGTTTAGGGTCCAGATGAGGGTACGACAACGCTCTAGGGGGAGCGTACGTGTGAGGGCGCGGGTTAGTGTCAGCGTACGGGTTAGGATTAGGGGACGGGTGAGGGTCAGGCTTCGGGGAAGGGTTAGGGTTAGGATTCGGGCTAGGGTTAGGGTTAGGGGACGGGGACGGTTTAGGGTCCAGGTGAGGGTACGACAACGCTCTAGGGGGAGCGTACGTGTGAGGGCGCGGGTTAGTGTCAGCGTACGGGTTAGGATTAGGGGACGGCTGAGTGTCAGGCTTCGGGGAAGGGTTAGGGTTAGGGTTCGGGCTAGGGTTAGGGTTAGGGGACGGGGACGGTTTAGGGTCCAGGTGAGGGTACGACAACGCTCTAGGGGGAGCGTACGTGTGAGGGCGCGGGTTAGTGTCAGCGTACGGGTTAGAATTAGGGGACGGCTGAGGGTCAGGCTTCGGGGAAGGGTTAGGGTTAGGGTTCGGGCTAGGGTTAGGGTTAGGGGACGGGGACGGTTTAGGGTCCAGGTGAGGGTACGACAACGCTCTAGGGGGAGCGTACGTGTGAGGGCACGGGTTAGTGTCAGCGTACGGGTTAGGATTAGGGGACGGCTGAGGGTCAGGCTTCGGGGAAGGGTTAGGGTTAGGGTTCGGGCTAGGGTTAGGGTTAGGGGACGGGGACGGTTTAGGGTCCAGGTGAGGGTACGACAACGCTCTAGGGGGAGCGTACGTGTGAGGGCGCGGGTTAGTGTCAGCGTACGGGTTAGGATTAGGGGACGGCTGAGGGTCAGGCTTCGGGGAAGGGTTAGGGTTAGGGTTCGGGCTAGGGTTAGGGTTAGGGGACGGGGACGGTTTAGGGTCCAGGTGAGTGTACGACAACGCTCTAGGGGGAGCGTACGTGTGAGGGCGCGGGTTAGTGTCAGCGTACGGGTTAGGATTAGGGGACGGCTGAGGGTCAGGCTTCGGGGAAGGGTTAGGGTTAGGGTTCGGGCTAGGGTTAGGGTTAGGGGACGGGGACGGTTTAGGGTCCAGGTGAAGGTACGACAACGCTCTAGGGGGAGCGTACGTGTGAGGGCGCGGGTTAGTGTCAGCGTACGGGTTAGGATTAGGGGACGGCTGAGGGTCAGGCTTCGGGGAAGGGTTAGGGTTAGGGTTCGGGCTAGGGTTAGGGTTAGGGGACGGGGACGGTTTAGGGTCCAGGTGAGGGTACGACAACGCTCTAGGGGGAGCGTACGTGTGAGGGCGCGGGTTAGTGTCAGCGTATGGGTTAGGATTAGGGGACGGCTGAGGGTCAGGCTTCGGGGAAGGGTTAGGGTTAGGGTTCGGGCTAGGGTTAGGGTTAGGGGACGGGGACGGTTCAGGGTCCAGGTGAGGGTACGACAATGCTCTAGGGGGAGCGAACGTGTGAGGGCGCTGGTTAGTGTCAGCGTACGGGTTAGGATTAGGGGACGGCTGAGGGTCAGGCTTCGGGGAAGGGTTAGGGTTAGGGTTCGGGCTAGGGTTAGGGTTAGGGGACGGGGACGGTTCAGCGTCCAGGTGAGGGTACGACAATGCTCTAGGGGGAGCGTACGTGTGAGGGCGCGGGTTAGTGTCAGCGTACGGGTTAGGATTAGGGGACGGCTGAGGGTCAGGCTTCGGGGAAGGGTTAGGGTTAGGGTTCGGGCTAGGGTTAGGGTTAGGGGACGGGGACGGTCCAGGGTCCAGGTGAGGGTACGACAACGCTCTAGGGGGAGCGTACGTGTGAGGGCGCGGGTTAGTGTCAGCGTACGGGTTAGGATTAGGGGACGGCTGAGGGTCAGGCTTCGGGGAAGGGTTAGGGTTAGGGTTCGGGCTAGGGTTAGGGTTAGGGGACGGGGACGGTTCAGGGTCCAGGTGAGGGTACGACAACGCTCTAGGGGGAGCGTACGTGTGAGGGCGCTGGTTATTGTCAGCGTACGGGTTAGGATTAGGGGACGGCTGAGGGTCAGGTTTCGGGGAAGGGTTAGGGTTAGGGTTCGGGCTAGGGTTACGGTTAGGGGACGGGGACGGTTTAGGGTCCAGGTGAGGGTACGACAACGCTCTAGGGGGAGCGTACGTGTGAGGGCGCGGGTTAGTGTCAGCGTACGGGTTAGGATTAGGGGACGGCTGAGGGTCAGGCTTCGGGGAAGTGTTAGGGTTAGGGTTCGGGCTAGGGTTAGGGTTAGGGGACGGGGACGGTTCAGGGTCCAGGTGAGGGTACGACAACGCTCTAGGGGGAGCGTACGTGTGAGGGCGCGGGTTAGTGTCAGCGTACGGGTTAGGATTAGGGGACGGCTGAGGGTCAGGCTTCGGGGAAGGGTTAGGGTTAGGGTTCGGGCTAGGGTTAGGGTTAGGGGACAGGGACGGTTCAGGGTCCAGGTGAGGGTACGACAACGCTCTAGGGGGAGCGTACGTGTGAGGGCGCGGGTTAGTGTCAGCGTACGGGTTAGGATTAGGGGACGGGTGAGGGTCAGGCTTCGGGGAAGGGTTAGGGTTAGGGTTCGGGATAAGGTTAGGGTTAGGGGACAGGGACGGTTTAGGGTCCAGGTGAGGGTACGAAAAAGCTCTAGGGGGAGCGTACGTGTGAGGGCGCGGGTTAGTGTCAGCGTACGGGTTAGGATTAGGGGACGGCTGAGGGTCAGGCTTCGGGGAAGGGTTAGGGTTAGGGTTCGGGCTAGGGTTAGGGTTAGGTGACGGGGACGGTTTAGGGTCCAGGTGAGGGTACGACAACGCTCAAGGGGGAGCGTACGTGTGAGGGCGCGGGTTAGTGTCAGCGTACGGGTTAGGATTAGGGGACGGCTGAGGGTCAGGCTTCGGGGAAGGGTTAGGGTTAGGGTTCGGGCTAGGGTTAGGGTTAGGGGACGGGGACGGTTTAGGGTCCAAGTGAGGGTACGACAACGCTCTAGGGGGAGCGTACGTGTGAGGGCGTGGGTTAGTGTCAGCGTACGGGTTAGGATTAGGGGACGGCTGAGGGTCAGGCTTCGGGGAAGGGTTAGGGTTAGGGTTCGGGCTAGGGTTAGGGTTAGGGGACGGGGACGTTTTAGGGTCCAGGTGAGGGTACGACAACGCTCTAGGGGGAGCGTATGTGTGAGGGCGCGGGTTAGTGTCAGCGTACGGGTTAGGATTAGGGGACGGCTCAGGGTCAGGCTTCGGGGAAGGGTTAGGTTTAGGGTTCGGGCTAGGGTTAGGGTTAGGGGACGGGGACGGTTTAGGGTCCAGGTGAGGGTACGACAACGCTCTAGGGGGAGCGTACGTGTGAGGGCGCGGGTTAGTGTCAGCGTACGGGTTAGGATTAGGGGTCGGCTGAGGGTCAGGCTTCGGGGAAGTGTTAGGTTTAGGGTTCGGGCTAGGGTTAGGGTTAGGGGACGGGGACGGTTTAGCGTCCAGGTGAGGGTACGACAACGCTCTAGGGGGAGCGTACGTGTGAGGGAGCGGGTTAGTGTCAGCGTACGGGTTAGGATTAGGGGACGGCTGAGGGTCAGGCTTCGGGGAAGGGTTAGGGTTAGGGTTCGGGCTAGGGTTAGGGTTAGGGGACGGGGACGGTTTAGGGTCCAGGTGAGGGTACGACAACGCTCTAGGGGGAGCGTACGTGTGAGGGCGCTGGTTAGTGTCAGCGTACGGGTTAGGATTAGGGGACGGCTGAGGGTCAGGCTTCGGGGAAGGGTTAGGGTTAGGGTTCGGGCTAGGGTTAGGGTTAGGGGACGGGGACGGTTTAGGGTCCAGGTGAGGGTACGACAACGCTCTAGGGGGAGCGTACGTGTGAGGGCGCGGGTTAGTGTCAGCGTACGGGTTAGGATTAGGGGACGGCTGAGGGTCAGGCTTCGGGGAAGTGTTAGGGTTAGGGTTTGGGCTAGGGTTAGGGTTAGGGGACGGGGACTGTTCAGGGTCCAGGTGAGGGTACGACAACGCTCTAGGGGGAGCGTACGTGTGAGGGCGCGGGTTAGTGTCAGCGTACGGGTTAGGATTAGGGGACGGGTGAGTGTCAGGCTTCGGGGAAGGGTTAGGGTTAGGGTTCGGGCTAGGGTTAGGGTTAGGGGACGGGGACGGTTTAGGGTCCAGGTGAGGGTACGACAACGCTCTAGGGGGAGCGTACGTGTGAGGGCGCGGGTTAGTGTCAGCGTACGGGTTAGGATTAGGGGACGGGTGAGGGTCAGGCTTCGGGGAAGGGTTAGGGTTAGGGTTCGGGCTAGGGTTAGGGTTAGGGGACGGGGACGGTTTAGGGTCCAGGTGAGGGTACGACAACGCTCTAGGGGGAGCGTACGTGTGAGGGCGCGGGTTAGTGTCAGCGTACGGGTTAGGATTAGGGGACGGCTGAGGGTCAGGCTTCGGGGATGGGTTAGGGTTAGGGTTCGGGCTAGGGTTAGGGTTAGGGGACGGGGACGGTTTAGCGTCCAGGTGAGGGTACGACAACGCTCTAGGGGGAGCGTACGTGTGAGGGCGCGGGTTAGTGTCAGCGTACGGGTTAGGATTAGGGGACGGCTGAGGGTCAGGCTTCGGGGAAGGGTTAGGGTTAGGGTTCGGGCTAGGGTTAGGGTTAGGGGACGGGGACGGTTTAGGGTCCAGGTGAGGGTACGACAACGCTCTAGGGGGAGCGTACGTGTGAGGGCGCTGGTTAGTGTCAGCGTACGGGTTAGGATTAGGGGACGGCTGAGGGTCAGGCTTCGGGGAAGGGTTAGGGTTAGGGTTCGGGCTAGGGTTAGGGTTAGGGGACGGGGACGGTTTAGGGTCCAGGTGAGGGTACGACAACGCTCTAGGGGGAGCGTACGTGTGAGGGCGCGGGTTAGTGTCAGCGTACGGGTTAGGATTAGGGGACGGCTCAGGGTCAGGCTTCGGGGAAGGGTTAGGGTTAGGGTTCGGGCTAGGGTTAGGGTTAGGGGACGGGGACGGTTTAGGGTCCAGGTGAGGGTACGACAACGCTCTAGGGGGAGCGTACGTGTGAGGGCGCGGGTTAGTGTCAGCGTACGGGTTAGAATTAGGGGACGGCTGAGGTTCAGGCTTCGGGGAAGGGTTAGGGTTAGGGTTCGGGCTAGGGTTAGGGTTAGGGGACGGGGACGGTTTAGGGTCCAGGTGAGGGTACGACAACGCTCTAGGGGGAGCGTACGTGTGAGGGCGCGGGTTAGTGTCAGCGTACGGGTTAGGATTAGGGGACGGCTGAGGGTCAGGCTTCGGGGAAGGGTTAGGGTTAGGGTTCGGGCTAGGGTTAGGGTTAGGGGACGGGGACGGTTTAGGGTCCAGGTGAGGGTACGACAACGCTCTAGGGGGAGCGTACGTGTGAGGGCGCGGGTTAGTGTCAGCGTATGGGTTAGTATTAGGGGACGGCTGAGGGTCAGGGTTCGGGGAAGGGTTAGGGTTAGGGTTCGGGCTAGGGTTAGGGTTAGGGGACGGGGACGGTTTAGGGTCCAGGTGAGGGTACGACAACGCTCTAGGGGGAGCGTACGTGTGAGGGCGCGGGTTAGTGTCAGCGTACGGGTTAGGATTAGGGGACGGCTGAGGGTCAGGCTTCGGGGAAGGGTTAGGGTTAGGGTTCGGGCTAGGGTTAGGGTTAGGGGATGGGGACGGTTTAGGGTCCAGGTGAGGGTACGACAACGCTCTAGGGGGAGCGTAGGTGTGAGGGCGCGGGTTAGTGTCAGCGTACGGGTTAGGATTAGGGGACGGCTGAGGGTCAGGCTTCGGGTTCGGGCTAGGGTTAGGGTTAGGGGACGGGGACGGTTTAGGGTCCAGGTGAGGGTACGACAACGCTCTAGGGGGAGCGTACGTGTGAGGGCGTGGGTTAGTGTCAGCGTACGGGTTAGAATTAGGGGACGGCTGAGGGTCAGGCTTCGGGGAAGGGTTAGGGTTAGGGTTCGGGCTAGGGTTAGGGTTAGGGGACGGGGACGGTTTAGGGTCCAGGTGAGGGTACGACAACGCTCTAGGGGGAGCGTACGTGTGAGGGCGCGGGTTAGTGTCAGCGTACGGGTTAGGATTAGGGGACGGCTGAGGGTCAGGCTTCGGGGAAGGGTTAGGGTTAGGGTTCGGGCTAGGGTTAGGGTTAGGGGACGGGGACGGTTTAGGGTCCACGTGAGGGTACGACAACGCTCTAGGGGGAGCGTACGTGTGAGGGCGCGGGTTAGTGACAGCGTACGGGTTAGGATTAGGGGACGGCTGAGGGTCAGGCTTCGGGGAAGGGTTAGGGTTAGGGTTCGGGCTAGGGTTAGGGTTAGGGGACGGGGACGGTTTAGGGTCCAGGTGAGGGTACGACAACGCTCTAGGGGGAGCGTACGTGTGAGGGCGCGGGTTAGTGTCAGCGTACGGGTTAGGATTAGGGGACGGCTGAGGGTCAGGCTTCGGGGAAGGGTTAGGGTTAGGGGTCGGGCTAGGGTTAGGGTTAGGGGACGGGGACGGTTTAGGGTCCAGGTGAGGGTACGACAACGCTCTAGGGGGAGTGTACGTGTGAGGGCGCGGGTTAGTGTCAGCGTACGGGTTAGGATTAGGGGACGGCTGAGGGTCAGGCTTCGGGGAAGGGTTAGGGTTAGGGTTCGGGCTAGGGTTAGGGTTAGGGGACGGGGACGGTTTAGGGTCCAGGTGAGGGTACGACAACGCTCTAGGGGGAGCGTACGTGTGAGGGCGCGGGTTAGTGTCAGCGTACGGGTTAGGATTAGGGGACGGCTGAGGGTCAGGCTTCGGGGAAGGGTTAGGGTTAGGGTTCGGGCTAGGGTTAGGGTTAGGGGACGGGGACGGTTTAGGGTCCAGGTGAGGGTACGACAACGCTCTAGGGGGAGCGTACGTGTGAGGGCGCGGGTTAGTGTCAGCGTACGGGTTAGGATTAGGGGACGGCTGAGGGTCAGGCTTCGGGGAAGGGTTAGGGTTAGGGTTCGGGCTAGGGTTAGGGTTAGGGGACGGGGACGGTTTAGGGTCCAGGTGAGGGTACGACAACGCTCTAGGGGGAGCGTACGTGTGAGGGCGCGGGTTAGTGTCAGCGTACGGGTTAGGATTAGGGGACGGCTGAGGGTCAGGCTTCGGGGAAGGGTTAGGGTTAGGGTTCGGGCTAGGGTTAGGGTTAGGGGACGGGGACGGTTTAGGGTCCAGGTGAGGGTACGAGAACGCTCTAGGGGGAGCGTACGTGTGAGGGCGCGGGTTAGTGTCAGCGTACGGGTTAGGATTAGGGGACGGCTGAGGGTCAGGCTTCGGGGAAGGGTTAGGGTTAGGGTTCGGGCTAGGGTTAGGGTTAGGGGACGGGGACGGTTTAGGGTCCAGGTGAGGGTACGACAACGCTCTAGGGGGAGCGTACGTGTGAGGGCGCTGGTTAGTGTCAGCGTACGGGTTAGGATTAGGGGACGGCTGAGGGTCAGGCTTCGGGGAAGGGTTAGGGTTAGGGTTCGGGCTAGGGTTAGGGTTAGGGGACGGGGACGGTTTAGGGTCCAGGTGAGGGTACGACAACGCTCTAGGGGGAGCGTACGTGTGAGGGCGCGGGTTAGTGTCAGCGTACGGGTTAGGATTAGGGGACGGCTCAGGGTCAGGCTTCGGGGAAGGGTTAGGGTTAGGGTTCGGGCTAGGGTTAGGGTTAGGGGACGGGGACGGTTTAGGGTCCAGATGAGGGTACGACAACGCTCTAGGGGGAGCGTACGTGTGAGGGCGCGGGTTAGTGTCAGCGTACGGGTTAGAATTAGGGGACGGCTGAGGTTCAGGCTTCGGGGAAGGGTTAGGGTTAGGGTTCGGGCTAGGGTTAGGGTTAGGGGACGGGGACGGTTTAGGGTCCAGGTGAGGGTACGACAACGCTCTAGGGGGAGCGTACGTGTGAGGGCGCGGGTTAGTGTCAGCGTACGGGTTAGGATTAGGGGACGGCTGAGGGTCAGGCTTCGGGGAAGGGTTAGGGTTAGGGTTCGGGCTAGGGTTAGGGTTAGGGGACGGGGACGGTTTAGGGTCCAGGTGAGGGTACGACAACGCTCTAGGGGGAGCGTACGTGTGAGGGCGCGGGTTAGTGTCAGCGTATGGGTTAGTATTAGGGGACGGCTGAGGGTCAGGCTTCGGGGAAGGGTTAGGGTTAGGGTTCGGGCTAGGGTTAGGGTTAGGGGACGGGGACGGTTTAGGGTCCAGGTGAGGGTACGACAACGCTCTAGGGGGAGCGTACGTGTGAGGGCGCGGGTTAGTGTCAGCGTACGGGTTAGGATTAGGGGACGGCTGAGGGTCAGGCTTCGGGGAAGGGTTAGGGTTAGGGTTCGGGCTAGGGTTAGGGTTAGGGGACGGGGACGGTTTAGGGTCCAGGTGAGGGTACGACAACGCTCTAGGGGGAGCGTAGGTGTGAGGGCGCGGGTTAGTGTCAGCGTACGGGTTAGGATTAGGGGACGGCTGAGGGTCAGGCTTCGGGTTCGGGCTAGGGTTAGGGTTAGGGGACGGGGACGGTTTAGGGTCCAGGTGAGGGTACGACAACGCTCTAGGGGGAGCGTACGTGTGAGGGCGTGGGTTAGTGTCAGCGTACGGGTTAGAATTAGGGGACGGCTGAGGGTCAGGCTTCGGGGAAGGGTTAGGGTTAGGGTTCGGGCTAGGGTTAGGGTTAGGGGACGGGGACGGTTTAGGGTCCAGGTGAGGGTACGACAACGCTCTAGGGGGAGCGTACGTGTGAGGGCGCGGGTTAGTGTCAGCGTACGGGTTAGGATTAGGGGACGGCTGAGGGTCAGGCTTCGGGGAAGGGTTAGGGTTAGGGTTCGGGCTAGGGTTAGGGTTAGGGGACGGGGACGGTTTAGGGTCCACGTGAGGGTACGACAACGCTCTAGGGGGAGCGTACGTGTGAGGGCGCGGGTTAGTGACAGCGTACGGGTTAGGATTAGGGGACGGCTGAGGGTCAGGCTTCGGGGAAGGGTTAGGGTTAGGGTTCGGGCTAGGGTTAGGGTTAGGGGACGGGGACGGTTTAGGGTCCAGGTGAGGGTACGACAACGCTCTAGGGGGAGCGTACGTGTGAGGGCGCGGGTTAGTGTCAGCGTACGGGTTAGGATTAGGGGACGGCTGAGAGTCAGGCTTCGGGGAAGGGTTAGGGTTAGGGGTCGGGCTAGGGTTAGGGTTAGGGGACGGGGACGGTTTAGGGTCCAGGTGAGGGTACGACAACGCTCTAGGGGGAGTGTACGTGTGAGGGCGCGGGTTAGTGTCAGCGTACGGGTTAGGATTAGGGGACGGCTGAGGGTCAGGCTTCGGGGAAGGGTTAGGGTTAGGGTTCGGGCTAGGGTTAGGGTTAGGGGACGGGGACGGTTTAGGGTCCAGGTGAGGGTACGACAACGCTCTAGGGGGAGCGTACGTGTGAGGGCGCGGGTTAGTGTCAGCGTACGGGTTAGGATTAGGGGACGGCTGAGGGTCAGGCTTCGGGGAAGGGTTAGGGTTAGGGTTCGGGCTAGGGTTAGGGTTAGGGGACGGGGACGGTTTAGGGTCCAGGTGAGGGTACGACAACGCTCTAGGGGGAGCGTACGTGTGAGGGCGCGGGTTAGTGTCAGCGTACGGGTTAGGATTAGGGGACGGCTGAGGGTCAGGCTTCGGGGAAGGGTTAGGGTTAGGGTTCGGGCTAGGGTTAGGGTTAGGGGACGGGGACGGTTTAGGGTCCAGGTGAGGGTACGACAACGCTCTAGGGGGAGCGTACGTGTGAGGGCGCGGGTTAGTGTCAGCGTACGGGTTAGGATTAGGGGACGGCTGAGGGTCAGGCTTCGGGGAAGGGTTAGGGTTAGGGTTCGGGCTAGGGTTAGGGTTAGGGGACGGGGACGGTTTAGGGTCCAGGTGAGGGTACGAGAACGCTCTAGGGGGAGTGTACGTGTGAGGGCGCGGGTTAGCGTCAGCGTACGGGTTAGGATTAGGGGACGGCTGAGGGTCAGGCTTCGGGGAAGGGTTAGGGTTAGGGTTCAGGCTAGGGTTAGGGTTAGGGGACGGGGACGGTTTAGGGTCCAGGTGAGG
Source organism: Globicephala melas (assembly GCF_963455315.2). Classification (NCBI taxonomy): domain Eukaryota; kingdom Metazoa; phylum Chordata; class Mammalia; order Artiodactyla; family Delphinidae; genus Globicephala; species Globicephala melas. The sequence goes on along the minus strand of NW_027207477.1, from coordinate 283,749 downwards.
GTACGACAACGCTCTAGGGGGAGCGTACGTGTGAGGGTGTGGGTTAGTGTCAGCGTACGGCTTAGGATTAGGGGACGCGTGAGGGTCAGGCTTCGGGGAAGGGTTAGGGTTAGGGTTCGGGCTAGGGTTAGGGTTAGGGTACGGGGACGGTTTAGGGTCCAGGTGAGGGTACGACAACGCTTTAGGGGGAGCGTACGTGTGAGGGCGCGGGTTAGTGTCAGTGTAAGGGTTAGGATTAGGGGACGGGTGAGGGTCAGGCTTCGGGGAAGGGTTAGGGTTAGGGTTCGGGCTAGGGTTAGGGTTAGGGGACGGGGACGGTTTAGGGTCCAGGTGAGGGTACGACAACGCTTTAGGGGGAGCGTACGTGTGAGGGCGCGGGTTAGTGTCAGCGTACGGGTTAGGATTAGGGGACGGGTGAGGGTCAGGATTCGGGGAAGGTTTAGGGTTAGGGTTCGGGCTAGGGTTAGGGTTAGGGGACGGGGACGGTTTAGGGTCCAGGTGAGGGTACGACAACGCTTTAGGGGGAGCGTACGTGTGAGGGCGCGGGTTAGTGTCAGCGTACGGGTTAGGATTAGGGGACGGGTGAGGGTCAGGCTTCGGGGAAGGGTTAGGGTTAGGGTTCGGTCTAGGGTTAGGGTTAGGGGACGGGGACGGTTTAGGGTCCAGGTGAGGGTACGACAACGCTTTAGGGGGAGCGTACGTGTTAGGGCGCGGGTTAGTGTCAGCGTACGGGTTAGGATTAGGGGACGGGTGAGGGTCAGGCTTCGGGGAAGGGTTAGGGTTAGGGTTCGGGCTAGGGTTAGGGTTAGGGGACGGGGACGGTTTAGGGTCCAGGTGAGGGTACGACAACGCTCTAGGGGGAGCGTACGTGTGAGGGCGCGGGTTAGTGTCAGCGTACTGGTTAGGATTAGGGGACGGGTGAGGGTCAGGCTTCGGAGAAGGGTTAGGGTTAGGGTTCGGGCTAGGGTTAGGGTTAGGGGACGGGGACGGTTCAGGGTCCAGGTGAGGGTACGACAACGCTCTAGGGGGAGCGTACGTGTGAGGGCGCGGGTTAGTGTCAGCGTACGGGTTAGGATTAGGGGACGGGTGAGGGTCAGGCTTCGGGGAAGGGTTAGGGTTAGGGTTCGGGCTAAGGTTAGGGTTAGGGGACGGGGACGGTTTAGGGTCCAGGTGAGGGTACGAGAACGCTCTAGGGGGAGCGTACGTGTGAGGGCGTGGGTTAGTGTCAGCGTACGGGTTAGGATTAGGGGACGGCTGAGGGTCAGGCTTCGGGGAAGGGTTAGGGTTAGGGTTCGGGCTAGGGTTAGGGTTAGGGGACGGGGACGGTTTAGGGTCCAGGTGAGGGTACGACAACGCTCTAGGGGGAGCGTACGTGTGAGGGCGCGGGTTAGTGTCAGCGTACGGGTTAGAATTAGGGGACGGCTGAGGGTCAGGCTTCGGGGAAGGATTAGGGTTAGGGTTCGGGCTAGGGTTAGGGTTAGGGGACGGGGACGGTTTAGGGTCCAGGTGAGGGTACGACAACGCTCTAGGGGGAGCGTACGTGTGAGGGCGCGGGTTAGTGTCAGCGTACGGGTTAGGATTAGGGGACGGCTGAGGGTCAGGCTTCGGGGAAGGGTTAGGGTTAGGGTTCGGGCTAGGGTTAGGGTTAGGGGACGGGGACGGTTTAGGGTCCAGGTGAGGGTACGACAACGCTCTAGGGGGAGCGTACGTGTGAGGGCGCGGGTTAGTGTCAGCGTACGGGTTAGGATTAGGGGACGGCTGAGGGTCAGGCTTCGGGGAAGGGTTAGGGTTAGGGTTCGGGCTAGGGTTAGGGTTAGGGGACGGGGACGGTTTAGGGTCCAGGTGAGGGTACGACAACGCTCTAGGGGGAGCGTACGTGTGAGGGCGCGGGTTAGTGTCAGCGTACGGGTTAGGATTAGGGGACGGCTGAGGGTCAGGTTTCGGGGAAGGGTTAGGGTTAGGGTTCGGGCTAGGGTTAGGGTTAGGGGAAGGGGACGGTTCAGGGTCCAGGTGAGGGTACGACAACGCTCTAGGGGGAGCGTACGTGTGAGGGCGCGGGTTAGTGTCAGCGTACGGGTTAGGATTAGGGGACGGCTGAGGGTCAGGCTTCGGGGAAGGGTTAGGGTTAGGGTTCGGGCTAGGGTTAGGGTTAGGGGACGGGGACGGTTCAGGGTCCAGGTGAGGGTACGACAACGCTCTAGGGGGAGCGTACGTGTGAGGGCGCGGGTTAGTGTCAGCGTACTGGTTAGGATTAGGGGACGGGTGAGGGTCAGGCTTCGGGGAAGGGTTAGGGTTAGGGTTCGGGCTAAGGTTAGGGTTAGGGGACGGGGACGGTTTAGGGTCCAGGTGAGGGTACGACAACGCTCTAGGGGGAGCGTACGTGTGAGGGCGCGGGTTAGTGTCAGCGTACGGGTTAGGATTAGGGGACGCCTGAGGGTCAGGCTTCGGGGAAGGGTTAGGGTTAGGGTTCGGGCTAGGGTTAGGGTTAGGGGACGGGGACGGTTTAGTGTCCAGGTGAGGGTACGACAACGCTCTAGGGGGAGCGTACGTGTGAGGGCGCGGGTTAGTGTCAGCGTACGGGTTAGGATTAGGGGACGGCTGAGGGTCAGGCTTCGGGGAAGGGTTAGGGTTAGGGTTCGGGCTAGGGTTAGGGTTAGGGGACGGGGACGGTTTAGGGTCCAGGTGAGGGTACGACAACGCTCTAGGGGGAGCGTACGTGTGAGGGCGCGGGTTAGTGTCAGCGTATGGGTTAGGATTAGGGGACGGCTGAGGGTCAGGCTTCGGGGAAGGGTTAGGGTTAGGGTTCGGGCTAGGGTTAGGGTTAGGGGACGGGGACGGTTTAGGGTCCAGGTGAGGGTACGACAACGCTCTAGGGGGAGCGTACGTGTGAGGGCGCGGGTTAGTGTCAGCGTACGGGTTAGGATTAGGGGACGGGTGAGGGTCAGGCTTCGGAGAAGGGTTAGGGTTAGGGTTCGGGCTAGGGTTAGGGTTAGGGGACGGGGACGGTTCAGGGTCCAGGTGAGGGTACGACAACGCTCTAGGGGGAGCGTACGTTTGAGGGCGCGGGTTAGTGTCAGCGTACGGGTTAGGATTAGGGGACGGGTGAGGGTCAGGCTTCGGGGAAGGGTTAGGGTTAGGGTTCGGGCTAAGGTTAGGGTTAGGGGACGGGGACGGTTTAGGGTCCAGGTGAGGGTACGAGAACGCTCTAGGGGGAGCGTACGTGTGAGGGCGTGGGTTAGTGTCAGCGTACGGGTTAGGATTAGGGGACGGGTGAGGGTCAGGCTTCGGGGAAGGGTTAGGGTTAGGGTTCGGGCTAGGGTTAGGGTTAGGGGACGGGGACGGTTTAGGGTCCAGGTGAGGGTACGACAACGCTCTAGGGGGAGCGTACGTGTGAGGGCGCGGGTTAGTGTCAGCGTACGGGTTAGAATTAGGGGACGGCTGAGGGTCAGGCTTCGGGGAAGGATTAGGGTTAGGGTTCGGGCTAGGGTTAGGGTTAGGGGACGGGGACGGTTTAGGGTCCAGGTGAGGGTATGACAACGCTCTAGGGGGAGCGTACGTGTGAGGGCACGGGTTAGTGTCAGCGTACGGGTTAGGATTAGGGGACGGCTGAGGGTCAGGCTTCGGGGAAGGGTTAGGGTTAGGGTTCGGGCTAGGGTTAGGGTTAGGGGACGGGGACGGTTTAGGGTCCAGGTGAGGGTACGACAACGCTCTAGGGGGAGCGTACGTGTGAGGGCGCGGGTTAGTGTCAGCGTATGGGTTAGGATTAGGGGACGGCTGAGGGTCAGGCTTCGGGGAAGGGTTAGGGTTAGGGTTCGGGCTAGGGTTAGGGTTAGGGGACGGGGACGGTTTAGGGTCCAGGTGAGGGTACGACAACGCTCTAGGGGGAGCGTACGTGTGAGGGCGCGGGTTAGTGTCAGCGTACTGGTTAGGATTAGGGGACGGGTGAGGGTCAGGCTTCGGGGAAGGGTTAGGGTTAGGGTTCGGGCTAAGGTTAGGGTTAGGGGACGGGGACGGTTTAGGGTCCAGGTGAGGGTACGACAACGCTCTAGGGGGAGCGTACGTGTGAGGGCGCGGGTTAGTGTCAGCGTACGGGTTAGGATTAGGGGACAGCTGAGGGTCAGGCTTCGGGGAAGTGTTAGGGTTAGGGTTCGGGCTAGGGTTAGGGTTAGGGGACGGGGACGGTTTAGTGTCCAGGTGAGGGTACGACAACGCTCTAGGGGGAGCGTACGTGTGAGGGCGCGGGTTAGTGTCAGCGTACGGGTTAGGATTAGGGGACGGCTGAGGGTCAGGCTTCGGGGAAGGGTTAGGGTTAGGGTTCGGGCTAGGGTTAGGGTTAGGGGACGGGGACGGTTTAGGGTCCAGGTGAGGGTACGACAACGCTCTAGGGGGAGCGTACGTGTGAGGGCGCGGGTTAGTGTCAGCGTACGGGTTAGGATTAGGGGACGGGTGAGGGTCAGGCTTCGGGGAAGGGTTAGGGTTAGGGTTCGGGCTAGGTTTAGGGTTAGGGGACGGGGACGGTTTAGGGTCCAGATGAGGGTACGACAACGCTCTAGGGGGAGCGTACGTGTGAGGGCGCGGGTTAGTGTCAGCGTACGGGTTAGGATTAGGGGACGGGTGAGGGTCAGGCTTCGGGGAAGGGTTAGGGTTAGGATTCGGGCTAGGGTTAGGGTTAGGGGACGGGGACGGTTTAGGGTCCAGGTGAGGGTACGACAACGCTCTAGGGGGAGCGTACGTGTGAGGGCGCGGGTTAGTGTCAGCGTACGGGTTAGGATTAGGGGACGGCTGAGTGTCAGGCTTCGGGGAAGGGTTAGGGTTAGGGTTCGGGCTAGGGTTAGAGTTAGGGGACGGGGACGGTTTAGGGTCCAGGTGAGGGTACGACAACGCTCTAGGGGGAGCGTACGTGTGAGGGCGCGGGTTAGTGTCAGCGTACGGGTTAGAATTAGGGGACGGCTGAGGGTCAGGCTTCGGGGAAGGGTTAGGGTTAGGGTTCGGGCTAGGGTTAGGGTTAGGGGACGGGGACGGTTTAGGGTCCAGGTGAGGGTACGACAACGCTCTAGGGGGAGCGTACGTGTGAGGGCACGGGTTAGTGTCAGCGTACGGGTTAGGATTAGGGGACGGCTGAGGGTCAGGCTTCGGGGAAGGGTTAGGGTTAGGGTTCGGGCTAGGGTTAGGGTTAGGGGACGGGGACGGTTTAGGGTCCAGGTGAGGGTACGACAACGCTCTAGGGGGAGCGTACGTGTGAGGGCGCGGGTTAGTGTCAGCGTACGGGTTAGGATTAGGGGACGGCTGAGGGTCAGGCTTCGGGGAAGGGTTAGGGTTAGGGTTCGGGCTAGGGTTAGGGTTAGGGGACGGGGACGGTTTAGGGTCCAGGTGAGGGTACGAGAACGCTCTAGGGGGAGCGTACGTGTGAGGGCGCGGGTTAGTGTCAGCGTACGGGTTAGGATTAGGGGACGGGTGAGGGTCAGGCTTCGGAGAAGGGTTAGGGTTAGGGTTCGGGCTAGGGTTAGGGTTAGGGGACGGGGACGGTTCAGGGTCCAGGTGAGGGTACGACAACGCTCTAGGGGGAGTGTACATGTGAGGGCGCGGGTTAGTGTCAGCGTACGGGTTAGGATTAGGGGACGGGTGAGGGTCAGGCTTCGGGGAAGGGTTAGGGTTAGGGTTCGGGCTAAGGTTAGGGTTAGGGGACGGGGACGGTTTAGGGTCCAGGTGAGGGTACGAGAACGCTCTAGGGGGAGCGTACGTGTGAGGGCGTGGGTTAGTGTCAGCGTACGGGTTAGGATTAGGGGACGGCTGAGGGTCAGGCTTCGGGGAAGGGTTAGGGTTAGGGTTCGGGCTAGGGTTAGGGTTAGGGGACGGGGACGGTTTAGGGTCCAGGTGAGGGTACGACAACGCTCTAGGGGGAGCGTACGTGTGAGGGCGCGGGTTAGTGTCAGCGTACGGGTTAGGAATAGGGGACGGCTGAGGGTCAGGCTTCGGGGAAGGTTTAGGGTTAGGTTTCGGGCTAGGGTTAGGGTTAGGGGACGGGGACGGTTTAGGGTCCAGGTGAGGGTACGACAACGCTCTAGGGGGAGCGTACGTGTGAGGGCGCGGGTTAGTGTCAGCGTACGGGTTAGAATTAGGGGACGGCTGAGGGTCAGGCTTCGGGGAAGGATTAGGGTTAGGGTTCGGGCTAGGGTTAGGGTTAGGGGACGGGGACGGTTTAGGTTCCAGGTGAGGGTACGACAACGCTCTAGGGGGAGCGTACGTGTGAGGGCGCGGGTTAGTGTCAGCGTATGGGTTAGGATTAGGGGACGGCTGAGGGTCAGGCTTCGGGGAAGGGTTAGGGTTAGGGTTCGGGCTAGGGTTAGGGTTAGGGGACGGGGACGGTTTAGGGTCCAGGTGAGGGTACGACAACGCTCTAGGGGGAGCGTACGTGTGAGGGCGCGGGTTAGTGTCAGCGTACGGGTTAGGATTAGGGGACGGCTGAGGGTCAGGTTTCGGGGAAGGGTTAGGGTTAGGGTTCGGGCTAGGGTTAGGGTTAGGGGAAGGGGACGGTTCAGGGTCCAGGTGAGGGTACGACAACGCTCTAGGGGGAGCGTACGTGTGAGGGCGCGGGTTAGTGTCAGCGTACGGGTTAGGATTAGGGGACGGCTGAGGGTCAGGCTTCGGGGAAGGGTTAGGGTTAGGGTTCGGGCTAGGGTTAGGGTTAGGGGACGGGGACGGTTCAGGGTCCAGGTGAGGGTACGACAACGCTCTAGGGGGAGCGTACGTGTGAGGGCGCGGGTTAGTGTCAGCGTACTGGTTAGGATTAGGGGACGGGTGAGGGTCAGGCTTCGGGGAAGGGTTAGGGTTAGGGTTCGGGCTAAGGTTAGGGTTAGGGGACGGGGACGGTTTAGGGTCCAGGTGAGGGTACGACAACGCTCTAGGGGGAGCGTACGTGTGAGGGCGCGGGTTAGTGTCAGCGTACGGGTTAGGATTAGGGGACGGCTGAGGGTCAGGCTTCGGGGAAGGGTTAGGGTTAGGGTTCGGGCTAGGGTTAGGGTTAGGGGACGGGGACGGTTTAGTGTCCAGGTGAGGGTACGACAACGCTCTAGGGGGAGCGTACGTGTGAGGGCGCGGGTTAGTGTCAGCGTACGGGTTAGGATTAGGGGACGGCTGAGGGTCAGGCTTCGGGGAAGGGTTAGGGTTAGGGTTCGGGCTAGGGTTAGGGTTAGGGGACGGGGACGGTTTAGGGTCCAGGTGAGGGTACGACAACGCTCTAGGGGGAGCGTACGTGTGAGGGCGCGGGTTAGTGTCAGCGTACGGGTTAGGATTAGGGGATGGGTGAGGGTCAGGCTTCGGGGAAGGGTTAGGGTTAGGGTTCGGGCTAGGTTTAGGGTTAGGGGACGGGGACGGTTTAGGGTCCAGGTGAGGGTACGACAACGCTCTAGGGGGAGCGTACGTGTGAGGGCGCGGGTTAGTGTCAGCGTACGGGTTAGGATTAGGGGACGGGTGAGGGTCAGGCTTCGGGGAAGGGTTAGGGTTAGGGTTCGGGCTAGGGTTAGGGTTAGGGGACGGGGACGGTTTAGGGTCCAGGTGAGGGTACGACAACGCTCTAGGGGGAGCGTACGTGTGAGGGCGCGGGTTAGTGTCAGCGTACGGGTTAGGATTAGGGGACGGCTGAGGGTCAGGCTTCGGGGAAGGGTTAGGGTTAGGGTTCGGGCTAGGGTTAGGGTTAGGGGACGGGGACGGTTTAGGGTCCAGGTGAGGGTACGACAACGCTCTAGGGGGAGCGTACGTGTGAGGGCGCGGGTTAGTGTCAGCGTACGGGTTAGAATTAGGGGACGGCTGAGGGTCAGGCTTCGGGGAAGGGTTAGGGTTAGGGTTCGGGCTAGGGTTAGGGTTAGGGGACGGGGACGGTTTAGGGTCCAGGTGAGGGTACGACAACGCTCTAGGGGGAGCGTACGTGTGAGGGCACGGGTTAGTGTCAGCGTACGGGTTAGGATTAGGGGACGGCTGAGGGTCAGGCTTCGGGGAAGGGTTAGGGTTAGGGTTCGGGCTAGGGTTAGGGTTAGGGGACGGGGACGGTTTAGGGTCCAGGTGAGGGTACGACAACGCTCTAGGGGGAGCGTACGTGTGAGGGCGCGGGTTAGTGTCAGCGTACGGGTTAGGATTAGGGGACGGCTGAGGGTCAGGCTTCGGGGAAGGGTTAGGGTTAGGGTTCGGGCTAGGGTTAGGGTTAGGGGACGGGGACGGTTTAGGGTCCAGGTGAGGGTACGACAACGCTCTAGGGGGAGCGTACGTGTGAGGGCGCGGGTTAGTGTCAGTGTACGGGTTAGGATTAGGGGACGGCTGAGGGTCAGGCTTCGGGGAAGTGTTAGGGTTAGGGTTCGGGCTAGGGTTAGGGTTAGGGGACGGGGACGGTTTAGGGTCCAGGTGAGGGTACGACAACGCTCTAGGGGGAGCGTACGTGTGAGGGCGCGGGTTAGTGTCAGCGTACGGGTTAGGATTACGGGACGGCTGAGGGTCAGGCTTCGGGGAAGGGTTAGGGTTAGGGTTCGGGCTAGGGTTAGGGTTAGGGGACGGGGACGGTTTAGGGTCCAGGTGAGGGTACGACAACGCTCTAGGGGGAGCGTACGTGTGAGGGCGCGGGTTAGTGTCAGCGTACGGGTTAGGATTACGGGACGGCTGAGGGTCAGGCTTCGGGGAAGGGTTAGGGTTAGGGTTCGGGCTAGGGTTAGGGTTAGGGGACGGGGACGGTTTAGGGTCCAGGTGAGGGTACGACAACGCTCTAGGGGGAGCGTACGTGTGAGGGCGCGGGTTAGTGTCAGCGTACGGGTTAGGATTAGGGGACGGCTGAGGGTCAGGCTTCGGGGAAGGGTTAGGGTTAGGGTTCGGGCTAGGGTTAGGGTTAGGGGACGGGGACGGTTCAGGGTCCAGGTGAGGGTACGACAATGCTCTAGGGGGAGCGAACGTGTGAGGGCGCGGGTTAGTGTCAGCGTACGGGTTAGGATTAGGGGACGGCTGAGGGTCAGGCTTCGGGGAAGGGTTAGGGTTAGGGTTCGGGCTAGGGTTAGGGTTAGGGGACGGGGACGGTTCAGGGTCCAGGTGAGGGTAAGACAACGCTCTAGGGGGAGCGTACGTGTGAGGGCGCGGGTTAGTGTCAGCGTACGGGTTAGGATTAGGGGACGGCTGAGGGTCAGGCTTCGGGGAAGGGTTAGGGTTAGGGTTCGGGCTAGGGTTAGGGTTAGGGGACGGGGACGGTTCAGGGTCCAGGTGAGGGTACGACAATGCTCTAGGGGGAGCGTACGTGTGAGGGCGCGGGTTAGTGTCAGCGTACGGGTTAGGATTAGGGGACGGCTGAGGGTCAGGCTTCGGGGAAGGGTTAGGGTTAGGGTTCGGGCTAGGGTTAGGGTTAGGGGACGGGGACGATTTAGGGTCCAGGTGAGGGTACGACAACGCTCTAGGGGGAGCGTACGTGTGAGGGCGCGGGTTAGTGTCAGCGTACGGGTTAGGATTAGGGGACGGCTGAGGGTCAGGCTTCGGGGAAGGGTTAGGGTTAGGGTTCGGGCTAGGGTTAGGGTTAGGGGACGGGGACGGTTTAGGGTCCAGGTGAGGGTACGACAACGCTCTAGGGGGAGCGTACGTGTGAGGGCGCGGGTTAGTGTCAGCGTACGGGTTAGGATTAGGGGACGGCTGAGGGTCAGGCTTCGGGGAAGGGTTAGGGTTAGGGTTCGGGCTAGGGTTAGGGTTAGGGGACGGGGACGGTTCAGGGTCCAGGTGAGGGTACGACAATGCTCTAGGGGGAGCGAACGTGTGAGGGCGCGGGTTAGTGTCAGCGTACGGGTTAGGATTAGGGGACGGCTGAGGGTCAGGCTTCGGGGAAGGGTTAGGGTTAGGGTTCGGGCTAGGGTTAGGGTTAGGGGACGGGGACGGTTCAGGGTCCAGGTGAGTGTACGACAATGCTCTAGGGGGAGCGAACGTGTGAGGGCGCGGGTTAGTGTCAGCGTACGGGTTAGGATTAGGGGACGGCTGAGGGTCAGGCTTCGGGGAAGGGTTAGGGTTAGGGTTCGGGCTAGGGTTAGGGTTAGGGGACGGGGACGGTTCAGGGTCCAGGTGAGGGTACGACAATGCTCTAGGGGGAGCGTACGTGTGAGGGCGCGGGTTAGTGTCAGCGTACGGGTTAGGATTAGGGGACGGTGAGGGTCAGGCTTCGGGGAAGGGTTAGGGTTAGGGTTCGGGCTAGGGTTAGGGTTAGGGGACGGGGACGGTTCAGGGTCCAGGTGAGGGTACGACAACGCTCTAGGGGGAGCGTACGTGTGAGGGCGCGGGTTAGTGTCAGCGTACGGGTTAGGATTAGGGGACGGCTGAGGGTCAGGCTTCGGGGAAGGGTTAGGGTTAGGGTTCGGGCTAGGGTTAGGGTTAGGGGACGGGGACGGTTCAGGGTCCAGGTGAGGGTACGACAACGCTCTAGGGGGAGCGCACGTGTGAGGGCGCTTGTTAGTGTCAGCGTACGGGTTAGGATTAGGGGACGGCTGAGGGTCAGGTTTCGGGGAAGGGTTAGGGTTAGGGTTCGGGCTAGGGTTAGGGTTAGGGGACGGGGACGGTTTAGGGTCCAGGTGAGGGTACGACAACGCTCTAGGGGGAGCGTACGTGTGAGGGCGCGGGTTAGTGTCAGCGTACGGGTTAGGATTAGGGGACGGCTGAGGGTCAGGCTTCGGGGAAGGGTTAGGGTTAGGGTTCGGGCTAGGGTTAGGGTTAGGGGACGGGGACGGTTCAGGGTCCAGGTGAGGGTACGACAACGCTCTAGGGGGAGCGTACGTGTGAGGGCGCGGGTTAGTGTCAGCGTACGGGTTAGGATTAGGGGACGGCTGAGGGTCAGGCTTCGGGGAAGGGTTAGGGTTAGGGTTCGGGCTAGGGTTAGGGTTAGGGGACAGGGACGGTTCAGGGTCCAGGTGAGGGTACGACAACGCTCTAGGGGGAGCGTACGTGTGAGGGCGCGGGTTAGTGTCAGCGTACGGGTTAGGATTAGGGGACGGGTGAGGGTCAGGCTTCGGGGAAGGGTTAGGGTTAGGGTTCGGGCTAAGGTTAGGGTTAGGGGACGGGGACGGTTTAGGGTCCAGGTGAGGGTACGGCAACGCTTTAGGGGGAGCGTACGTGTGAGGGCGCGGGTTAGTGTCAGCGTACGGGTTAGGATTAGGGGACGGCTGAGGGTCAGGCTTCGGGGAAGGGTTAGGGTTAGGGTTCGGGCTAGGGTTAGGGTTAGGGGACGGGGACGGTTTAGGGTCCAGGTGAGGGTACGACAACGCTCTAGGGGGAGCGTACGTGTGAGGGCGCGGGTTAGTGTCAGCGTACGGGTTAGGATTAGGGGACGGCTGAGGGTCAGGCTTCGGGGAAGAGTTAGGGTTAGGGTTCGGGCTAGGGTTAGGGTTAGGGGACGGGGACGGTTTAGGGTCCAGGTGAGGGTACGACAACGCTCTAGGGGGAGCGTACGTGTGAGGGCGCGGGTTAGTGTCAGCGTACGGGTTAGGATTAGGGGACGGCTGAGGGTCAGGCTTCGGGGAAGGGTTAGGGTTAGGGTTCGGGCTAGGGTTAGGGTTAGGGGACGGGGACGGTTCAGGGTCCAGGTGAGGGTAAGACAACGCTCTAGGGGGAGCGTACGTGTGAGGGCGCGGGTTAGTGTCAGCGTACGGGTTAGGATTAGGGGACGGCTGAGGGTCAGGCTTCGGGGAAGGGTTAGGGTTAGGGTTCGGGCTAGGGTTAGGGTTAGGGGACGGGGACGGTTCAGGGTCCAGGTGAGGGTACGACAACGCTCTAGGGGGAGCGTACGTGTGAGGGCGCGGGTTAGTGTCAGCGTACGGGTTAGGATTAGGGGACGGCTGAGGGTCAGGCTTCGGGGAAGGGTTAGGGTTAGGGTTCGGGCTAGGGTTAGGGTTACGGGACGGGGACGGTTCAGGGTCCAGGTGAGGGTACGACAACGCTCTAGGGGGAGCGTACGTGTGAGGGCGCGGGTTAGTGTCAGCGTACGGGTTAGGATTAGGGGACGGCTGAGGGTCAGGCTTCGGGGAAGGGTTAGGGTTAGGGTTCGGGCTAGGGTTAGGGTTACGGGACGGGGACGGTTCAGGGTCCAGGTGAGGGTACGACAACGCTCTAGGGGGAGCGTACGTGTGAGGGCGCTGGTTAGTGTCAGCGTACGGGTTAGGATTAGGGGACGGCTGAGGGTCAGGTTTCGGGGAAGGGTTAGGGTTAGGGTTCGGGCTAGGGTTAGGGTTAGGGGACGGGGACGGTTTAGGGTCCAGGTGAGGGTACGACAACGCTCTAGGGGGAGCGTACGTGTGAGGGCGCGGGTTAGTGTCAGCGTACGGGTTAGGATTAGGGGACGGCTGAGGGTCAGGCTTCGGGGAAGGGTTAGGGTTAGGGTTCGGGCTAGGGTTAGGGTTAGGGGACGGGGACGGTTCAGGGTCCAGGTGAGGGTACGACAACGCTCTAGGGGGAGCGTACGTGTGAGGGCGCGGGTTAGTGTCAGCGTACGGGTTAGGATTAGGGGACGGCTGAGGGTCAGGCTTCGGGGAAGGGTTAGGGTTAGGGTTCGGGCTAGGGTTAGGGTTAGGGGACGGGGACGGTTCAGGGTCCAGGTGAGGGTACGACAACGCTCTAGGGGGAGCGTACGTGTGAGGGCGCTGGTTAGTGTCAGCGTACGGGTTAGGATTAGGGGACGGCTGAGGGTCAGGTTTCGGGGAAGGGTTAGGGTTAGGGTTCGGGCTAGGGTTAGGGTTAGGGGACGGGGACGGTTTAGGGTCCAGTTGAGGGTACGACAACGCTCTAGGGGGAGCGTACGTGTGAGGGCGCGGGTTAGTGTCAGCGTACGGGTTAGGATTAGGGGACGGCTGAGTGTCAGGCTTCGGGGAAGGGTTAGGGTTAGGGTTCGGGCTAGGGTTAGGGTTAGGGGACGGGGACGGTTTAGGGTCCAGGTGAGGGTACGACAACGCTCTAGGGGGAGCGTACGTGTGAGGGCGCGGGTTAGTGTCAGCGTACGGGTTAGGATTAGGGGACGGCTGAGGGTCAGGCTTCGGGGAAGGGTTAGGGTTAGGGTTCGGGCTAGGGTTAGGGTTAGGGGACGGTGACGGTTAAGGGTCCAGGTGAGGTTACGACAACGCTCTAGGGGGAGCGTACGTGTGAGGGCGCGGGTTAGTGTCAGCGTACGGGTTAGGATTAGGGGACGGCTGAGGGTCAGGCTTCGGGGAAGGGTTAGGGTTAGGGTTCGGGCTAGGGTTAGGGTTAGGGGACGGGGACGGTTTAGGGTCCAGGTGAGGGTACGACAACGCTCTAGGGGGAGCGTACGTGTGAGGGCACGGGTTAGTGTCAGCGTACGGGTTAGGATTAGGGGACGGCTGAGGGTCAGGCTTCGGGGAAGAGTTAGGGTTAGGGTTCGGGCTAGGGTTAGGGTTAGGGGACGGGGACGGTTTAGGGTCCAGGTGAGGGTACGACAACGCTCTAGGGGAAGCGTACGTGTGAGGGCGCGGGTTAGTGTCAGCGTACGGGTTAGGATTAGGGGACGGCTGAGGGTCAGGCTTCGGGGAAGGGTTAGGGTTAGGGTTCGGGCTAGGGTTAGGGTTAGGGGACGGGGACGGTTTAGGGTCCAGGTGAGGGTACGACAACGCTCTAGGGGGAGCGTACGTGTGAGGGCGCGGGTTAGTGTCAGCGTACGGGTTAGGATTAGGGGACGGCTGAGGGTCAGGCTTCGGGGAAGGGTTAGGGTTAGGGTTCGGGCTAGGGTTAGGGTTAGGGGACGGGGACGGTTCAGGGTCCAGGTGAGGGTACGACAATGCTCTAGGGGGAGCGAACGTGTGAGGGCGCGGGTTAGTGTCAGCGTACGGGTTAGGATTAGGGGACGGCTGAGGGTCAGGCTTCGGGGAAGGGTTAGGGTTAGGGTTCGGGCTAGGGTTAGGGTTAGGGGACGGGGACGGTTCAGGGTCCAGGTGAGTGTACGACAATGCTCTAGGGGGAGCGAACGTGTGAGGGCGCGGGTTAGTGTCAGCGTACGGGTTAGGATTAGGGGACGGCTGAGGGTCAGGCTTCGGGGAAGGGTTAGGGTTAGGGTTCGGGCTAGGGTTAGGGTTAGGGGACGGGGACGGTTCAGGGTCCAGGTGAGGGTACGACAATGCTCTAGGGGGAGCGTACGTGTGAGGGCGCGGGTTAGTGTCAGCGTACGGGTTAGGATTAGGGGACGGCTGAGGGTCAGGCTTCGGGGAAGGGTTAGGGTTAGGGTTCGGGCTAGGGTTAGGGTTAGGGGACGGGGACGGTTCAGGGTCCAGGTGAGGGTACGACAACGCTCTAGGGGGAGCGTACGTGTGAGGGCGCGGGTTAGTGTCAGCGTACGGGTTAGGATTAGGGGACGGCTGAGGGTCAGGCTTCGGGGAAGGGTTAGGGTTAGGGTTCGGGCTAGGGTTAGGGTTAGGGGACGGGGACGGTTCAGGGTCCAGGTGAGGGTACGACAACGCTCTAGGGGGAGCGCACGTGTGAGGGCGCTTGTTAGTGTCAGCGTACGGGTTAGGATTAGGGGACGGCTGAGGGTCAGGTTTCGGGGAAGGGTTAGGGTTAGGGTTCGGGCTAGGGTTAGGGTTAGGGGACGGGGACGGTTTAGGGTCCAGGTGAGGGTACGACAACGCTCTAGGGGGAGCGTACGTGTGAGGGCGCGGGTTAGTGTCAGCGTACGGGTTAGGATTAGGGGACGGCTGAGGGTCAGGCTTCGGGGAAGGGTTAGGGTTAGGGTTCGGGCTAGGGTTAGGGTTAGGGGACGGGGACGGTTCAGGGTCCAGGTGAGGGTACGACAACGCTCTAGGGGGAGCGTACGTGTGAGGGCGCGGGTTAGTGTCAGCGTACGGGTTAGGATTAGGGGACGGCTGAGGGTCAGGCTTCGGGGAAGGGTTAGGGTTAGGGTTCGGGCTAGGGTTAGGGTTAGGGGACAGGGACGGTTCAGGGTCCAGGTGAGGGTACGACAACGCTCTAGGGGGAGCGTACGTGTGAGGGCGCGGGTTAGTGTCAGCGTACGGGTTAGGATTAGGGGACGGGTGAGGGTCAGGCTTCGGGGAAGGGTTAGGGTTAGGGTTCGGGCTAAGGTTAGGGTTAGGGGACGGGGACGGTTTAGGGTCCAGGTGAGGGTACGACAACGCTTTAGGGGGAGCGTACGTGTGAGGGCGCGGGTTAGTGTCAGCGTACGGGTTAGGATTAGGGGACGGCTGAGGGTCAGGCTTCGGGGAAGGGTTAGGGTTAGGGTTCGGGCTAGGGTTAGGGTTAGGGGACGGGGACGGTTTAGGGTCCAGGTGAGGGTACGACAACGCTCTAGGGGGAGCGTACGTGTGAGGGCGCGGGTTAGTGTCAGCGTACGGGTTAGGATTAGGGGACGGCTGAGGGTCAGGCTTCGGGGAAGAGTTAGGGTTAGGGTTCGGGCTAGGGTTAGGGTTAGGGGACGGGGACGGTTTAGGGTCCAGGTGAGGGTACGACAACGCTCTAGGGGAAGCGTACGTGTGAGGGCGCGGGTTAGTGTCAGCGTACGGGTTAGGATTAGGGGACGGCTGAGGGTCAGGCTTCGGGGAAGGGTTAGGGTTAGGGTTCGGGCTAGGGTTAGGGTTAGGGAACGGGGACGATTTAGGGTCCAGGTGAGGGTACGACAACGCTCTAGGGGGAGCGTACGTGTGAGGGCGCGGGTTAGTGTCAGCGTACGGGTTAGGATTAGGGGACGGCTGAGGGTCAGGCTTCGGGGAAGGGTTAGGGTTAGGGTTCGGGCTAGGGTTAGGGTTAGGGGACGGGGACGGTTTAGGGTCCAGGTGAGGGTACGACAACGCTCTAGGGGGAGCGTACGTGTGAGGGCGCGGGTTAGTGTCAGCGTACGGGTTAGGATTAGGGGACGGCTGAGGGTCAGGCTTCGGGGAAGGGTTAGGGTTAGGGTTCGGGCTAGGGTTAGGGTTAGGGGACGGGGACGGTTCAGGGTCCAGGTGAGGGTACGACAATGCTCTAGGGGGAGCGAACGTGTGAGGGCGCGGGTTAGTGTCAGCGTACGGGTTAGGATTAGGGGACGGCTGAGGGTCAGGCTTCGGGGAAGGGTTAGGGTTAGGGTTCGGGCTAGGGTTAGGGTTAGGGGACGGGGACGGTTCAGGGTCCAGGTGAGGGTACGACAATGCTCTAGGGGGAGCGAACGTGTGAGGGCGCGGGTTAGTGTCAGCGTACGGGTTAGGATTAGGGGACGGCTGAGGGTCAGGCTTCGGGGAAGGGTTAGGGTTAGGGTTCGGGCTAGGGTTAGGGTTAGGGGACGGGGACGGTTCAGGGTCCAGGTGAGGGTACGACAATGCTCTAGGGGGAGCGTACGTGTGAGGGCGCGGGTTAGTGTCAGCGTACGGGTTAGGATTAGGGGACGGCTGAGGGTCAGGCTTCGGGGAAGGGTTAGGGTTAGGGTTCGGGCTAGGGTTAGGGTTAGGGGACGGGGACTGTTCAGGGTCCAGGTGAGGGTACGACAACGCTCTAGGGGGAGCGTACGTGTGAGGGCGCGGGTTAGTGTCAGCGTACGGGTTAGGATTAGGGGACGGCTGAGGGTCAGGCTTCGGGGAAGGGTTAGGGTTAGGGTTCGGGCTAGGGTTAGGGTTAGGGGACGGGGACGGTTCAGGGTCCAGGTGAGGGTACGACAACGCTCTAGGGGGAGCGTACGTGTGAGGGCGCTTGTTAGTGTCAGCGTACGGGTTAGGATTAGGGGACGGCTGAGGGTCAGGTTTCGGGGAAGGGTTAGGGTTAGGGTTCGGGCTAGGGTTAGGGTTAGGGGACGGGGACGGTTTAGGGTCCAGGTGAGGGTACGACAACGCTCTAGGGGGAGCGTACGTGTGAGGGCGCGGGTTAGTGTCAGCGTACGGGTTAGGATTAGGGGACGGCTGAGGGTCAGGCTTCGGGGAAGGGTTAGGGTTAGGGTTCGGGCTAGGGTTAGGGTTAGGGGACGGGGACGGTTCAGGGTCCAGGTGAGGGTACGACAACGCTCTAGGGGGAGCGTACGTGTGAGGGCGCGGGTTAGTGTCAGCGTACGGGTTAGGATTAGGGGACGGCTGAGGGTCAGGCTTCGGGGAAGGGTTAGGGTTAGGGTTCGGGCTAGGGTTAGGGTTAGGGGACAGGGACGGTTCAGGGTCCAGGTGAGGGTACGACAACGCTCTAGGGGGAGCGTACGTGTGAGGGCGCGGGTTAGTGTCAGCGTATGGGTTAGGATTAGGGGACGGGTGAGGGTCAGGCTTCGGGGAAGTGTTAGGGTTAGGGTTCGGGCTAAGGTTAGGGTTAGGGGACGGGGACGGTTTAGGGTCCAGGTGAGGGTACGACAACGCTCTAGGGGGAGCGTACGTGTGAGGGCGCGGGTTAGTGTCAGCGTACGGGTTAGGATTAGGGGACGGCTGACGGTCAGGCTTCGGGGAAGGGTTAGGGTTAGGGTTCGGGCTAGGGTTAGGGTTAGGGGACGGGGACGGTTTAGGGTCCAGGTGAGGGTACGACAACGCTCTAGGGGGAGCGTACGTGTGAGGGCGCGGGTTAGTGTCAGCGTACGGGTTAGGATTAGGGTTCGGCTGAGGGTCAGGCTTCGGGGAAGGGTTAGGGTTAGGGTTCGGGCTATGGTTAGGGTTAGGGGACGGGGACGGTTTAGGGTCCAGGTGAGGGTACGACAACGCTCTAGGGGGAGCGTACGTGTGAGGGCGCGGGTTAGTGTCAGCGTACGGGTTAGGATTAGGGGACGGCTGAGGGTCAGGCTTCGGGGAAGGGTTAGGGTTAGGGTTCGGGCTAGGGTTAGGGTTAGGGGACGGGGACGGTTTAGGGTCCAAGTGAGGGTACGACAACGCTCTAGGGGGAGCGTACGTGTGAGGGCGTGGGTTAGTGTCAGCGTACGGGTTAGGATTATGGGACGGCTGAGGGTCAGGCTTCAGGGAAGGGTTAGGGTTAGGGTTCGGGCTAGGGTTAGGGTTAGGGGACGGGGACCTTTTAGGGTCCAGGTGAGGGTACGACAACGCTCTAGGGGGAGCGTATGTGTGAGGGCGCGGGTTAGTGTCAGCGTACGTGTTAGGATTAGGGGACGGCTGAGGGTCAGGCTTCGGGGAAGGGTTAGGGTTAGGGTTCGGGCTAGGGTTAGGGTTAGGGGACGGGGACGGTTTAGGGTCCAGGTGAGGGTACGACAACGCTCTAGGGGGAGCGTACGTGTGAGGGCGCGGGTTAGTGTCAGCGTACGGGTTAGGATTAGGGGACGGCTCAGGGTCAGGCTTCGGGGAAGGGTTAGGGTTAGGGTTCGGGCTAGGGTTAGGGTTAGGGGACGGGGACGGTTTAGGGTCCAGGTGAGGGTACGACAACGCTCTAGGGGGAGCGTACGTGTGAGGGCGCGGGTTAGTGTCAGCGTACGGGTTAGAATTAGGGGACGGCTGAGGTTCAGGCTTCGGGGAAGGGTTAGGGTTAGGGTTCGGGCTAGGGTTAGGGTTAGGGGACGGGGACGGTTTAGGGTCCAGGTGAGGGTACGACAACGCTCTAGGGGGAGCGTACGTGTGAGGGCGGGGGTTAGTGTCAGCGTACGGGTTAGGATTAGGGGACGGCTGAGGGTCAGGCTTCGGGGAAGGGTTAGGGTTAGGGTTCGGGCTAGGGTTAGGGTTAGGGGACGGGGACGGTTTAGGGTCCAGGTGAGGGTACGACAACGCTCTAGGGGGAGCGTACGTGTGAGGGCGCGGGTTAGTGTCAGCATATGGGTTAGTATTAGGGGACGGCTGAGGGTCAGGCTTCGGGGAAGGGTTAGGGTTAGGGTTCGGGCTAGGGTTAGGGTTAGGGGACGGGGACGATTTAGGGTCCAGGTGAGGGTACGACAACGCTCTAGGGGGAGCGTACGTGTGAGGGCGCGGGTTAGTGTCAGCGTACGGGTTAGGATTAGGGGACGGCTGAGGGTCAGGCTTCGGGGAAGGGTTAGGGTTAGGGTTCGGGCTAGGGTTAGGGTTAGGGGACGGGGACGGTTTAGGGTCCAGGTGAGGGTACGACAACGCTCTAGGGGGAGCGTACGTGTGAGGGCGCGGGTTAGTGTCAGCGTACGGGTTAGGATTAGGGGACGGCTGAGGGTCAGGCTTCGGGTTCGGGCTAGGGTTAGGGTTAGGGGACGGGGACGGTTTAGGGTCCAGGTGAGGGTACGACAACGCTCTAGGGGGAGCGTACGTGTGAGGGCGTGGGTTAGTGTCAGCGTACGGGTTAGAATTAGGGGACGGCTGAGGGTCAGGCTTCGGGGAAGGGTTAGGGTTAGGGTTCGGGCTAGGGTTAGGGTTAGGGGACGGGGACGGTTTAGGGTCCAGGTGAGGGTACGACAACGCTCTAGGGGGAGCGTACGTGTGAGGGCGCGGGTTAGTGTCAGCGTACGGGTTAGGATTAGGGGACGGCTGAGGGTCAGGCTTCGGGGAAGGGTTAGGGTTAGGGTTCGGGCTAGGGTTAGGGTTAGGGGACGGGGACGGTTTAGGGTCCAGGTGAGGGTACGACAACGCTCTAGGGGGAGCGTACGTGTGAGGGCGCGGGTTAGTGACAGCGTACGGGTTAGGATTAGGGGACGGCTGAGGGTCAGGCTTCGGGGAAGGGTTAGGGTTAGGGTTCGGGCTAGGGTTAGGGTTAGGGGACGGGGACGGTTTAGGGTCCAGGTGAGGGTACGACAACGCTCTAGGGGGAGCGTACGTGTGAGGGCGCGGGTTAGTGTCAGCGTACGGGTTAGGATTAGGGGACGGCTGAGGGTCAGGCTTCGGGGAAGGGTTAGGGTTAGGGTTCGGGCTAGGGTTAGGGTTAGGGAACGGGGACGGTTTAGGGTCCAGGTGAGGGTACGACAACGCTCTAGGGGGAGTGTACGTGTGAGGGCGCGGGTCAGTGTCAGCGTACGGGTTAGGATTAGGGGACGGCTGAGGGTCAGGCTTCGGGGAAGGGTTAGGGTTAGGGTTCGGGCTAGGGTTAGGGTTAGGGGACGGGGACGGTATAGGGTCCAGGTGAGGGTACGACAACGCTCTAGGGGGAGCGTACGTGTGAGGGCGCGGGTTAGTGTCAGCGTACGGGTTAGGATTAGGGGACGGCTGAGGGTCAGGCTTCGGGGAAGGTTTAGGGTTAGGGTTCGGGCTAGGGTTAGGGTTAGGGGACGGGGACGGTTTAGGGTCCAGGTGAGGGTACGACAACGCTCTAGGGGGAGCGTACGTGTGAGGGCGCGGGTTAGTGTCAGCGTACGGGTTAGGATTAGGGGACGGCTGAGGGTCAGGCTTCGGGGAAGGGTTAGGGTTAGGGTTCGGGCTAGGGTTAGGGTTAGGGGACGGGGACGGTTTAGGGTCCAGGTGAGGGTACGACAACGCTCTAGGGGGAGCGTACGTGTGAGGGCGCGGGTTAGTGTCAGCGTACGGGTTAGGATTAGGGGACGGCTGAGGGTCAGGCTTCGGGGAAGGGTTAGGGTTAGGGTTCGGGCTAGGGTTAGGGTTAGGGGACGGGGACGGTTTAGGGTCCAGGTGAGGGTACGAGAACGCTCTAGGGGGAGTGTACGTGTGAGGGCGCGGGTTAGTGTCAGCGTACGGGTTAGGATTAGGGGACGGCTGAGGGTCAGGCTTCGGGGAAGGGTTAGGGTTAGGGTTTGGGCTAGGGTTAGGGTTAGGGGACGGGGACGGTTTAGGGTCCAGGTGAGGGTACGACAACGCTCTAGGGGGAGCGTACGTGTGAGGGCGCGTGTTAGTGTCAGCGTACGGTTTAGGATTAGGGGACGGGTGAGTGTCAGGCTTCGGGGAAGGGTTAGGGTTAGGGTTCGGGCTAGGGTTAGGGTTAGGGAACGGGGACGGTTTAGGGTCCAGGTGAGGGTACGACAACGCTCTAGGGGGAGCGTACGTGTGAGGGCGCGGGTTAGTGTCAGCGTACGGGTTAGGATTAGGGGACAGCTGAGGGTCAGGCTTCGGGGAAGGGTTAGGGTTAGGGTTCGGGCTAGGGTTAGGGTTATGGGACGGGGACGGTTTAGCGTCCAGGTGAGGGTACGACAACGCTCTAGGGGGAGCGTACGTGTGAGGGCGCGGGTTAGTGTCAGCGTACGGGTTAGGATTAGGGGACGGCTGAGGGTCAGGCTTCGGGGAAGGGTTAGGGTTAGGGTTCGGGCTAGGGTTAGTGTTAGGGGACGGGGACGGTTTAGGGTCCAGGTGAGGGTACGACAACGCTCTAGGGGGAGCGTACGTGTGAGGGCGCGGGTTAGTGTCAGCGTACGGGTTAGGATTAGGGGACGGCTGAGGGTCAGGCTTCGGGGAAGGGTTAGGGTTAGGGTTCGGGCTAGGGTTAGGTTTAGGGGACGGGGACGGTTTAGGGTCCAGGTGAGGGTACGACAACGCTCTAGGGGGAGCGTACGTGTGAGGGCGCGGGTTAGTGTCAGCGTACGGGTTAGGATTAGGGGACGGCTGAGGGTCAGGCTTCGGGGAAGGGTTAGGGTTAGGGTTCGGGCTAGGGTTAGGGTTAGGGGACGGGGACGGTTCAGGGTCCAGGTGAGGGTACGACAACGCTCTAGGGGGAGCGTACGTGTGAGGGCGTGGGTTAGTTTCAGCGTACGGGTTAGGATTAGGGGACGGCTGAGGGTCAGGCTTCGGGGAAGGGTTAGGGTTAGGGTTCGGGCTAGGGTTAGGGTTAGGGGACGGGGACGGTTCAGGGTCCAGGTGAGGGTATGACAACGCTCTAGGGGGAGCGTACGTGAGAGGGCGCTGGTTAGTGTCAGCGTACGGGTTAGGATTAGGGGACGGCTGAGGGTCAGGTTTCGGGGAAGGGTTAGGGTTACGGTTCGGGCTAGGGTTAGGGTTAGGGGACGGGGACGGTTTAGGGTCCAGTTGAGGGTACGACAACGCTCTAGGGGGAGCGTACGTGTGAGGGCGCGGGTTAGTGTCAGCGTACGGGTTAGGATTAGGGGACGGCTGAGGGTCAGGCTTCGGGGAAGGGTTAGGGTTAGGGTTCGGGCTAGGGTTAGGGTTAGGGGACGGGGACGGTTTAGGGTCCAGGTGAGGGTACGACAACGCTCTAGGGGGAGCGTACGTGTGAGGGCGCGGGTTAGTGTCAGCGTACGGGTTAGGATTAGGGGACGGCTGAGGGTCAGGCTTCGGGGAAGGGTTAGGGTTAGGGTTTGGGCTAGGGTTAGGGTTAGGGGACGGGGACGGTTTAGGGTCCAGGTGAGGGTACGACAACGCTCTAGGGGGAGCGTACGTGTGAGGGCGCGTGTTAGTGTCAGCGTACGGTTTAGGATTAGGGGACGGGTGAGTGTCAGGCTTCGGGGAAGGGTTAGGGTTAGGGTTCGGGCTAGGGTTAGGGTTAGGGAACGGGGACGGTTTAGGGTCCAGGTGAGGGTACGACAACGCTCTAGGGGGAGCGTACGTGTGAGGGCGCGGGTTAGTGTCAGCGTACGGGTTAGGATTAGGGGACAGCTGAGGGTCAGGCTTCGGGGAAGGGTTAGGGTTAGGGTTCGGGCTAGGGTTAGGGTTATGGGACGGGGACGGTTTAGCGTCCAGGTGAGGGTACGACAACGCTCTAGGGGGAGCGTACGTGTGAGGGCGCGGGTTAGTGTCAGCGTACGGGTTAGGATTAGGGGACGGCTGAGGGTCAGGCTTCGGGGAAGGGTTAGGGTTAGGGTTCGGGCTAGGGTTAGTGTTAGGGGACGGGGACGGTTTAGGGTCCAGGTGAGGGTACGACAACGCTCTAGGGGGAGCGTACGTGTGAGGGCGCGGGTTAGTGTCAGCGTACGGGTTAGGATTAGGGGACGGCTGAGGGTCAGGCTTCGGGGAAGGGTTAGGGTTAGGGTTCGGGCTAGGGTTAGGTTTAGGGGACGGGGACGGTTTAGGGTCCAGGTGAGGGTACGACAACGCTCTAGGGGGAGCGTACGTGTGAGGGCGCGGGTTAGTGTCAGCGTACGGGTTAGGATTAGGGGACGGCTGAGGGTCAGGCTTCGGGGAAGGGTTAGGGTTAGGGTTCGGGCTAGGGTTAGGGTTAGGGGACGGGGACGGTTCAGGGTCCAGGTGAGGGTACGACAACGCTCTAGGGGGAGCGTACGTGTGAGGGCGTGGGTTAGTTTCAGCGTACGGGTTAGGATTAGGGGACGGCTGAGGGTCAGGCTTCGGGGAAGGGTTAGGGTTAGGGTTCGGGCTAGGGTTAGGGTTAGGGGACGGGGACGGTTCAGGGTCCAGGTGAGGGTATGACAACGCTCTAGGGGGAGCGTACGTGAGAGGGCGCTGGTTAGTGTCAGCGTACAGGTTAGGATTAGGGGACGGCTGAGGGTCAGGTTTCGGGGAAGGGTTAGGGTTACGGTTCGGGCTAGGGTTAGGGTTAGGGGACGGGGACGGTTTAGGGTCCAGTTGAGGGTACGACAACGCTCTAGGGGGAGCGTACGTGTGAGGGCGCGGGTTAGTGTCAGCGTACGGGTTAGGATTAGGGGACGGCTGAGGGTCAGGCTTCGGGGAAGGGTTAGGGTTAGGGTTCGGGCTAGGGTTAGGGTTAGGGGACGGGGACGGTTTAGGGTCCAGGTGAGGGTACGACAACGCTCTAGGGGGAGCGTACGTGTGAGGGCGCGGGTTAGTGTCAGCGTACGGGTTAGGATTAGGGGACGGCTGAGGGTCAGGCTTCGGGGAAGGGTTAGGGTTAGGGTTCGGGCTAGGGTTAGGGTTAGGGGACGGGGACGGTTAAGGGTCCAGGTGAGGTTACGACAACGCTCTAGGGGGAGCGTACGTGTGAGGGCGCGGGTTAGTGTCAGCGTACGGGTTAGGATTAGGGGACGGCTGAGGGTCAGGCTTCGGGGAAGGGTTAGGGTTAGGGTTCGGGCTAGGGTTAGGGTTAGGGGACGGGGACGGTTTAGGGTCCAGGTGAGGGTACGACAACGCTCTAGGGGGAGCGTACGTGTGAGGGCGCGGGTTAGTGTCAGCGTACGGGTTAGGATTACGGGACGGCTGAGGGTCAGGCTTCGGGGAAGGGTTAGTGTTAGGGTTCGGGCTAGGGTTAGGGTTAGGGGACGGGGACGGTTTAGGGTCCAGGTGAGGGTACGACAACGCTCTAGGGGGAGCGTACGTGTGAGGGCGCGGGTTAGTGTCAGCGTACGGGTTAGGATTAGGGGACGGCTGAGGGTCAGGCTTCGGGGAAGGGTTAGGGTTAGGGTTCGGGCTAGGGTTAGGGTTAGGGGACGGGGACGGTTCAGGGTCCAGGTGAGGGTACGACAATGCTCTAGGGGGAGCGAACGTGTGAGGGCGCGGGTTAGTGTCAGCGTACGGGTTAGGATTAGGGGACGGCTGAGGGTCAGGCTTCGGGGAAGGGTTAGGGTTAGGGTTCGGGCTAGGGTTAGGGTTAGGGGACGGGGACGGTTCAGGGTCCAGGTGAGGGTAAGACAACGCTCTAGGGGGAGCGTACGTGTGAGGGCGCGGGTTAGTGTCAGCGTACGGGTTAGGATTAGGGGACGGCTGAGGGTCAGGCTTCGGGGAATGGTTAGGGTTAGGGTTCGGGCTAGGGTTAGGGTTAGGGGACGGGGACGGTTCAGGGTCCAGGTGAGGGTACGACAATGCTCTAGGGGGAGCGTACGTGTGAGGGCGCGGGTTAGTGTCAGCGTACGGGTTAGGATTAGGGGACGGCTGAGGGTCAGGCTTCGGGGAAGGGTTAGGGTTAGGGTTCGGGCTAGGGTTAGGGTTAGGGGACGGGGACGGTTCAGGGTCCAGGTGAGGGTACGACAACGCTCTAGGGGGAGCGTACGTGTGAGGGCGCTGGTTAGTGTCAGCGTACGGGTTAGGATTAGGGGACGGCTGAGGGTCAGGTTTCGGGGAAGGGTTAGGGTTAGGGTTCGGGCTAGGGTTAGGGTTAGGGGACGGGGACGGTTTAGGGTCCAGGTGAGGGTACGACAACGCTCTAGGGGGAGCGTACGTGTGAGGGCGCGGGTTAGTGTCAGCGTACGGGTTAGGATTAGGGGACGGCTGAGGGTCAGGCTTCGGGGAAGGGTTAGGGTTAGGGTTCGGGCTAGGGTTAGGGTTAGGGGACGGGGACGGTTTAGGGTCCAGGTGAGGGTACGACAACGCTCTAGGGGGAGCGTACGTGTGAGGGCGCGGGTTAGTGTCAGCGTACGGGTTAGGATTAGGGGACGGCTGAGGGTCAGGCTTCGGGGAAGGGTTAGAGTTAGGGTTCGGGCTAGGGTTAGGGTTAGGGGACGGGGACGGTTTAGGGTCCAGGTGAGGGTACGACAACGCTCTAGGGGGAGCGTACGTGTGAGGGCGCGGGTTAGTGTCAGCGTACGGGTTAGGATTAGGGGTCGGCTGAGGGTCAGGCTTCGGGGAAGGGTTAGGGTTAGGGTTCGGGCTTGGGTTAGGGTTAGGGGACGGGGACGGTTTAGGGTCCAGGTGAGGGTACGACAATGCTCTAGGGGGAGCGTACGTGTGAGGGCGCGGGTTAGTGTCAGCGTACGGGTTAGGATTAGGGGACGGCTGAGGGTCAGGCTTCGGGGAAGGGTTAGGGTTAGGGTTCGGGCTAGGGTTAGGGTTAGGGGACGGGGACGGTTCAGGGTCCAGGTGAGGGTACGACAATGCTCTAGGGGGAGCGAACGTGTGAGGGCGCGGGTTAGTGTCAGCGTACGGGTTAGGATTATGGGACGGCTGAGGGTCAGGCTTCGGGGAAGGGTTAGGGTTAGGGTTCGGGCTAGGGTTAGGGTTAGGGGACGGGGACGGTTCAGGGTCCAGGTGAGGGTAAGACAACGCTCTAGGGGGAGCGTACGTGTGAGGGCGCGGGTTAGTGTCAGCGTACGGGTTAGGATTAGGGGACGGCTGAGGGTCAGGCTTCGGGGAAGGGTTAGGGTTAGGGTTCGGGCTAGGGTTAGGGTTAGGGGACGGGGACGGTTCAGGGTCCAGGTGAGGGTACGACAACGCTCTAGGGGGAGCGTACGTGTGAGGGCGCGGGTTAGTGTCAGCGTACGGGTTAGGATTAGGGGACGGCTGAGGGTCAGGCTTCGGGGAAGGGTTAGGGTTAGGGTTCGGGCTAGGGTTAGGGTAACGGGACGGGGACGGTTCAGGGTCCAGGTGAGGGTACGACAACGCTCTAGGGGGAGCGTACGTGTGAGGGCGCGGGTTAGTGTCAGCGTACGGGTTAGGATTAGGGGACGGCTGAGGGTCAGGCTTCGGGGAAGGGTTAGGGTTAGGGTTCGGGCTAGGGTTAGGGTTACGGGACGGGGACGGTTCAGGGTCCAGGTGAGGGTACGACAACGCTCTAGGGGGAGAGTACGTGTGAGGGCGCTGGTTAGTGTCAGCGTACGGGTTAGGATTAGGGGACGGCTGAGGGTCAGGTTTCGGGGAAGGGTTAGGGTTAGGGTTCGGGCTAGGGTTAGGGTTAGGGGACGGGGACGGTTTAGGGTCCAGGTGAGGGTACGACAACGCTCTAGGGGGAGCGTACGTGTGAGGGCGCGGGTTAGTGTCAGCGTACGGGTTAGGATTAGGGGACGGCTGAGGGTCAGGCTTCGGGGAAGGGTTAGGGTTAGGGTTCGGGCTAGGGTTAGGGTTAGGGGACGGGGACGGTTCAGGGTCCAGGTGAGGGTACGACAACGCTCTAGGGGGAGCGTACGTGTGAGGGCGCGGGTTAGTGTCAGCGTACGGGTTAGGATTAGGGGACGGCTGAGGGTCAGGCTTCGGGGAAGGGTTAGGGTTAGGGTTCGGGCTAGGGTTAGGGTTAGGGGACGGGGACGGTTCAGGGTCCAGGTGAGGGTACGACAACGCTCTAGGTGGAGCGTACGTGTGAGGGCGCTGGTTAGTGTCAGCGTACGGGTTAGGATTAGGGGACGGCTGAGGGTCAGGTTTCGGGGAAGGGTTAGGGTTAGGGTTCGGGCTAGGGTTAGGGTTAGGGGACGGGGACGGTTTAGGGTCCAGTTGAGGGTACGACAACGCTCTAGGGGGAGCGTACGTGTGAGGGCGCGGGTTAGTGTCAGCGTACGGGTTAGGATTAGGGGACGGCTGAGTGTCAGGCTTCGGGGAAGGGTTAGGGTTAGGGTTCGGGCTAGGGTTAGGGTTAGGGGACGGGGACGGTTTAGGGTCCAGGTGAGGGTACGACAACGCTCTAGGGGGAGCGTACGTGTGAGGGCGCGGGTTAGTGTCAGCGTACGGGTTAGGATTAGGGGACGGCTGAGGGTCAGGCTTCGGGGAAGGGTTAGGGTTAGGGTTCGGGCTAGGGTTAGGGTTAGGGGACGGTGACGGTTAAGGGTCCAGGTGAGGTTACGACAACGCTCTAGGGGGAGCGTACGTGTGAGGGCGCGGGTTAGTGTCAGCGTACGGGTTAGGATTAGGGGACGGCTGAGGGTCAGGCTTCGGGGAAGGGTTAGGGTTAGGGTTCGGGCTAGGGTTAGGGTTAGGGGACGGGGACGGTTTAGGGTCCAGGTGAGGGTACGACAACGCTCTAGGGGGAGCGTACGTGTGAGGGCGCGGGTTAGTGTCAGCGTACGGGTTAGGATTAGGGGACGGCTGAGGGTCAGGCTTCGGGGAAGAGTTAGGGTTAGGGTTCGGGCTAGGGTTAGGGTTAGGGGACGGGGACGGTTTAGGGTCCAGGTGAGGGTACGACAACGCTCTAGGGGAAGCGTACGTGTGAGGGCGCGGGTTAGTGTCAGCGTACGGGTTAGGATTAGGGGACGGCTGAGGGTCAGGCTTCGGGGAAGGGTTAGGGTTAGGGTTCGGGCTAGGGTTAGGGTTAGGGGACGGGGACGATTTAGGGTCCAGGTGAGGGTACGACAACGCTCTAGGGGGAGCGTACGTGTGAGGGCGCGGGTTAGTGTCAGCGTACGGGTTAGGATTAGGGGACGGCTGAGGGTCAGGCTTCGGGGAAGGGTTAGGGTTAGGGTTCGGGCTAGGGTTAGGGTTAGGGGACGGGGACGGTTTAGGGTCCAGGTGAGGGTACGACAACGCTCTAGGGGGAGTGTACGTGTGAGGGCGCGGGTTAGTGTCAGCGTACGGGTTAGGATTAGGGGACGGCTGAGGGTCAGGCTTCGGGGAAGGGTTAGGGTTAGGGTTCGGGCTAGGGTTAGGGTTAGGGGACGGGGACGGTTCAGGGTCCAGGTGAGGGTACGACAATGCTCTAGGGGGAGCGAACGTGTGAGGGCGCGGGTTAGTGTCAGCGTACGGGTTAGGATTAGGGGACGGCTGAGGGTCAGGCTTCGGGGAAGGGTTAGGGTTAGGGTTCGGGCTAGGGTTAGGGTTAGGGGACGGGGACGGTTCAGGGTCCAGGTGAGTGTACGACAATGCTCTAGGGGGAGCGAACGTGTGAGGGCGCGGGTTAGTGTCAGCGTACGGGTTAGGATTAGGGGACGGCTGAGGGTCAGGCTTCGGGGAAGGGTTAGGGTTAGGGTTCGGGCTAGGGTTAGGGTTAGGGGACGGGGACGGTTCAGGGTCCAGGTGAGGGTACGACAATGCTCTAGGGGGAGCGTACGTGTGAGGGCGCGGGTTAGTGTCAGCGAACGGGTTAGGATTAGGGGACGGCTGAGGGTCAGGCTTCGGGGAAGGGTTAGGGTTAGGGTTCGGGCTAGGGTTAGGGTTAGGGGACGGGGACGGTTCAGGGTCCAGGTGAGGGTACGACAACGCTCTAGGGGGAGCGTACGTGTGAGGGCGCGGGTTAGTGTCAGCGTACGGGTTAGGATTAGGGGACGGCTGAGGGTCAGGCTTCGGGGAAGGGTTAGGGTTAGGGTTCGGGCTAGGGTTAGGGTTAGGGGACGGGGACGGTTCAGGGTCCAGGTGAGGGTACGACAACGCTCTAGGGGGAGCGCACGTGTGAGGGCGCTTGTTAGTGTCAGCGTACGGGTTAGGATTAGGGGACGGCTGAGGGTCAGGTTTCGGGGAAGGGTTAGGGTTAGGGTTCGGGCTAGGGTTAGGGTTAGGGGACGGGGACGGTTTAGGGTCCAGGTGAGGGTACGACAACGCTCTAGGGGGAGCGTACGTGTGAGGGCGCGGGTTAGTGTCAGCGTACGGGTTAGGATTAGGGGACGGCTGAGGGTCAGGCTTCGGGGAAGGGTTAGGGTTAGGGTTCGGGCTAGGGTTAGGGTTAGGGGACGGGGACGGTTCAGGGTTCAGGTGAGGGTACGACAACGCTCTAGGGGGAGCGTACGTGTGAGGGCGCGGGTTAGTGTCAGCGTACGGGTTAGGATTAGGGGACGGCTGAGGGTCAGGCTTCGGGGAAGGGTTAGGGTTAGGGTTCGGGCTAGGGTTAGGGTTAGGGGACAGGGACGGTTCAGGGTCCAGGTGAGGGTACGACAACGCTCTAGGGGGAGCGTACGTGTGAGGGCGCGGGTTAGTGTCAGCGTACGGGTTAGGATTAGGGGACGGGTGAGGGTCAGGCTTCGGGGAAGGGTTAGGGTTAGGGTTCGGGCTAAGGTTAGGGTTAGGGGACGGGGACGGTTTAGGGTCCAGGTGAGGGTACGACAACGCTTTAGGGGGAGCGTACGTGTGAGGGCGCGGGTTAGTGTCAGCGTACGGGTTAGGATTAGGGGACGGCTGAGGGTCAGGCTTCGGGGAAGGGTTAGGGTTAGGGTTCGGGCTAGGGTTAGGGTTAGGGGACGGGGACGGTTTAGGGTCCAGGTGAGGGTACGACAACGCTCTAGGGGGAGCGTACGTGTGAGGGCGCGGGTTAGTGTCAGCGTACGGGTTAGGATTAGGGGACGGCTGAGGGTCAGGCTTCGGGGAAGAGTTAGGGTTAGGGTTCGGGCTAGGGTTAGGGTTAGGGGACGGGGACGGTTTAGGGTCCAGGTGAGGGTACGACAACGCTCTAGGGGAAGCGTACGTGTGAGGGCGCGGGTTAGTGTCAGCGTACGGGTTAGGATTAGGGGACGGCTGAGGGTCAGGCTTCGGGGAAGGGTTAGGGTTAGGGTTCGGGCTAGGGTTAGGGTTAGGGAACGGGGACGATTTAGGGTCCAGGTGAGGGTACGACAACGCTCTAGGGGGAGCGTACGTGTGAGGGCGCGGGTTAGTGTCAGCGTACGGGTTAGGATTAGGGGACGGCTGAGGGTCAGGCTTCGGGGAAGGGTTAGGGTTAGGGTTCGGGCTAGGGTTAGGGTTAGGGGACGGGGACGGTTTAGGGTCCAGGTGAGGGTACGACAACGCTCTAGGGGGAGCGTACGTGTGAGGGCGCGGGTTAGTGTCAGCGTACGGGTTAGGATTAGGGGACGGCTGAGGGTCAGGCTTCGGGGAAGGGTTAGGGTTAGGGTTCGGGCTAGGGTTAGGGTTAGGGGACGGGGACGGTTCAGGGTCCAGGTGAGGGTACGACAATGCTCTAGGGGGAGCGAACGTGTGAGGGCGCGGGTTAGTGTCAGCGTACGGGTTAGGATTAGGGGACGGCTGAGGGTCAGGCTTCGGGGAAGGGTTAGGGTTAGGGTTCGGGCTAGGGTTAGGGTTAGGGGACGGGGACGGTTCAGGGTCCAGGTGAGGGTACGACAATGCTCTAGGGGGAGCGAACGTGTGAGGGCGCGGGTTAGTGTCAGCGTACGGGTTAGGATTAGGGGACGGCTGAGGGTCAGGCTTCGGGGAAGGGTTAGGGTTAGGGTTCGGGCTAGGGTTAGGGTTAGGGGACGGGGACGGTTCAGGGTCCAGGTGAGGGTACGACAATGCTCTAGGGGGAGCGTACGTGTGAGGGCGCGGGTTAGTGTCAGCGTACGGGTTAGGATTAGGGGACGGCTGAGGGTCAGGCTTCGGGGAAGGGTTAGGGTTAGGGTTCGGGCTAGGGTTAGGGTTAGGGGACGGGGACGGTTCAGGGTCCAGGTGAGGGTACGACAACGCTCTAGGGGGAGCGTACGTGTGAGGGCGCTTGTTAGTGTCAGCGTACGGGTTAGGATTAGGGGACGGCTGAGGGTCAGGTTTCGGGGAAGGGTTAGGGTTAGGGTTCGGGCTAGGGTTAGGGTTAGGGGACGGGGACGGTTTAGGGTCCAGGTGAGGGTACGACAACGCTCTAGGGGGAGCGTACGTGTGAGGGCGCGGGTTAGTGTCAGCGTACGGGTTAGGATTAGGGGACGGCTGAGGGTCAGGCTTCGGGGAAGGGTTAGGGTTAGGGTTCGGGCTAGGGTTAGGGTTAGGGGACGGGGACGGTTTAGGGTCCAGGTGAGGGTACGACAACGCTCTAGGGGGAGCGTACGTGTGAGGGCGCGGGTTAGTGTCAGCGTACGGGTTAGGATTAGGGGACGGCTGAGGGTCAGGCTTCGGGGAAGGGTTAGGGTTAGGGTTCGGGCTAGGGTTAGGGTTAGGGGACAGGGACGGTTCAGGGTCCAGGTGAGGGTACGACAACGCTCTAGGGGGAGCGTACGTGTGAGGGCGCGGGTTAGTGTCAGCGTACGGGTTAGGATTAGGGGACGGGTGAGGGTCAGGCTTCGGGGAAGTGTTAGGGTTAGGGTTCGGGCTAAGGTTAGGGTTAGGGGACGGGGACGGTTTAGGGTCCAGGTGAGGGTACGACAACGCTCTAGGGGGAGCGTACGTGTGAGGGCGCGGGTTAGTGTCAGCGTACGGGTTAGAATTAGGGGACGGCTGAGGGTCAGGCTTCGGGGAAGGGTTAGGGTTAGGGTTCGGGCTAGGGTTAGGGTTAGGGGACGGGGACGGTTTAGGGTCCAGGTGAGGGTACGACAACGCTCTAGGGGGAGCGTACGTGTGAGGGCGCGGGTTAGTGTCAGCGTACGGGTTAGGATTAGGGGACGGCTGAGGGTCAGGCTTCGGGGAAGGGTTAGGGTTAGGGTTCGGGCTATGGTTAGGGTTAGGGGACGGGGACGGTTTAGGGTCCAGGTGAGGGTACGACAACGCTCTAGGGGGAGCGTACGTGTGAGGGCGCGGGTTAGTGTCAGCGTACGGGTTAGGATTAGGGGACGGCTGAGGGTCAGGCTTCGGGGAAGGGTTAGGGTTAGGGTTCGGGCTAGGGTTAGGGTTAGGGGACGGGGACGGTTTAGGGTCCAAGTGAGGGTACGACAACGCTCTAGGGGGAGCGTACGTGTGAGGGCGTGGGTTAGTGTCAGCGTACGGGTTAGGATTATGGGACGGCTGAGGGTCAGGCTTCAGGGAAGGGTTAGGGTTAGGGTTCGGGCTAGGGTTAGGGTTAGGGGACGGGGACGTTTTAGGGTCCAGGTGAGGGTACGACAACGCTCTAGGGGGAGCGTATGTGTGAGGGCGCGGGTTAGTGTCAGCGTACGTGTTAGGATTAGGGGACGGCTGAGGGTCAGGCTTCGGGGAAGGGTTACGGTTAGGGTTCGGGCTAGGGTTAGGGTTAGGGGACGGGGACGGTTTAGGGTCCAGGTGAGGGTACGACAACGCTCTAGGGGGAGCGTACGTGTGAGGGCGCGGGTTAGTGTCAGCGTACGGGTTAGGATTAGGGGACGGCTCAGGGTCAGGCTTCGGGGAAGGGTTAGGGTTAGGGTTCGGGCTAGGGTTAGGGTTAGGGGACGGGGACGGTTTAGGGTCCAGGTGAGGGTACGACAACGCTCTAGGGGGAGCGTACGTGTGAGGGCGCGGGTTAGTGTCAGCGTACGGGTTAGAATTAGGGGACGGCTGAGGTTCAGGCTTCGGGGAAGGGTTAGGGTTAGGGTTCGGGCTAGGGTTAGGGTTAGGGGACGGGGACGGTTTAGGGTCCAGGTGAGGGTACGACAACGCTCTAGGGGGAGCGTACGTGTGAGGGCGCGGGTTAGTGTCAGCGTACGGGTTAGGATTAGGGGACGGCTGAGGGTCAGGCTTCGGGGAAGGGTTAGGGTTAGGGTTCGGGCTAGGGTTAGGGTTAGGGGACGGGGACGGTTTAGGGTCCAGGTGAGGGTACGACAACGCTCTAGGGGGAGCGTACGTGTGAGGGCGCGGGTTAGTGTCAGCATATGGGTTAGTATTAGGGGACGGCTGAGGGTCAGGCTTCGGGGAAGGGTTAGGGTTAGGGTTCGGGCTAGGGTTAGGGTTAGGGGACGGGGACGATTTAGGGTCCAGGTGAGGGTACGACAACGCTCTAGGGGGAGCGTACGTGTGAGGGCGCGGGTTAGTGTCAGCGTACGGGTTAGGATTAGGGGACGGCTGAGGGTCAGGCTTCGGGGAAGGGTTAGGGTTAGGGTTCGGGCTAGGGTTAGGGTTAGGGGACGGGGACGGTTTAGGGTCCAGGTGAGGGTACGACAACGCTCTAGGGGGAGCGTACGTGTGAGGGCGCGGGTTAGTGTCAGCGTACGGGTTAGGATTAGGGGACGGCTGAGGGTCAGGCTTCGGGTTCGGGCTAGGGTTAGGGTTAGGGGACGGGGACGGTTTAGGGTCCAGGTGAGGGTACGACAACGCTCTAGGGGGAGCGTACGTGTGAGGGCGTGGGTTAGTGTCAGCGTACGGGTTAGAATTAGGGGACGGCTGAGGGTCAGGCTTCGGGGAAGGGTTAGGGTTAGGGTTCGGGCTAGGGTTAGGGTTAGGGGACGGGGACGGTTTAGGGTCCAGGTGAGGGTACGACAACGCTCTAGGGGGAGCGTACGTGTGAGGGCGCGGGTTAGTGTCAGCGTACGGGTTAGGATTAGGGGACGGCTGAGGGTCAGGCTTCGGGGAAGGGTTAGGGTTAGGGTTCGGGCTAGGGTTAGGGTTAGGGGACGGGGACGGTTTAGGGTCCAGGTGAGGGTACGGCAACGCTCTAGGGGGAGCGTACGTGTGAGGGCGCGGGTTAGTGACAGCGTACGGGTTAGGATTAGGGGACGGCTGAGGGTCAGGCTTCGGGGAAGGGTTAGGGTTAGGGTTCGGGCTAGGGTTAGGGTTAGGGGACGGGGACGGTTTAGGGTCCAGGTGAGGGTACGACAACGCTCTAGGGGGAGCGTACGTGTGAGGGCGCGGGTTAGTGTCAGCGTACGGGTTAGGATTAGGGGACGGCTGAGGGTCAGGCTTCGGGGAAGGGTTAGGGTTAGGGTTCGGGCTAGGGTTAGGGTTAGGGAACGGGGACGGTTTAGGGTCCAGGTGAGGGTACGACAACGCTCTAGGGGGAGTGTACGTGTGAGGGCGCGGGTCAGTGTCAGCGTACGGGTTAGGATTAGGGGACGGCTGAGGGTCAGGCTTCGGGGAAGGGTTAGGGTTAGGGTTCGGGCTAGGGTTAGGGTTAGGGGACGGGGACGGTATAGGGTCCAGGTGAGGGTACGACAACGCTCTAGGGGGAGCGTACGTGTGAGGGCGCGGGTTAGTGTCAGCGTACGGGTTAGGATTAGGGGACGGCTGAGGGTCAGGCTTCGGGGAAGGTTTAGGGTTAGGGTTCGGGCTAGGGTTAGGGTTAGGGGACGGGGACGGTTTAGGGTCCAGGTGAGGGTACGACAACGCTCTAGGGGGAGCGTACGTGTGAGGGCGCGGGTTAGTGTCAGCGTACGGGTTAGGATTAGGGGACGGCTGAGGGTCAGGCTTCGGGGAAGGGTTAGGGTTAGGGTTCGGGCTAGGGTTAGGGTTAGGGGACGGGGACGGTTTAGGGTCCAGGTGAGGGTACGACAACGCTCTAGGGGGAGCGTACGTGTGAGGGCGCGGGTTAGTGTCAGCGTACGGGTTAGGATTAGGGGACGGCTGAGGGTCAGGCTTCGGGTTCGGGCTAGGGTTAGGGTTAGGGGACGGGGACGGTTTAGGGTCCAGGTGAGGGTACGACAACGCTCTAGGGGGAGCGTACGTGTGAGGGCGTGGGTTAGTGTCAGCGTACGGGTTAGAATTAGGGGACGGCTGAGGGTCAGGCTTCGGGGAAGGGTTAGGGTTAGGGTTCGGGCTAGGGTTAGGGTTAGGGGACGGGGACGGTTTAGGGTCCAGGTGAGGGTACGACAACGCTCTAGGGGGAGCGTACGTGTGAGGGCGCGGGTTAGTGTCAGCGTACGGGTTAGGATTAGGGGACGGCTGAGGGTCAGGCTTCGGGGAAGGGTTAGGGTTAGGGTTCGGGCTAGGGTTAGGGTTAGGGGACGGGGACGGTTTAGGGTCCAGGTGAGGGTATGACAACGCTCTAGGGGGAGCGTACGTGTGAGGGCGCGGGTTAGTGACAGCGTACGGGTTAGGATTAGGGGACGGCTGAGGGTCAGGCTTCGGGGAAGGGTTAGGGTTAGGGTTCGGGCTAGGGTTAGGGTTAGGGGACGGGGACGGTTTAGGGTCCAGGTGAGGGTACGACAACGCTCTAGGGGGAGCGTACGTGTGAGGGCGCGGGTTAGTGTCAGCGTACGGGTTAGGATTAGGGGACGGCTGAGGGTCAGGCTTCGGGGAAGGGTTAGGGTTAGGGTTCGGGCTAGGGTTAGGGTTAGGGAACGGGGACGGTTTAGGGTCCAGGTGAGGGTACGACAACGCTCTAGGGGGAGTGTACGTGTGAGGGCGCGGGTCAGTGTCAGCGTACGGGTTAGGATTAGGGGACGGCTGAGGGTCAGGCTTCGGGGAAGGGTTAGGGTTAGGGTTCGGGCTAGGGTTAGGGTTAGGGGACGGGGACGGTATAGGGTCCAGGTGAGGGTACGACAACGCTCTAGGGGGAGCGTACGTGTGAGGGCGCGGGTTAGTGTCAGCGTATGGGTTAGGATTAGGGGACGGCTGAGGGTCAGGCTTCGGGGAAGGGTTAGGGTTAGGGTTCGGGCTAGGGTTAGGGTTAGGGGACGGGGACGGTTTAGGGTCCAGGTGAGGGTACGACAACGCTCTAGGGGGAGCGTACGTGTGAGGGCGCGGGTTAGTGTCAGCGTACGGGTTAGGATTAGGGGACGGCTGAGGGTCAGGCTTCGGGGAAGGGTTAGGGTTAGGGTTCGGGCTAGGGTTAGGGTTAGGGGACGGGGACGGTTTAGGGTCCAGGTGAGGGTACGACAACGCTCTAGGGGGAGCGTACGTGTGAGGGCGGGGGTTAGTGTCAGCGTACGGGTTAGGATTAGGGGACGGCTGAGGGTCAGGCTTCGGGGAAGGGTTAGGGTTAGGGTTCGGGCTAGGGTTAGGGTTAGGGGACGGGGACGGTTTAGGGTCCAGGTGAGGGTACGAGAACGCTCTAGGGGGAGTGTACGTGTGAGGGCGCGGGTTAGTGTCAGCGTACGGGTTAGGATTAGGGGACGGCTGAGGGTCAGGCTTCGGGGAAGGGTTAGGGTTAGGGTTCGGGCTAGGGTTAGGGTTAGGGGACGGGGACGGTTTAGGGTCCAGGTGAGGGTACGACAACGCTCTAGGGGGAGCGTACGTGTGAGTGCGCGGGTTAGTGTCAGCGTACGGTTTAGGATTAGGGGACGGGTGAGTGTCAGGCTTCGGGGAAGGGTTAGGGTTAGGGTTCGGGCTAGGGTTAGGGTTAGGGGACGGGGACGGTTTAGGGTCCAGGTGAGGGTACGACAATGCTTTAGGCGGAGCGTACGTGTGAGGGCGTGGGTTAGTGTCAGCGTACGGCTTAGGATTAGGGGACGCGTGAGGGTCAGGCTTCGGGGAAGGGTTAGGGTTAGGGTTCGGGCTAGGGTTAGGGTTAGGGTACGGGGACGGTTTAGGGTCCAGGTGAGGGTACGACAACGCTTTAGGGGGAGCGTACGTGTGAGGGCGCGGGTTAGTGTCAGTGTAAGGGTTAGGATTAGGGGACGGGTGAGGGTCAGGCTTCGGGGAAGGGTTAGGGTTAGGGTTCGGGCTAGGGTTAGGGTTAGGGGACGGGGACGGTTTAGGGTCCAGGTGAGGGTACGACAACGCTTTAGGGGGAGCGTACGTGTGAGGGCGCGGGTTAGTGTCAGCGTACGGGTTAGGATTAGGGGACGGGTGAGGGTCAGGATTCGGGGAAGGGTTAGGGTTAGGGTTCGGGCTAGGGTTAGGGTTAGGGGACGGGGACGGTTTAGGGTCCAGGTGAGGGTACGACAACGCTTTAGGGGGAGCGTACGTGTGAGGGCGCGGGTTAGTGTCAGCGTACGGGTTAGGATTAGGGGACGGCTGAGGGTCAGGCTTCGGGGAAGGGTTAGGGTTAGGGTTCGGGCTAGGGTTAGGGTTAGGGGACGGGGACGGTTTAGGGTCCAGGTGAGGGTACGACAACGCTTTAGGGGGAGCGTACGTGTTAGGGCGTGGGTTAGTGTCAGCGTACGGGTTAGGATTAGGGGACGGGTGAGGGTCAGGCTTCGGGGAAGGGTTAGGGTTAGGGTTCGGGCTAGGGTTAGGGTTAGGGGACGGGGACGGTTTAGGGTCCAGGTGAGGGTACGACAACGCTTTAGGGGGAGCGTACGTGTGAGGGCGCGGGTTAGTGTCAGCGTACGGGTTAGGATTAGGGGACGGGTGAGGGTCAGGCTTCGGAGAAGGGTTAGGGTTAGGGATCGGGCTAGGGTTAGGGTTAGGGGACGGGGACGGTTTAGGGTCCAGGTGAGGGTACGACAACGCTTTAGGGGGAGAGTACGTGTGAGAGCGCCGGTGAGTGTCAGCGTACGGTTTAGGATTAGGGGACGGGTGAGGGTCAGGCTTCAGGGAAGGGTTAGGGTTAGGGTTCGGGCTAGGGTTAGGGTTAGGGGACGGGGACGGTTTAGGTTTCAGGTGAGGGTACGACAACACTTTAGGGGGAGCGTACGTGTGAGGGCGCGGGTTAGTGTCAGCGTACGGTTTAGGATTAGGGGACGGGTGAGGGTCAGGCTTCGGGGAAGGGTTAGGGTTAGGGTTCGGGCTAGGGTTAGGGTTAGCGGACGGGGACGGTTTAGGGTCCAGGTGAGGGTACGACAACGCTTTAGGGGGAGCGTACGTGTGAGGGCGCGGGTTAGTGTCAGCGTACGGGTTAGGATTAGGGGACGGGTGAGGGTCAGGCTTCGGGGAAGGGTTAGGGTTAGGGTTCGGGCTAGGGTTAGGGTTAGGGGACGGGGACGGTTAAGGGTCCAGGTGAGGGTACGGCAACGCTTTAGGGGGAGCGTACGTGTGAGGGCGCGGGTTACTGTCAGCGTACGGGTTAGGATTAGGGGACGGGTGAGGGTCAGGATTCGGGGAAGGGTTAGGGTTAGGGTTCGGGCTAGGGTTAGGGTTAGGGGACGGGGACGGTTTAGGGTCCAGGTGAGGGTACGACAACGCTTTACGGGGAGCGTACGTGTGAGGGCGCGGGTTAGTGTCAGCGTACGGGTTAGGATTAGGGGACGGGTGAGGGTCAGGCTTCGGGGAAGGGTTAGGGTTAGGGTTCGGGCTAGGGTTAGGGTTAGGGGACGGGGACGGTTTAGGGTCCAGGTGAGGGTACGACAACGCTTTAGGGGGAGCCTACGTGTTAGGGCTCGGGTTAGTGTCAGCGTACGGGTTAGGATTAGGGGACGGGTGAGGGTCAGGCTTCGGGGAAGGGTTAGGGTTAGGGTTCGGGCTAGGGTTAGGGTTAGGGGACGGGGACGGTTTAGGGTCCAGGTGAGGGTACGACAACGTTTTAGGGGGAGCGTACGTGTGAGGGCGCGGGTTAGTGTCAGCGTACGGGTTAGGATTAGGGGACGGCTGAGGGTCAGGCTTCGGAGAAGGGTTAGGGTTAGGGTTCGGGCTAGGGTTAGGGTTAGGGGACGGGGACGGTTTAGGGTCCAGGTGAGGGTACGACAACGCTTTAGGGGGAGAGTACGTGTGAGGGCGCCGGTGAGTGTCAGCGTACGGTTTAGGATTAGGGGACGGGTGAGGGTCAGGCTTCAGGGAAGGGTTAGGGTTAGGGTTCGGGCTAGGGTTAGGGTTAGGGGACGGGGACGGTTTAGGTTTCAGGTGAGGGTACGACAACACTTTAGGGGGAGCGTACGTGTGAGGGCGCGGGTTAGTGTCAGCGTACGGGTTAGGATTAGGGGACGGGTGAGGGTCAGGCTTCGGGGAAGGGTTAGGGTTAGGGTTCGGGCTAGGGTTAGGGTTAGGGGACGGGGACGGTTTAGGGTCCAGGTGAGGGTGCGACAACGCTTTAGGGGGAGCGTACGTGTGAGGGCGCGGGTTAGTGTCAGCGTACGGGTTAGGATTAGGGGACGGCTGAGGGTCAGGCTTCGGGGAAGAGTTAGGGTTAGGGTTCGGGCTAGGGTTAGGGTTAGGGGACGGGGAAGGTTCAGGGTCCAGGTGAGGGTACGACAACGCTCTAGTGGGAGCGTACGTGTGAGGGCGCGGGTTAGTGTCAGCGTACGGGTTAGGATTAGGGGACGGGTAAGGGTCAGGCTTCGGGGAAGCATTAGGGTTAGGGTTCGGGCTAGGGTTAGGGTTAGGGGACGGGGACGGTTTAGGGTCCAGGTGAGGGTACGACAACGCTTTAGGGGGAGAGTACGTGTGAGGGCGCCGGTGAGTGTCAGCGTACGGTTTAGGATTAGGGGACGGGTGAGAGTCAGGCTTCAGGGAAGGGTTAGGGTTAGGGTTCGGGCTAGGGCTAGGGTTAGGGGACGGGCACGGTTTAGGTTTCAGGTGAGGGTATGACAACACTTTAGGGGGAGCGTACGTGTGAGGGCGCGGGTTAGTGTCAGCGTACGGGTTAGGATTAGGGGACGGGTGAGGGTCAGGCTTCGGGGAAGGGTTAGGGTTAGGGTTCGGGCTAGGGTTAGGGTTAGGGGACGGGGACGGTTTAGGGTCCAGGTGAGGGTACGACAACGCTCTAGGGGGAGCGTACGTGTGAGGGCGCGGGTTAGTGTCAGCGTACGGCTTAGGATTAGGGGACGGGTGAGGGTCAGGCTTCGGGGAAGGGTTAGGGTTAGGGTTCGGGCTAGGGTTAGGGTTAGGGGACGGGGACGTTTAGGGTCCAGGTGAGGGTACGACAACGCTTTAGGTGGAGAGTACGTGTGAGGGCGCCGGTGAGTGTCAGCGTACGGTTTAGGATTAGGGGACGGGTGAGTGTCAGGCTTCAGGGAAGGGTTAGGGTTAGGGTTCGGGCTAGGGTTAGGGTTAGGGGACGGGGACGGTTTAGGTTTCAGGTGAGGGTACGACAACACTTTAGGGGGAGCGTACGTGTGAGGGCGCGGGTTAGTGTCAGCGTACGGGTTAGGATTAGGGGACGGGTGAGGGTCAGGCTTCGGGGAAGTGTTAGGGTTAGGGTTCGGGCTAGGGTTATGGTTAGGGGACGGGGACGGTTTAGGGTCCAGGTGAGGGTATGACAACGCTTTAGG
This sequence comes from Globicephala melas, assembly GCF_963455315.2. Lineage (NCBI taxonomy): Eukaryota > Metazoa > Chordata > Mammalia > Artiodactyla > Delphinidae > Globicephala > Globicephala melas. Next base: position 243,803 of record NW_027207477.1, on the reverse strand, counting down.
GGGAGAGTACGTGTGAGGGCGCGGGTTAGTGTCAGCGTACGGGTTAGGATTAGGGGACGGCTGAGGGTCAGGCTTCGGGGAAGGGTTAGGGTTAGGGTTCGGGCTAGCGTTAGGGTTAGGGGACGGGGACGGTTTAGGGTCCAGGTGAGGGTACGACAACGCTTTAGGGGGAGCGTATGTGTGAGGGCGCGGGTTAGTGTCAGCGTACGGGTTAGGATTAGGGGACGGGTGAGGGTCAGGCTTCGGGGAAGGGTTAGGGTTAGGGTTCGGGCTAGGGTTAGGGTTAGGGGACGGGGACGGTTTAGGGTCCAGGTGAGGGTACGACAACGCTTTAGGGGGAGCGTACGTGTGAGGGCGCGGGTTAGTGTCAGCGTACGGGTTAGGATTAGGGGACGGGTGAGGGTCAGGCTTCGGGGAAGGGTTAGGGTTAGGGTTCGGGCTAGGGTTAGGGTTAGGGGACGGGGACGGTTTAGGGTCCAGGTGAGGGTACGACAACGCTTTAGGGGGAGCGTACGTGTGAGGGCGCGGGTTCGTGTCAGCGTACGGGTTAGGATTAGGGGACGGGTGAGGGTCAGGCTTCGGGGAAGGGTTAGGGTTAGGGTTCGGGCTAGGGTTAGGGTTAGGGGACAGGGACGGTTTAGGGTCCAGGTGAGGGTACGACAACGCTTTAGGGGGATCGTACGTGTGAGGGCGTGGGTTAGTGTCAGAGTACGGGTTAGGATTAGGGGACGGGTGAGGGTCAGGCTTCGGGGAAGGGTTAGGGTTAGGGTTCGGGCTAGGGTTAGGGTTAGGGGACGGGGACGGTTTAGGGTCCAGGTGAGGGTACGACAACGCTTTAGGGGGAGCGTACGTGTTAGGGCACGGGTTAGTGTCAGCGTACGGGTTAGGATTAGGGGACGGGTGAGGGTCAGGCTTCGGGGAAGGGTTAGGGTTAGGGTTCGGGCTAGGGTTAGGGTTAGGGGACGGGGACGGTTTAGGGTCCAGGTGAGGGTACGACAACGTTTTAGGGGGAGCGTACGTGTGAGGGCGCGGGTTAGTGTCAGCGTACGGGTTAGGATTAGGGGACGGCTGAGGGTCAGGCTTCGGAGAAGGGTTAGGGTTAGGGTTCGGGCTAGGGTTAGGGTTAGGGGACGGGGACGGTTTAGGGTCCAGGTGAGGGTACGACAACGCTTTAGGGGGAGAGTACGTGTGAGGGCGCCGGTGAGTGTCAGCGTACGGTTTAGGATTAGGGGACGGGTGAGGGTCAGGCTTCAGGGAAGGGTTAGGGTTAGGGTTCGGGCTAGGGTTAGGGTTAGGGGACGGGGACGGTTTAGGTTTCAGGTGAGGGTACGACAACACTTTAGGGGGAGCGTACGTGTGAGGGCGCGGGTTAGTGTCAGCGTACGGGTTAGGATTAGGGGACGGGTGAGGGTCAGGCTTCGGGGAAGGGTTAGGGTTAGGGTTCGGGCTAGGGTTAGGGTTAGGGGACGGGGACGGTTTAGGGTCCAGGTGAGGGTGCGACAACGCTTTAGGGGGAGCGTACGTGTGAGGGCGCGGGTTAGTGTCAGCGTACGGGTTAGGATTAGGGGACGGCTGAGGGTCAGGCTTCGGGGAAGGGTTAGGGTTAGGGTTCGGGCTAGGGTTAGGGTTAGGGGACGGGGAAGGTTCAGGGTCCAGGTGAGGGTACGACAACGCTCTAGGGGGAGCGTACGTGTGAGGGCGCGGGTTAGTGTCAGCGTACGGGTTAGGATTAGGGGACGGGTAAGGGTCAGGCTTCGGGGAAGCATTAGGGTTAGGGTTCGGGCTAGGGTTAGGGTTAGGGGACGGGGACGGTTTAGGGTCCAGGTGAGGGTACGACAACGCTTTAGGGGGAGAGTACGTGTGAGGGCGCCGGTGAGTGTCAGCGTACGGTTTAGGATTAGGGGACGGGTGAGGGTCAGGCTTCAGGGAAGGGTTAGGGTTAGGGTTCGGGCTAGGGTTAGGGTTAGGGGACGGGGACGGTTTAGGTTTCAGGTGAGGGTACGACAACACTTTAGGGGGAGCGTACGTGTGAGGGCGCGGGTTAGTGTCAGCGTACGGGTTAGGATTAGGGGACGGGTGAGGGTCAGGCTTCGGGGAAGGGTTAGGGTTAGGGTTCGGGCTAGGGTTAGGGTTAGGGGACGGGGACGGTTTAGGGTCCAGGTGAGGGTACGACAACGCTCTAGGGGGAGCGTACGTGTGAGGGCGCGGGTTAGTGTCAGCGTACGGGTTAGGATTAGGGGACGGGTGAGGGTCAGGCTTCGGGGAAGCATTAGGGTTAGGGTTCGGGCTAGGGTTAGGGTTAGGGGACGGGGACGTTTAGGGTCCAGGTGAGGGTACGACAACGCTTTAGGGGGAGAGTACGTGTGAGGGCGCCGGTGAGTGTCAGCGTACGGTTTAGGATTAGGGGACGGGTGAGGGTCAGGCTTCAGGGAAGGGTTAGGGTTAGGGTTCGGGCTAGGGTTAGGGTTAGGGGACGGGGACGGTTTAGGTTTCAGGTGAGGGTACGACAACACTTTAGGGGGAGCGTACGTGTGAGGGCGCGGGTTAGTGTCAGCGTACGGGTTAGGATTAGGGGACGGGTGAGGGTCAGGCTTCGGGGAAGTGTTAGGGTTAGGGTTCGGGCTAGGGTTATGGTTAGGGGACGGGGACGGTTTAGGGTCCAGGTGAGGGTATGACAACGCTTTAGGGGGAGAGTACGTGTGAGGGCGCGGGTTAGTGTCAGCGTACGGTTTAGGATTAGGGGACGGGTGAGGGTCAGGCTTCGGGGAAGTGTTAGGGTTAGGGTTCGGGCTAGGGTTAGGGTTAGGGGACGGGGACGGTTTAGGGTCTAGGTGAGGGTACGACAACGCTTTAGGGGGAGCGTATGTGTGAGGGCGCGGGTTAGTGTCAGCGTACGGGTTAGGATTAGGGGACGGCTGAGGGTCAGGCTTCGGGGAAGGGTTAGGGTTAGGGTTCGGGCTAGGGTTAGGGTTAGGGGACGGGGACGGTTTAGGGTCCAGGTGAGGGTACGACAACGCTTTAGGGGGAGCGTATGTGTGAGGGCGCGGGTTAGTGTCAGCGTACGGGTTAGGATTAGGGGACGGGTGAGGGTCAGGCTTCGGGGAAGGGTTAGGGTTAGGGTTCGGGCTAGGGTTAGGGTTAGGGGACGGGGACGGTTTAGGGTCCAGGTGAGGGTACGACAACGCTTTAGGGGGAGCGTACGTGTGAGGGCGCGGGTTAGTGTCAGCGTACGGGTTAGGATTAGGGGACGGGTGAGGGTCAGGCTTCGGGGAAGTGTTAGGGTTAGGGTTCGGGCTAGGGTTAGGGTTAGGGGACGGGGACGGTTTAGGGTCCAGGTGAGGGTACGACAACGCTTTAGGGGGAGCGTACGTGTGAGGGCGCGGGTTCGTGTCAGCGTACGGGTTAGGATTAGGGGACGGGTGAGGGTCAGGCTTCGGGGAAGGGTTAGGTTTAGGGTTCGGGCTAGGGTTAGGGTTAGGGGACAGGGACGGTTTAGGGTCCAGGTGAGGGTACGACAACGCTTTAGGGGGATCGTACGTGTGAGGGCGTGGGTTAGTGTCAGAGTACGGGTTAGGATTAGGGGACGGGTGAGGGTCAGGCTTCGGGGAAGGGTTAGGGTTAGGGTTCGGGCTAGGGTTAGGGTTAGGGGACGGGGACGGTTTAGGGTCCAGGTGAGGGTACGACAACGCTTTAGGGGGAGCGTACGTGTGAGGGCGCGGGTTAGTGTCAGCGTACGGGTTAGGATTAGGGGACGGCTGAGGGTCAGGCTTCGGGGAAGGGTTAGGGTTAGGGTTCGGGCTAGGGTTAGGGTTAGGGGACGGGGACGGTTTAGGGTCCAGGTGAGTGTACGACAACGCTTTAGGGGGAGCGTACGTGTGAGGGCGCAGGTTAGTGTCAGCGTAAGGGTTAGGATTAGGGGACGGGTGAGGGTCAGGCTTCGGGGAAGTGTTAGGGTTAGGGTTCAGGCTAGGGTTAGGGTTAGGGGACGGGGACGGTTTAGGGTCCAGGTGAGTGTACCACAACGCTTTAGGGGGATCGTACGTGTGAGGGCGCGGGTTAGTGTCAGCGTACGGGTTAGGATTAGGGGACGGGTGAGGGTCAGGCTTCGGGGAAGGGTTAGGGTTAGGGTTCGGGCTAGGGTTAGGGTTAGGGGACGGGGACGGTTTAGGGTCCAGGTGAGGGTACGACAACGCTTTAGGGGGAGCGTACATGTGAGGGCGCGGGTTAGTGTCAGCGTACGGGTTAGGATTAGGGGACGGGTGAGGGTCAGGCTTCGGGGAAGGGTTAGGGTTAGGGTTCGGGCTAGGGTTAGGGTTAGGGGACGGGGACGGTTTAGGCTCCAGGTGAGGGTACGACAACGCTTTAGGGGGAGCGTACGTGTGAGGGCGCGGGTTAGTGTCAGCGTACGGGTTAGGATTAGGGGACGGGTGAGGGTCAGGCTTCGGGGAAGGGTTAGGGTTAGGGTTCGGGCTAGGGTTAGGGTTAGGGGACGAGGACGGTTTAGGGTCCAGGTGAGGGTACGACAACGCTTTAGGGGGAGCGTACGTGTGAGGGCGCGGGTTAGTGTCAGCGTACGGTTTAGGATTAGGGGACGGGTGAGAGTCAGGCTTCGGGGAAGGGTTAGGGTTAGGGTTCGGGCTAGGGTTAGGGTTAGGGGACGGGGACGGTTTAGGGTCCAGGTGAGTGTATGACAACGCTTTAGGGGGAGCGTACGTGTGAGGGCGCGGGTTAGTGTCAGCGTACGGTTTAGGATTAAGGGACGGGTGAGGGTCAGGCTTCGGGGAAGGGTTAGGGTTAGGGTTCGGGCTAGGGTTAGGGTTAGGGGACGGGGACGGTTTAGGGTCCAGGTGAGGGTACGACAACGCTTTAGGGGGAGCGTACGTGTGAGGGCGCGGGTTAGTGTCAGGGTACGGGTTAGGATTAGGGGACGGGTGAGGGTCAGGCTTCGGGGAAGTGTTAGGGTTAGGGTTCGGGCTAGGGTTAGGGTTAGGGGACGGGGACGGTTTAGGGTCCAGGTGAGGGTACGACAACGCTTTAGGGAGAGCGTACGTGTGAGGGCGCGGGTTAGTGTCAGCGTACAGGTTAGGATTAGGGGACGGGTGAGGGTCAGGCTTCGGGGAAGGGTTAGGGTTAGGGTTCGGTCTAGGGTTAGGGTTAGGGGACGGGGACGGTTTAGGGTCCAGGTGAGTGTACGACAACGCTTTAGGGGGAGCGTACGTGTGAGGGCGCGGGTTAGTGTCAGCGTACGGGTTAGGATTAGGGGACGGGTGAGGGTCAGGCTTCGGGGAAGGGTTAGGTTTAGGGTTCGGGCTAGGGTTAGGGTTAGGGGACGGGGACGGTTTAGGGTCCAGGTGAGGGTACGACAACGCTCTAGGGGGAGCGTACGTGTGAGGGCGCGGGTTAGTGTCAGCGTACGGTTTAGGATTAGGGAACGGCTGAGGGTCAGGCTTCGGGGAAGGGTTAGGGTTAGGGTTCGGGCTAGGGTTAGGGTTAGGGGACGGGGACGGTTTAGGGTCCAGGTGAGGGTACGACAACGCTCTAGGGGGAGCGTACGTGTGAGGGCGCGGGTTAGTGTCAGCGTACGGGTTAGGATTAGGGGACGGGTGAGGGTCAGGCTTCGGGGAAGAGTTAGGGTTAGGGTTCGGGCTAGGGTTAGAGTTAGGGGACGGGGACGGTTTAGGGTCAAGGTGAGGGTACGACAACGCTTTAGGGGGAGCGTACGTGTGAGGGCGCGGGTTCGTGTCAGCGTACGGGTTAGGATTAGGGGACGGGTGAGGGTCAGGCTTCGGGGAAGGGTTAGGGTTAGGGTTCGGGCTAGGGTTAGGGTTAGGGGACAGGGACGGTTTAGTGTCCAGGTGAGGGTACGACAACGCTTTAGGGGGATCGTACGTGTGAGGGCGTGGGTTAGTGTCAGCGTACGGGTTAGGATTAGGGGACGGGTGAGGGTCAGGCTTCGGGGAAGGGTTAGGGTTAGGGTTCGGGCTAGGGTTAGGGTTAGGGGACGGGGACGGTTTAGGGTCCAGGTGAGGGTACGACAACGCTCTAGGGGGAGCGTACGTGTGAGGGCGCGGGTTAGTGTCAGCGTACGGGTTAGGATTAGGGGACGGGTGAGGGTCAGGCTTCGGGGAAGCATTAGGGTTAGGGTTCGGGCTAGGGTTAGGGTTAGGGGACGGGGACGTTTAGGGTCCAGGTGAGGGTACGACAACGCTTTAGGGGGAGAGTACGTGTGAGGGCGCCGGTGAGTGTCAGCGTACGGTTTAGGATTAGGGGACGGGTGAGGGTCAGGATTCAGGGAAGGGTTAGGGTTAGGGTTCGGGCTAGGGTTAGGGTTAGGGGACGGGGACGGTTTAGGTTTCAGGTGAGGGTACGACAACACTTTAGGGGGAGCGTACGTGTGAGGGCGCGGGTTAGTGTCAGCGTACGGGTTAGGATTAGGGGACGGGTGAGGGTCAGGCTTCGGGGAAGTGTTAGGGTTAGGGTTCGGGCTAGGGTTATGGTTAGGGGACGGGGACGGTTTAGGGTCCAGGTGAGGGTATGACAACGCTTTAGGGGGAGAGTACGTGTGAGGGTGCGGGTTAGTGTCAGCGTACGGTTTAGGATTAGGGGACGGGTGAGGGTCAGGCTTCGGGGAAGTGTTAGGGTTAGGGTTTGGGCTAGGGTTAGGGTTAGGGGACGGGGACGGTTTAGGGTCCAGGTGAGGGTACGACAACGCTTTAGGGGGAGCGTATGTGTGAGGGCGCGGGTTAGTGTCAGCGTACGGGTTAGGATTAGGGGACGGCTGAGGGTCAGGCTTCGGGGAAGGGTTAGGGTTAGGGTTCGGGCTAGGGTTAGGGTTAGGGGACGGGGACGGTTTAGGGTCCAGGTGAGGGTACGACAACGCTTTAGGGGGAGCGTATGTGTGAGGGCGCGGGTTAGTGTCAGCGTACGGGTTAGGATTAGGGGACGGGTGAGGGTCAGGCTTCGGGGAAGGGTTAGGGTTAGGGTTCGGGCTAGGGTTAGGGTTAGGGGACGGGGACGGTTTAGGGTCCAGGTGAGGGTACGACAACGCTTTAGGGGGAGCGTACGTGTGAGGGCGCGGGTTAGTGTCAGCGTACGGGTTAGGATAAGGGGACGGGTGAGGGTCAGGCTTCGGGGAAGGGTTAGGGTTAGGGTTCGGGCTAGGGTTAGGGTTAGGGGACGGGGACGGTTTAGGGTCCAGGTGAGGGTACGACAACGCTTTAGGGGGAGCGTACGTGTGAGGGCGCGTCTTCGTGTCAGCGTACGTGTTAGGATTAGGGGACGGGTGAGGGTCAGGCTTCGGGAAAGGGTTAGGGTTAGGGTTCGGGCTAGGGTTAGGGTTAGGGGACAGGGACGGTTTAGGGTCCAGGTGAGGGTACGACAACGCTTTAGGGGGATCGTACGTGTGAGGGCGTGGGTTAGTGTCAGAGTACGGGTTAGGATTAGGGGACGGGTGAGGGTCAGGCTTCGGGGAAGGGTTAGGGTTAGGGTTCGGGCTAGGGTTAGGGTTAGGGGACGGGGACGGTTTAGGGTCCAGGTGAGGGTACGACAACGCTTTAGGGGGAGCGTACGTGTGAGGGCGCGGGTTAGTGTCAGCGTACGGGTTAGGATTAGGGGACGGCTGAGGGTCAGGCTTCGGGGAAGGGTTAGGGTTAGGGTTCGGGCTAGGGTTAGGGTTAGGGGACGGGGACGGTTTAGGGTCCAGGTGAGGGTACGACAACGCTCTAGGGGGAGCGTACGTGTGAGGGCGTGGGTTAGTGTCAGAGTACGGGTTAGGATTAGGGGACGGGTGAGGGTCAGGCTTCGGGGAAGGGTTAGGGTTAGGGTTCGGGCTAGGTTTAGGGTTAGGGGACGGGGACGGTTTAGGGTCCAGATGAGGGTACGACAACGCTCTAGGGGGAGCGTACGTGTGAGGGCGCGGGTTAGTGTCAGCGTACGGGTTAGGATTAGGGGACGGCTGAGTGTCAGGCTTCGGGGAAGGGTTAGGGTTAGGGTTCGGGCTAGGGTTAGGGTTAGGGGACGGGGACGGTTTAGGGTCCAGGTGAGGGTACGACAACGCTCTAGGGGGAGCGTACGTGTGAGGGCGCGGGTTAGTGTCAGCGTACGGGTTAGAATTAGGGGACGGCTGAGGGTCAGGCTTCGGGGAAGGGTTAGGGTTAGGGTTCGGGCTAGGGTTAGGGTTAGGGGACGGGGACGGTTTAGGGTCAAGGTGAGGGTACGACAACGCTCTAGGGGGAGCGTACGTGTGAGGGCACGGGTTAGTGTCAGCGTACGGGTTAGGATTAGGGGACGGCTGAGGGTCAGGCTTCGGGGAAGGGTTAGGGTTAGGGTTCGGGCTAGGGTTAGGGTTAGGGGACGGGGACGGTTTAGGGTCCAGGTGAGGGTACGACAACGCTCTAGGGGGAGCGTACGTGTGAGGGCGCGGGTTAGTGTCAGCGTACGGGTTAGGATTAGGGGACGGCTGAGGGTCAGGCTTCGGGGAAGGGTTAGGGTTAGGGTTCGGGCTAGGGTTAGGGTTAGGGGACGGGGACGGTTTAGGGTCCAGGTGAGGGTACGAGAACGCTCTAGGGGGAGCGTACGTGTGAGGGCGCGGGTTAGTGTCAGCGTACGGGTTAGGATTAGGGGACGGGTGAGGGTCAGGCTTCGGAGAAGGGTTAGGGTTAGGGTTCGGGCTAGGGTTAGGGTTAGGGGACGGGGACGGTTCAGGGTCCAGGTGAGGGTACGACAACGCTCTAGGGGGAGTGTACATGTGAGGGCGCGGGTTAGTGTCAGCGTACGGGTTAGGATTAGGGGACGGGTGAGGGTCAGGCTTCGGGGAAGGGTTAGGGTTAGGGTTCGGGCTAAGGTTAGGGTTAGGGGACGGGGACGGTTTAGGGTCCAGGTGAGGGTACGAGAACGCTCTAGGGGGAGCGTACGTGTGAGGGCGTGGGTTAGTGTCAGCGTACGGGTTAGGATTAGGGGACGGCTGAGGGTCAGGCTTCGGGGAAGGGTTAGGGTTAGGGTTCGGGCTAGGGTTAGGGTTAGGGGACGGGGACGGTTTAGGGTCCAGGTGAGGGTACGACAACGCTCTAGGGGGAGCGTACGTGTGAGGGCGCGGGTTAGTGTCAGCGTACGGGTTAGGAATAGGGGACGGCTGAGGGTCAGGCTTCGGGGAAGGGTTAGGGTTAGGTTTCGGGCTAGGGTTAGGGTTAGGGGACGGGGACGGTTTAGGGTCCAGGTGAGGGTACGACAACGCTCTAGGGGGAGCGTACGTGTGAGGGCGCGGGTTAGTGTCAGCGTACGGGTTAGAATTAGGGGACGGCTGAGGGTCAGGCTTCGGGGAAGGATTAGGGTTAGGGTTCGGGCTAGGGTTAGGGTTAGGGGACGGGGACGGTTTAGGGTCCAGGTGAGGGTACGACAACGCTCTAGGGGGAGCGTACGTGTGAGGGCGCGGGTTAGTGTCAGCGTATGGGTTAGGATTAGGGGACGGCTGAGGGTCAGGCTTCGGGGAAGGGTTAGGGTTAGGGTTCGGGCTAGGGTTAGGGTTAGGGGACGGGGACGGTTTAGGGTCCAGGTGAGGGTACGACAACGCTCTAGGGGGAGCGTACGTGTGAGGGCGCGGGTTAGTGTCAGCGTACGGGTTAGGATTAGGGGACGGCTGAGGGTCAGGTTTCGGGGAAGGGTTAGGGTTAGGGTTCGGGCTAGGGTTAGGGTTAGGGGAAGGGGACGGTTCAGGGTCCAGGTGAGGGTACGACAACGCTCTAGGGGGAGCGTACGTGTGAGGGCGCGGGTTAGTGTCAGCGTACGGGTTAGGATTAGGGGACGGCTGAGGGTCAGGCTTCGGGGAAGGGTTAGGGTTAGGGTTCGGGCTAGGGTTAGGGTTAGGGGACGGGGACGGTTCAGGGTCCAGGTGAGGGTACAACAACGCTCTAGGGGGAGCGTACGTGTGAGGGCGCGGGTTAGTGTCAGTGTACTGGTTAGGATTAGGGGACGGGTGAGGGTCAGGCTTCGGGGAAGGGTTAGGGTTAGGGTTCGGGCTAAGGTTAGGGTTAGGGGACGGGGACGGTTTAGGGTCCAGGTGAGGGTACGACAACGCTCTAGGGGGAGCGTACGTGTGAGGGCGCGGGTTAGTGTCAGCGTACGGGTTAGGATTAGGGGACGGCTGAGGGTCAGGCTTCGGGGAAGGGTTAGGGTTAGGGTTCGGGCTAGGGTTAGGGTTAGGGGACGGGGACGGTTTAGTGTCCAGGTGAGGGTACGACAACGCTCTAGGGGGAGCGTACGTGTGAGGGCGCGGGTTAGTGTCAGCGTACGGGTTAGGATTAGGGGACGGCTGAGGGTCAGGCTTCGGGGAAGGGTTAGGGTTAGGGTTCGGGCTAGGGTTAGGGTTAGGGGACGGGGACGGTTTAGGGTCCAGGTGAGGGTACGACAACGCTCTAGGGGGAGCGTACGTGTGAGGGCGCGGGTTAGTGTCAGCGTACGGGTTAGGATTAGGGGATGGGTGAGGGTCAGGCTTCGGGGAAGGGTTAGGGTTAGGGTTCGGGCTAGGTTTAGGGTTAGGGGACGGGGACGGTTTAGGGTCCAGGTGAGGGTACGACAACGCTCTAGGGGGAGCGTACGTGTGAGGGCGCGGGTTAGTGTCAGCGTACGGGTTAGGATTAGGGGACGGGTGAGGGTCAGGCTTTGGGGAAGGGTTAGGGTTAGGGTTCGGGCTAGGGTTAGGGTTAGGGGACGGGGACGGTTTAGGGTCCAGGTGAGGGTACGACAACGCTCTAGGGGGAGCGTACGTGTGAGGGCGCGGGTTAGTGTCAGCGTACGGGTTAGGATTAGGGGACGGCTGAGGGTCAGGCTTCGGGGAAGGGTTAGGGTTAGGGTTCGGGCTAGGGTTAGGGTTAGGGGACGGGGACGGTTTAGGGTCCAGGTGAGGGTACGACAACGCTCTAGGGGGAGCGTACGTGTGAGGGCGCGGGTTAGTGTCAGCGTACGGGTTAGAATTAGGGGACGGCTGAGGGTCAGGCTTCGGGGAAGGGTTAGGGTTAGGGTTCGGGCTAGGGTTAGGGTTAGGGGACGGGGACGGTTTAGGGTCCAGGTGAGGGTACGACAACGCTCTAGGGGGAGCGTACGTGTGAGGGCACGGGTTAGTGTCAGCGTACGGGTTAGGATTAGGGGACGGCTGAGGGTCAGGCTTCGGGGAAGGGTTAGGGTTAGGGTTCGGGCTAGGGTTAGGGTTAGGGGACGGGGACGTTTTAGGGTCCAGGTGAGGGTACGACAACGCTCTAGGGGGAGCGTACGTGTGAGGGCGCGGGTTAGTGTCAGCGTACGGGTTAGGATTAGGGGACGGCTGAGGGTCAGGCTTCGGGGAAGGGTTAGGGTTAGGGTTCGGGCTAGGGTTAGGGTTAGGGGACGGGGACGGTTTAGGGTCCAGGTGAGGGTACGAGAACGCTCTAGGGGGAGCGTACGTGTGAGGGCGCGGGTTAGTGTCAGTGTACGGGTTAGGATTAGGGGACGGCTGAGGGTCAGGCTTCGGGGAAGTGTTAGGGTTAGGGTTCGGGCTAGGGTTAGGGTTAGGGGACGGGGACGGTTTAGGGTCCAGGTGAGGGTACGACAACGCTCTAGGGGGAGCGTACGTGTGAGGGCGCGTGTTAGTGTCAGCGTACGGGTTAGGATTAGGGGACGGCTGAGGGTCAGGCTTCGGGGAAGGGTTAGGGTTAGGGTTCGGGCTAGGGTTAGGGTTAGGGAACGGGGACGGTTTAGGGTCCAGGTGAGGGTACGACAACGCTCTAGGGGGAGCGTACGTGTGAGGGCGCGGGTTAGTGTCAGCGTACGGGTTAGGATTAGGGGACAGCTGAGGGTCAGGCTTCGGGGAAGGGTTAGGGTTAGGGTTCGGGCTAGGGTTAGGGTTATGGGACGGGGACGGTTTAGCGTCCAGGTGAGGGTACGACAACGCTCTAGGGGGAGCGTACGTGTGAGGGCGCGGGTTAGTGTCAGCGTACGGGTTAGGATTAGGGGACGGCTGAGGGTCAGGCTTCGGGGAAGGGTTAGGGTTAGGGTTCGGGCTAGGGTTAGGGTTAGGGGACGGGGACGGTTTAGGGTCCAGGTGAGGGTACGACAACGCTCTAGGGGGAGCGTACGTGTGAGGGCGCGGGTTAGTGTCAGCGTACGGGTTAGGATTAGGGGACGGCTGAGGGTCAGGCTTCGGGGAAGGGTTAGGGTTAGGGTTCGGGCTAGGGTTAGGTTTAGGGGACGGGGACGGTTTAGGGTCCAGGTGAGGGTACGACAACGCTCTAGGGGGAGCGTACGTGTGAGGGCGCGGGTTAGTGTCAGCGTACGGGTTAGGATTAGGGGACGGCTGAGGGTCAGGCTTCGGGGAAGGGTTAGGGTTAGGGTTCGGGCTAGGGTTAGGGTTAGGGGACGGGGACGGTTCAGGGTCCAGGTGAGGGTACGACAACGCTCTAGGGGGAGCGTACGTGTGAGGGCGCGGGTTAGTTTCAGCGTACGGTTTAGGATTAGGGGACGGCTGAGGGTCAGGCTTCGGGGAAGGGTTAGGGTTAGGGTTCGGGCTAGGGTTAGGGTTAGGGGACGGGGACGGTTCAGGGTCCAGGTGAGGGTATGACAACGCTCTAGGGGGAGCGTACGTGAGAGGGCGCTGGTTAGTGTCAGCGTACGGGTTAGGATTAGGGGACGGCTGAGGGTCAGGTTTCGGGGAAGGGTTAGGGTTACGGTTCGGGCTAGGGTTAGGGTTAGGGGACGGGGACGGTTTAGGGTCCAGTTGAGGGTACGACAACGCTCTAGGGGGAGCGTACGTGTGAGGGCGCGGGTTAGTGTCAGCGTACGGGTTAGGATTAGGGGACGGCTGAGGGTCAGGCTTCGGGGAAGGGTTAGGGTTAGGGTTCGGGCTAGGGTTAGGGTTAGGGGAAGGGGACGGTTTAGGGTCCAGGTGAGGGTACGACAACGCTCTAGGGGGAGCGTACGTGTGAGGGCGCGGGTTAGTGTCAGCGTACGGGTTAGGATTAGGGGACGGCTGAGGGTCAGGCTTCGGGGAAGGGTTAGGGTTAGGGTTCGGGCTAGGGTTAGGGTTAGGGGACGGGGACGGTTAAGGGTCCAGGTGAGGTTACGACAACGCTCTAGGGGGAGCGTACGTGTGAGGGCGCGGGTTAGTGTCAGCGTACGGGTTAGGATTAGGGGACGGCTGAGGGTCAGGCTTCGGGGAAGGGTTAGGGTTAGGGTTCGGGCTCGGGTTAGGGTTAGGGGACGGGGACGGTTTAGGGTCCAGGTGAGGGTACGACAACGCTCTAGGGGGAGCGTACGTGTGAGGGCGCGGGTTAGTGTCAGCGTACGGGTTAGGATTACGGGACGGCTGAGGGTCAGGCTTCGGGGAAGGGTTAGGGTTAGGGTTCGGGCTAGGGTTAGGGTTAGGGGACGGGGACGGTTTAGGGTCCAGGTGAGGGTACGACAACGCTCTAGGGGGAGCGTACGTGTGAGGGCGCGGGTTAGTGTCAGCGTACGGGTTAGGATTAGGGGACGGCTGAGGGTCAGGCTTCGGGGAAGGGTTAGGGTTAGGGTTCGGGCTAGGGTTAGGGTTAGGGGACGGGGACGGTTCAGGGTCCAGGTGAGGGTACGACAATGCTCTAGGGGGAGCGAACGTGTGAGGGCGCGGGTTAGTGTCAGCGTACGGGTTAGGATTAGGGGACGGCTGAGGGTCAGGCTTCGGGGAAGGGTTAGGGTTAGGGTTCGGGCTAGGGTTAGGGTTAGGGGACGGGGACGGTTCAGGGTCCAGGTGAGGGTAAGACAACGCTCTAGGGGGAGCGTACGTGTGAGGGCGCGGGTTAGTGTCAGCGTACGGGTTAGGATTAGGGGACGGCTGAGGGTCAGGCTTCGGGGAAGGGTTAGGGTTAGGGTTCGGGCTAGGGTTAGGGTTAGGGGACGGGGACGGTTCAGGGTCCAGGTGAGGGTACGACAATGCTCTAGGGGGAGCGTACGTGTGAGGGCGCGGGTTAGTGTCAGCGTACGGGTTAGGATTAGGGGACGGCTGAGGGTCAGGCTTCGGGGAAGGGTTAGGGTTAGGGTTCGGGCTAGGGTTAGGGTTAGGGGACGGGGACGGTTCAGGGTCCAGGTGAGGGTACGACAACGCTCTAGGGGGAGCGTACGTGTGAGGGCGCTGGTTAGTGTCAGCGTACGGGTTAGGATTAGGGGACGGCTGAGGGTCAGGTTTCGGGGAAGGGTTAGGGTTAGGGTTCGGGCTAGGGTTAGGGTTAGGGGACGGGGACGGTTTAGGGTCCAGGTGAGGGTACGACAACGCTCTAGGGGGAGCGTACGTGTGAGGGCGCGGGTTAGTGTCAGCGTACGGGTTAGGATTAGGGGACGGCTGAGGGTCAGGCTTCGGGGAAGGGTTAGGGTTAGGGTTCGGGCTAGGGTTAGGGTTAGGGGACGGGGACGGTTTAGGGTCCAAGTGAGGGTACGACAACGCTCTAGGGGGAGCGTACGTGTGAGGGCGCGGGTTAGTGTCAGCGTACGGGTTAGGATTAGGGGACGGCTGAGGGTCAGGCTTCGGGGAAGGGTTAGAGTTAGGGTTCGGGCTAGGGTTAGGGTTAGGGGACGGGGATGGTTTAGGGTCCAGGTGAGGGTACGACAACGCTCTAGGGGGAGCGTACGTGTGAGGGCGCGGGTTAGTGTCAGCGTACGGGTTAGGATTAGGGGACGGCTGAGGGTCAGGCTTCGGGGAAGGGTTAGGGTTAGGGTTCGGGCTAGGGTTAGGGTTAGGGGACGGGGACGGTTTAGGGTCCAGGTGAGGGTACGACAATGCTCTAGGGGGAGCGTACGTGTGAGGGCGCGGGTTAGTGTCAGCGTACGGGTTAGGATTAGGGGACGGCTGAGGGTCAGGCTTCGGGGAAGGGTTAGGGTTAGGGTTCGGGCTAGGGTTAGGGTTAGGGGACGGGGACGGTTCAGGGTCCAGGTGAGGGTACGACAATGCTCTAGGGGGAGCGAACGTGTGAGGGCGCGGGTTAGTGTCAGCGTACGGGTTAGGATTAGGGGACGGCTGAGGGTCAGGCTTCGGGGAAGGGTTAGGGTTAGGGTTCGGGCTAGGGTTAGGGTTAGGGGACGGGGACGGTTCAGGGTCCAGGTGAGGGTAAGACAACGCTCTAGGGGGAGCGTACGTGTGAGGGCGCGGGTTAGTGTCAGCGTACGGGTTAGGATTAGGGGACGGCTGAGGGTCAGGCTTCGGGGAAGGGTTAGGGTTAGGGTTCGGGCTAGGGTTAGGGTTAGGGGACGGGGACGGTTCAGGGTCCAGGTGAGGGTACGACAACGCTCTAGGGGGAGCGTACGTGTGAGGGCGCGGGTTAGTGTCAGCGTACGGGTTAGGATTAGGGGACGGCTGAGGGTCAGGCTTCGGGGAAGGGTTAGGGTTAGGGTTCGGGCTAGGGTTAGGGTTACGGGACGGGGACGGTTCAGGGTCCAGGTGAGGGTACGACAACGCTCTAGGGGGAGCGTACGTGTGAGGGCGCGGGTTAGTGTCAGCGTACGGGTTAGGATTAGGGGACGGCTGAGGGTCAGGCTTCGGGGAAGGGTTAGGGTTAGGGTTCGGGCTAGGGTTAGGGTTACGGGACGGGGACGGTTCAGGGTCCAGGTGAGGGTACGACAACGCTCTAGGGGGAGCGTACGTGTGAGGGCGCTGGTTAGTGTCAGCGTACGGGTTAGGATTAGGGGACGGCTGAGGGTCAGGTTTCGGGGAAGGGTTAGGGTTAGGGTTCGGGCTAGGGTTAGGGTTAGGGGACGGGGACGGTTTAGGGTCCAGGTGAGGGTACGACAACGCTCTAGGGGGAGCGTACGTGTGAGGGCGCGGGTTAGTGTCAGCGTACGGGTTAGGATTAGGGGACGGCTGAGGGTCAGGCTTCGGGGAAGGGTTAGGGTTAGGGTTCGGGCTAGGGTTAGGGTTAGGGGACGGGGACGGTTCAGGGTCCAGGTGAGGGTACGACAACGCTCTAGGGGGAGCGTACGTGTGAGGGCGCGGGTTAGTGTCAGCGTACGGGTTAGGATTAGGGGACGGCTGAGGGTCAGGCTTCGGGGAAGGGTTAGGGTTAGGGTTCGGGCTAGGGTTAGGGTTAGGGGACGGGGACGGTTCAGGGTCCAGGTGAGGGTACGACAACGCTCTAGGGGGAGCGTACGTGTGAGGGCGCTGGTTAGTGTCAGCGTACGGGTTAGGATTAGGGGACGGCTGAGGGTCAGGTTTCGGGGAAGGGTTAGGGTTAGGGTTCGGGCTAGGGTTAGGGTTAGGGGACGGGGACGGTTTAGGGTCCAGTTGAGGGTACGACAACGCTCTAGGGGGAGCGTACGTGTGAGGGCGCGGGTTAGTGTCAGCGTACGGGTTAGGATTAGGGGACGGCTGAGTGTCAGGCTTCGGGGAAGGGTTAGGGTTAGGGTTCGGGCTAGGGTTAGGGTTAGGGGACGGGGACGGTTTAGGGTCCAGGTGAGGGTACGACAACGCTCTAGGGGGAGCGTACGTGTGAGGGCGCGGGTTAGTGTCAGCGTACGGGTTAGGATTAGGGGACGGCTGAGGGTCAGGCTTCGGGGAAGGGTTAGGGTTAGGGTTCGGGCTAGGGTTAGGGTTAGGGGACGGTGACGGTTAAGGGTCCAGGTGAGGTTACGACAACGCTCTAGGGGGAGCGTACGTGTGAGGGCGCGGGTTAGTGTCAGCGTACGGGTTAGGATTAGGGGACGGCTGAGGGTCAGGCTTCGGGGAAGGGTTAGGGTTAGGGTTCGGGCTAGGGTTAGGGTTAGGGGACGGGGACGGTTTAGGGTCCAGGTGAGGGTACGACAACGCTCTAGGGGGAGCGTACGTGTGAGGGCGCGGGTTAGTGTCAGCGTACGGGTTAGGATTAGGGGACGGCTGAGGGTCAGGCTTCGGGGAAGAGTTAGGGTTAGGGTTCGGGCTAGGGTTAGGGTTAGGGGACGGGGACGGTTTAGGGTCCAGGTGAGGGTACGACAACGCTCTAGGGGAAGCGTACGTGTGAGGGCGCGGGTTAGTGTCAGCGTACGGGTTAGGATTAGGGGACGGCTGAGGGTCAGGCTTCGGGGAAGGGTTAGGGTTAGGGTTCGGGCTAGGGTTAGGGTTAGGGGACGGGGACGATTTAGGGTCCAGGTGAGGGTACGACAACGCTCTAGGGGGAGCGTACGTGTGAGGGCGCGGGTTAGTGTCAGCGTACGGGTTAGGATTAGGGGACGGCTGAGGGTCAGGCTTCGGGGAAGGGTTAGGGTTAGGGTTCGGGCTAGGGTTAGGGTTAGGGGACGGGGACGGTTTAGGGTCCAGGTGAGGGTACGACAACGCTCTAGGGGGAGCGTACGTGTGAGGGCGCGGGTTAGTGTCAGCGTACGGGTTAGGATTAGGGGACGGCTGAGGGTCAGGCTTCGGGGAAGGGTTAGGGTTAGGGTTCGGGCTAGGGTTAGGGTTAGGGGACGGGGACGGTTCAGGGTCCAGGTGAGGGTACGACAACGCTCTAGGGGGAGCGAACGTGTGAGGGCGCGGGTTAGTGTCAGCGTACGGGTTAGGATTAGGGGACGGCTGAGGGTCAGGCTTCGGGGAAGGGTTAGGGTTAGGGTTCGGGCTAGGGTTAGGGTTAGGGGACGGGGACGGTTCAGGGTCCAGGTGAGTGTACGACAATGCTCTAGGGGGAGCGAACGTGTGAGGGCGCGGGTTAGTGTCAGCGTACGGGTTAGGATTAGGGGACGGCTGAGGGTCAGGCTTCGGGGAAGGGTTAGGGTTAGGGTTCGGGCTAGGGTTAGGGTTAGGGGACGGGGACGGTTCAGGGTCCAGGTGAGGGTACGACAATGCTCTAGGGGGAGCGTACGTGTGAGGGCGCGGGTTAGTGTCAGCGTACGGGTTAGGATTAGGGGACGGCTGAGGGTCAGGCTTCGGGGAAGGGTTAGGGTTAGGGTTCGGGCTAGGGTTAGGGTTAGGGGACGGGGACGGTTCAGGGTCCAGGTGAGGGTACGACAACGCTCTAGGGGGAGCGTACGTGTGAGGGCGCGGGTTAGTGTCAGCGTACGGGTTAGGATTAGGGGACGGCTGAGGGTCAGGCTTCGGGGAAGGGTTAGGGTTAGGGTTCGGGCTAGGGTTAGGGTTAGGGGACGGGGACGGTTCAGGGTCCAGGTGAGGGTACGACAACGCTCTAGGGGGAGCGCACGTGTGAGGGCGCTTGTTAGTGTCAGCGTACGGGTTAGGATTAGGGGACGGCTGAGGGTCAGGTTTCGGGGAAGGGTTAGGGTTAGGGTTCGGGCTAGGGTTAGGGTTAGGGGACGGGGACGGTTTAGGGTCCAGGTGAGGGTACGACAACGCTCTAGGGGGAGCGTACGTGTGAGGGCGCGGGTTAGTGTCAGCGTACGGGTTAGGATTAGGGGACGGCTGAGGGTCAGGCTTCGGGGAAGGGTTAGGGTTAGGGTTCGGGCTAGGGTTAGGGTTAGGGGACGGGGACGGTTCAGGGTCCAGGTGAGGGTACGACAACGCTCTAGGGGGAGCGTACGTGTGAGGGCGCGGGTTAGTGTCAGCGTACGGGTTAGGATTAGGGGACGGCTGAGGGTCAGGCTTCGGGGAAGGGTTAGGGTTAGGGTTCGGGCTAGGGTTAGGGTTAGGGGACAGGGATGGTTCAGGGTCCAGGTGAGGGTACGACAACGCTCTAGGGGGAGCGTACGTGTGAGGGCGCGGGTTAGTGTCAGCGTACGGGTTAGGATTAGGGGACGGGTGAGGGTCAGGCTTCGGGGAAGGGTTAGGGTTAGGGTTCGGGCTAAGGTTAGGGTTAGGGGACGGGGACGGTTTAGGGTCCAGGTGAGGGTACGACAACGCTTTAGGGGGAGCGTACGTGTGAGGGCGCGGGTTAGTGTCAGCGTACGGGTTAGGATTAGGGGACGGCTGAGGGTCAGGCTTCGGGGAAGGGTTAGGGTTAGGGTTCGGGCTAGGGTTAGGGTTAGGGGACGGGGACGGTTTAGGGTCCAGGTGAGGGTACGACAACGCTCTAGGGGGAGCGTACGTGTGAGGGCGCGGGTTAGTGTCAGCGTACGGGTTAGGATTAGGGGACGGCTGAGGGTCAGGCTTCGGGGAAGAGTTAGGGTTAGGGTTCGGGCTAGGGTTAGGGTTAGGGGACGGGGACGGTTTAGGGTCCAGGTGAGGTTACGACAACGCTCTAGGGGAAGCGTACGTGTGAGGGCGCGGGTTAGTGTCAGCGTACGGGTTAGGATTAGGGGACGGCTGAGGGTCAGGCTTCGGGGAAGGGTTAGGGTTAGGGTTCGGGCTAGGGTTAGGGTTAGGGAACGGGGACGATTTAGGGTCCAGGTGAGGGTACGACAACGCTCTAGGGGGAGCGTACGTTTGAGGGCGCGGGTTAGTGTCAGCGTACGGGTTAGGATTAGGGGACGGCTGAGGGTCAGGCTTCGGGGAAGGGTTAGGGTTAGGGTTCGGGCTAGGGTTAGGGTTAGGGGACGGGGACGGTTTAGGGTCCAGGTGAGGGTACGACAACGCTCTAGGGGGAGCGTACGTGTGAGGGCGCGGGTTAGTGTCAGCGTACGGGTTAGGATTAGGGGACGGCTGAGGGTCAGGCTTCGGGGAAGGGTTAGGGTTAGGGTTCGGGCTAGGGTTAGGGTTAGGGGACGGGGACGGTTCAGGGTCCAGGTGAGGGTACGACAATGCTCTAGGGGGAGCGAACGTGTGAGGGCGCGGGTTAGTGTCAGCGTACGGGTTAGGATTAGGGGACGGCTGAGGGTCAGGCTTCGGGGAAGGGTTAGGGTTAGGGTTCGGGCTAGGGTTAGGGTTAGGGGACGGGGACGGTTCAGGGTCCAGGTGAGGGTACGACAATGCTCTAGGGGGAGCGAACGTGTGAGGGCGCGGGTTAGTGTCAGCGTACGGGTTAGGATTAGGGGACGGCTGAGGGTCAGGCTTCGGGGAAGGGTTAGGGTTAGGGTTCGGGCTAGGGTTAGGGTTAGGGGACGGGGACGGTTCAGGGTCCAGGTGAGGGTACGACAATGCTCTAGGGGGAGCGTACGTGTGAGGGCGCGGGTTAGTGTCAGCGTACGGGTTAGGATTAGGGGACGGCTGAGGGTCAGGCTTCGGGGAAGGGTTAGGGTTAGGGTTCGGGCTAGGGTTAGGGTTAGGGGACGGGGACGGTTCAGGGTCCAGGTGAGGGTACGACAACGCTCTAGGGGGAGCGTACGTGTGAGGGCGCGGGTTAGTGTCAGCGTACGGGTTAGGATTAGGGGACGGCTGAGGGTCAGGCTTCGGGGAAGGGTTAGGGTTAGGGTTCGGGCTAGGGTTAGGGTTAGGGGACGGGGACGGTTCAGGGTCCAGGTGAGGGTACGACAACGCTCTAGGGGGAGCGTACGTGTGAGGGCGCTTGTTAGTGTCAGCGTACGGGTTAGGATTAGGGGACGGCTGAGGGTCAGGTTTCGGGGAAGGGTTAGGGTTAGGGTTCGGGCTAGGGTTAGGGTTAGGGGACGGGGACGGTTTAGGGTCCAGGTGAGGGTACGACAACGCTCTAGGGGGAGCGTACGTGTGAGGGCGCGGGTTAGTGTCAGCGTACGGGTTAGGATTAGGGGACGGCTGAGGGTCAGGCTTCGGGGAAGGGTTAGGGTTAGGGTTCGGGCTAGGGTTAGGGTTAGGGGACGGGGACGGTTCAGGGTCCAGGTGAGGGTACGACAACGCTCTAGGGGGAGCGTACGTGTGAGGGCGCGGGTTAGTGTCAGCGTACGGGTTAGGATTAGGGGACGGCTGAGGGTCAGGCTTCGGGGAAGGGTTAGGGTTAGGGTTCGGGCTAGGGTTAGGGTTAGGGGACAGGGACGGTTCAGGGTCCAGGTGAGGGTACGACAACGCTCTAGGGGGAGCGTACGTGTGAGGGCGCGGGTTAGTGTCAGCGTACGGGTTAGGATTAGGGGACGGGTGAGGGTCAGGCTTCGGGGAAGTGTTAGGGTTAGGGTTCGGGCTAAGGTTAGGGTTAGGGGACGGGGACGGTTTAGGGTCCAGGTGAGGGTACGACAACGCTCTAGGGGGAGCGTACGTGTGAGGGCGCGGGTTAGTGTCAGCGTACGGGTTAGGATTAGGGGACGGCTGAGGGTCAGGCTTCGGGGAAGGGTTAGGGTTAGGGTTCGGGCTAGGGTTAGGGTTAGGGGACGGGGACGGTTTAGGGTCCAGGTGAGGGTACGACAACGCTCTAGGGGGAGCGTACGTGTGAGGGCGCGGGTTAGTGTCAGCGTACGGGTTAGGATTAGGGGACGGCTGAGGGTCAGGCTTCGGGGAAGGGTTAGGGTTAGGGTTCGGGCTATGGTTAGGGTTAGGGGACGGGGACGGTTTAGGGTCCAGGTGAGGGTACGACAACGCTCTAGGGGGAGCGTACGTGTGAGGGCGCGGGTTAGTGTCAGCGTACGGGTTAGGATTAGGGGACGGCTGAGGGTTAGGCTTCGGGGAAGGGTTAGGGTTAGGGTTCGGGCTAGGGTTAGGGTTAGGGGACGCGGACGGTTTAGGGTCCAAGTGAGGGTACGACAACGCTCTAGGGGGAGCGTACGTGTGAGGGCGTGGGTTAGTGTCAGCGTACGGGTTAGGATTATGGGACGGCTGAGGGTCAGGCTTCAGGGAAGGGTTAGGGTTAGGGTTCGGGCTAGGGTTAGGGTTAGGGGACGGGGACGTTTTAGGGTCCAGGTGAGGGTACGACAACGCTCTAGGGGGAGCGTATGTGTGAGGGCGCGGGTTAGTGTCAGCGTACGTGTTAGGATTAGGGGACGGCTGAGGGTCAGGCTTCGGGGAAGGGTTAGGGTTAGGGTTCGGGCTAGGGTTAGGGTTAGGGGACGGGGACGGTTTAGGGTCCAGGTGAGGGTACGACAACGCTCTAGGGGGAGCGTACGTGTGAGGGCGCGGGTTAGTGTCAGCGTACGGGTTAGGATTAGGGGACGGCTCAGGGTCAGGCTTCGGGGAAGGGTTAGGGTTAGGGTTCGGGCTAGGGTTAGGGTTAGGGGACGGGGACGGTTTAGGGTCCAGGTGAGGGTACGACAACGCTCTAGGGGGAGCGTACGTGTGAGGGCGGGGGTTAGTGTCAGCGTACGGGTTAGGATTAGGGGACGGCTGAGGGTCAGGCTTCGGGGAAGGGTTAGGGTTAGGGTTCGGGCTAGGGTTAGGGTTAGGGGACGGGGACGGTTTAGGGTCCAGGTGAGGGTACGACAACGCTCTAGGGGGAGCGTACGTGTGAGGGCGCGGGTTAGTGTCAGCATATGGGTTAGTATTAGGGGACGGCTGAGGGTCAGGCTTCGGGGAAGGGTTAGGGTTAGGGTTCGGGCTAGGGTTAGGGTTAGGGGACGGGGACGATTTAGGGTCCAGGTGAGGGTACGACAACGCTCTAGGGGGAGCGTACGTGTGAGGGCGCGGGTTAGTGTCAGCGTACGGGTTAGGATTAGGGGACGGCTGAGGGTCAGGCTTCGGGGAAGGGTTAGGGTTAGGGTTCGGGCTAGGGTTAGGGTTAGGGGACGGGGACGGTTTAGGGTCCAGGTGAGGGTACGACAACGCTCTAGGGGGAGCGTACGTGTGAGGGCGCGGGTTAGTGTCAGCGTACGGGTTAGGATTAGGGGACGGCTGAGGGTCAGGCTTCGGGTTCGGGCTAGGGTTAGGGTTAGGGGACGGGGACGGTTTAGGGTCCAGGTGAGGGTACGACAACGCTCTAGGGGGAGCGTACGTGTGAGGGCGTGGGTTAGTGTCAGCGTACGGGTTAGAATTAGGGGACGGCTGAGGGTCAGGCTTCGGGGAAGGGTTAGGGTTAGGGTTCGGGCTAGGGTTAGGGTTAGGGGACGGGGACGGTTTAGGGTCCAGGTGAGGGTACGACAACGCTCTAGGGGGAGCGTACGTGTGAGGGCGCGGGTTAGTGTCAGCGTACGGGTTAGGATTAGGGGACGGCTCAGGGTCAGGCTTCGGGGAAGGGTTAGGGTTAGGGTTCGGGCTAGGGTTAGGGTTAGGGGACGGGGACGGTTTAGGGTCCAGGTGAGGGTACGACAACGCTCTAGGGGGAGCGTACGTGTGAGGGCGGGGGTTAGTGTCAGCGTACGGGTTAGGATTAGGGGACGGCTGAGGGTCAGGCTTCGGGGAAGGGTTAGGGTTAGGGTTCGGGCTAGGGTTAGGGTTAGGGGACGGGGACGGTTTAGGGTCCAGGTGAGGGTACGACAACGCTCTAGGGGGAGCGTACGTGTGAGGGCGCGGGTTAGTGTCAGCATATGGGTTAGTATTAGGGGACGGCTGAGGGTCAGGCTTCGGGGAAGGGTTAGGGTTAGGGTTCGGGCTAGGGTTAGGGTTAGGGGACGGGGACGATTTAGGGTCCAGGTGAGGGTACGACAACGCTCTAGGGGGAGCGTACGTGTGAGGGCGCGGGTTAGTGTCAGCGTACGGGTTAGGATTAGGGGACGGCTGAGGGTCAGGCTTCGGGGAAGGGTTAGGGTTAGGGTTCGGGCTAGGGTTAGGGTTAGGGGACGGGGACGGTTTAGGGTCCAGGTGAGGGTACGACAACGCTCTAGGGGGAGCGTACGTGTGAGGGCGCGGGTTAGTGTCAGCGTACGGGTTAGGATTAGGGGACGGCTGAGGGTCAGGCTTCGGGTTCGGGCTAGGGTTAGGGTTAGGGGACGGGGACGGTTTAGGGTCCAGGTGAGGGTACGACAACGCTCTAGGGGGAGCGTACGTGTGAGGGCGTGGGTTAGTGTCAGCGTACGGGTTAGAATTAGGGGACGGCTGAGGGTCAGGCTTCGGGGAAGGGTTAGGGTTAGGGTTCGGGCTAGGGTTAGGGTTAGGGGACGGGGACGGTTTAGGGTCCAGGTGAGGGTACGACAACGCTCTAGGGGGAGCGTACGTGTGAGGGCGCGGGTTAGTGTCAGCGTACGGGTTAGGATTAGGGGACGGCTGAGGGTCAGGCTTCGGGGAAGGGTTAGGGTTAGGGTTCGGGCTAGGGTTAGGGTTAGGGGACGGGGACGGTTTAGGGTCCAGGTGAGGGTACGACAACGCTCTAGGGGGAGCGTACGTGTGAGGGCGCGGGTTAGTGACAGCGTACGGGTTAGGATTAGGGGACGGCTGAGGGTCAGGCTTCGGGGAAGGGTTAGGGTTAGGGTTCGGGCTAGGGTTAGGGTTAGGGGACGGGGACGGTTTAGGGTCCAGGTGAGGGTACGACAACGCTCTAGGGGGAGCGTACGTGTGAGGGCGCGGGTTAGTGTCAGCGTACGGGTTAGGATTAGGGGACGGCTGAGGGTCAGGCTTCGGGGAAGGGTTAGGGTTAGGGTTCGGGCTAGGGTTAGGGTTAGGGAACGGGGACGGTTTAGGGTCCAGGTGAGGGTACGACAACGCTCTAGGGGGAGTGTACGTGTGAGGGCGCGGGTCAGTGTCAGCGTACGGGTTAGGATTAGGGGACGGCTGAGGGTCAGGCTTCGGGGAAGGGTTAGGGTTAGGGTTCGGGCTAGGGTTAGGGTTAGGGGACGGGGACGGTATAGGGTCCAGGTGAGGGTACGACAACGCTCTAGGGGGAGCGTACGTGTGAGGGCGCGGGTTAGTGTCAGCGTACGGGTTAGGATTAGGGGACGGCTGAGGGTCAGGCTTCGGGGAAGGTTTAGGGTTAGGGTTCGGGCTAGGGTTAGGGTTAGGGGACGGGGACGGTTTAGGGTCCAGGTGAGGGTACGACAACGCTCTAGGGGGAGCGTACGTGTGAGGGCGCGGGTTAGTGTCAGGGTACGGGTTAGGATTAGGGGACGGCTGAGGGTCAGGCTTCGGGGAAGGGTTAGGGTTATGGTTCGGGCTAGGGTTAGGGTTAGGGGACGGGGACGGTTTAGGGTCCAGGTGAGGGTACGACAACGCTCTAGGGGGAGCGTACGTGTGAGGGCGCGGGTTAGTGTCAGCGTACGGGTTAGGATTAGGGGACGGCTGAGGGTCAGGCTTCGGGGAAGGGTTAGGGTTAGGGTTCGGGCTAGGGTTAGGGTTAGGGGACGGGGACGGTTTAGGGTCCAGGTGAGGGTACGAGAACGCTCTAGGGGGAGTGTACGTGTGAGGGCGCGGGTTAGTGTCAGCGTACGGGTTAGGATTAGGGGACGGCTGAGGGTCAGGCTTCGGGGAAGGGTTAGGGTTAGGGTTCGGGCTAGGGTTAGGGTTAGGGGACGGGGACGGTTTAGGGTCCAGGTGAGGGTACGACAACGCTCTAGGGGGAGCGTACGTGTGAGGGCGCGTGTTAGTGTCAGCGTACGGTTTAGGATTAGGGGACGGGTGAGTGTCAGGCTTCGGGGAAGGGTTAGGGTTAGGGTTCGGGCTAGGGTTAGGGTTAGGGAACGGGGACGGTTTAGGGTCCAGGTGAGGGTACGACAACGCTCTAGGGGGAGCGTACGTGTGAGGGCGCGGGTTAGTGTCAGCGTACGGGTTAGGATTAGGGGACAGCTGAGGGTCAGGCTTCGGGGAAGGGTTAGGGTTAGGGTTCGGGCTAGGGTTAGGGTTATGGGACGGGGACGGTTTAGCGTCCAGGTGAGGGTACGACAACGCTCTAGGGGGAGCGTACGTGTGAGGGCGCGGGTTAGTGTCAGCGTACGGGTTAGGATTAGGGGACGGCTGAGGGTCAGGCTTCGGGGAAGGGTTAGGGTTAGGGTTCGGGCTAGGGTTAGGGTTAGGGGACGGGGACGGTTTAGGGTCCAGGTGAGGGTACGACAACGCTCTAGGGGGAGCGTACGTGTGAGGGCGCGGGTTAGTGTCAGCGTACGGGTTAGGATTAGGGGACGGCTGAGGGTCAGGCTTCGGGGAAGGGTTAGGGTTAGGGTTCGGGCTAGGGTTAGGTTTAGGGGACGGGGACGGTTTAGGGTCCAGGTGAGGGTACGACAACGCTCTAGGGGGAGCGTACGTGTGAGGGCGCGGGTTAGTGTCAGCGTACGGGTTAGGATTAGGGGACGGCTGAGGGTCAGGCTTCGGGGAAGGGTTAGGGTTAGGGTTCGGGCTAGGGTTAGGGTTAGGGGACGGGGACGGTTCAGGGTCCAGGTGAGGGTACGACAACGCTCTAGGGGGAGCGTACGTGTGAGGGCGCGGGTTAGTTTCAGCGTACGGGTTAGGATTAGGGGACGGCTGAGGGTCAGGCTTCGGGGAAGGGTTAGGGTTAGGGTTCGGGCTAGGGTTAGGGTTAGGGGACGGGGACGGTTCAGGGTCCAGGTGAGGGTATGACAACGCTCTAGGGGGAGCGTACGTGAGAGGGCGCTGGTTAGTGTCAGCGTACGGGTTAGGATTAGGGGACGGCTGAGGGTCAGGTTTCGGGGAAGGGTTAGGGTTACGGTTCGGGCTAGGGTTAGGGTTAGGGGACGGGGACGGTTTAGGGTCCAGTTGAGGGTACGACAACGCTCTAGGGGGAGCGTACGTGTGAGGGCGCGGGTTAGTGTCAGCGTACGGGTTAGGATTAGGGGACGGCTGAGGGTCAGGCTTCGGGGAAGGGTTAGGGTTAGGGTTCGGGCTAGGGTTAGGGTTAGGGGACGGGGACGGTTTAGGGTCCAGGTGAGGGTACGACAACGCTCTAGGGGGAGCGTACGTGTGAGGGCGCGGGTTAGTGTCAGCGTACGGGTTAGGATTAGGGGACGGCTGAGGGTCAGGCTTCGGGGAAGGGTTAGGGTTAGGGTTCGGGCTAGGGTTAGGGTTAGGGGACGGGGACGGTTAAGGGTCCAGGTGAGGTTACGACAACGCTCTAGGGGGAGCGTACGTGTGAGGGCGCGGGTTAGTGTCAGCGTACGGGTTAGGATTAGGGGACGGCTGAGGGTCAGGCTTCGGGGAAGGGTTAGGGTTAGGGTTCGGGCTAGGGTTAGGGTTAGGGGACGGGGACGGTTTAGGGTCCAGGTGAGGGTACGACAACGCTCTAGGGGGAGCGTACGTGTGAGGGCGCGGGTTAGTGTCAGCGTACGGGTTAGGATTACGGGACGGCTGAGGGTCAGGCTTCGGGGAAGGGTTAGGGTTAGGGTTCGGGCTAGGGTTAGGGTTAGGGGACGGGGACGGTTTAGGGTCCAGGTGAGGGTACGACAACGCTCTAGGGGGAGCGTACGTGTGAGGGCGCAGGTTAGTGTCAGCGTACGGGTTAGGATTAGGGGACGGCTGAGGGTCAGGCTTCGGGGAAGGGTTAGGGTTAGGGTTCGGGCTAGGGTTAGGGTTAGGGGACGGGGACGGTTCAGGGTCCAGGTGAGGGTACGACAATGCTCTAGGGGGAGCGAACGTGTGAGGGCGCGGGTTAGTGTCAGCGTACGGGTTAGGATTAGGGGACGGCTGAGGGTCAGGCTTCGGGGAAGGGTTAGGGTTAGGGTTCGGGCTAGGGTTAGGGTTAGGGGACGGGGACGGTTCAGGGTCCAGGTGAGGGTAAGACAACGCTCTAGGGGGAGCGTACGTGTGAGGGCGCGGGTTAGTGTCAGCGTACGGGTTAGGATTAGGGGACGGCTGAGGGTCAGGCTTCGGGGAAGGGTTAGGGTTAGGGTTCGGGCTAGGGTTAGGGTTAGGGGACGGGGACGGTTCAGGGTCCAGGTGAGGGTACGACAATGCTCTAGGGGGAGCGTACGTGTGAGGGCGCGGGTTAGTGTCAGCGTACGGGTTAGGATTAGGGGACGGCTGAGGGTCAGGCTTCGGGGAAGGGTTAGGGTTAGGGTTCGGGCTAGGGTTAGGGTTAGGGGACGGGGACGGTTCAGGGTCCAGGTGAGGGTACGACAACGCTCTAGGGGGAGCGTACGTGTGAGGGCGCGGGTTAGTGTCAGCGTACGGGTTAGGATTACGGGACGGCTGAGGGTCAGGTTTCGGGGAAGGGTTAGGGTTAGGGTTCGGGCTAGGGTTAGGGTTAGGGGACGGGGACGGTTTAGGGTCCAGGTGAGGGTACGACAACGCTCTAGGGGGAGCGTACGTGTGAGGGCGCGGGTTAGTGTCAGCGTACGGGTTAGGATTAGGGGACGGCTGAGGGTCAGGCTTCGGGGAAGGGTTAGGGTTAGGGTTCGGGCTAGGGTTAGGGTTAGGGGACGGGGACGGTTTAGGGTCCAGGTGAGGGTACGACAACGCTCTAGGGGGAGCGTACGTGTGAGGGCGCGGGTTAGTGTCAGCGTACGGGTTAGGATTAGGGGACGGCTGAGGGTCAGGCTTCGGGGAAGGGTTAGAGTTAGGGTTCGGGCTAGGGTTAGGGTTAGGGGACGGGGACGGTTTAGGGTCCAGGTGAGGGTACGACAACGCTCTAGGGGGAGCGTACGTGTGAGGGCGCGGGTTAGTGTCAGCGTACGGGTTAGGATTAGGGGACGGCTGAGGGTCAGGCTTCGGGGAAGGGTTAGGGTTAGGGTTCGGGCTAGGGTTAGGGTTAGGGGACGGGGACGGTTTAGGGTCCAGGTGAGGGTACGACAATGCTCTAGGGGGAGCGTACGTGTGAGGGCGCGGGTTAGTGTCAGCGTACGGGTTAGGATTAGGGGACGGCTGAGGGTCAGGCTTCGGGGAAGGGTTAGGGTTAGGGTTCGGGCTAGGGTTAGGGTTAGGGGACGGGGACGGTTCAGGGTCCAGGTGAGGGTACGACAATGCTCTAGGGGGAGCGAACGTGTGAGGGCGCGGGTTAGTGTCAGCGTACGGGTTAGGATTAGGGGACGGCTGAGGGTCAGGCTTCGGGGAAGGGTTAGGGTTAGGGTTCGGGCTAGGGTTAGGGTTAGGGGACGGGGACGGTTCAGGGTCCAGGTGAGGGTAAGACAACGCTCTAGGGGGAGCGTACGTGTGAGGGCGCGGGTTAGTGTCAGCGTACGGGTTAGGATTAGGGGACGGCTGAGGGTCAGGCTTCGGGGAAGGGTTAGGGTTAGGGTTCGGGCTAGGGTTAGGGTTAGGGGACGGGGACGGTTCAGGGTCCAGGTGAGGGTACGACAACGCTCTAGGGGGAGCGTACGTGTGAGGGCGCGGGTTAGTGTCAGCGTACGGGTTAGGATTAGGGGACGGCTGAGGGTCAGGCTTCGGGGAAGGGTTAGGGTTAGGGTTCGGGCTAGGGTTAGGGTTACGGGACGGGGACGGTTCAGGGTCCAGGTGAGGGTACGACAACGCTCTAGGGGGAGCGTACGTGTGAGGGCGCGGGTTAGTGTCAGCGTACGGGTTAGGATTAGGGGACGGCTGAGGGTCAGGCTTCGGGGAAGGGTTAGGGTTAGGGTTCGGGCTAGGGTTAGGGTTACGGGACGGGGACGGTTCAGGGTCCAGGTGAGGGTACGACAACGCTCTAGGGGGAGCGTACGTGTGAGGGCGCTGGTTAGTGTCAGCGTACGGGTTAGGATTAGGGGACGGCTGAGGGTCAGGTTTCGGGGAAGGGTTAGGGTTAGGGTTCGGGCTAGGGTTAGGGTTAGGGGACGGGGACGGTTTAGGGTCCAGGTGAGGGTACGACAACGCTCTAGGGGGAGCGTACGTGTGAGGGCGCGGGTTAGTGTCAGCGTACGGGTTAGGATTAGGGGACGGCTGAGGGTCAGGCTTCGGGGAAGGGTTAGGGTTAGGGTTCGGGCTAGGGTTAGGGTTAGGGGACGGGGACGGTTCAGGGTCCAGGTGAGGGTACGACAACGCTCTAGGGGGAGCGTACGTGTGAGGGCGCGGGTTAGTGTCAGCGTACGGGTTAGGATTAGGGGACGGCTGAGGGTCAGGCTTCGGGGAAGGGTTAGGGTTAGGGTTCGGGCTAGGGTTAGGGTTAGGGGACGGGGACGGTTCAGGGTCCAGGTGAGGGTACGACAACGCTCTAGGGGGAGCGTACGTGTGAGGGCGCTGGTTAGTGTCAGCGTACGGGTTAGGATTAGGGGACGGCTGAGGGTCAGGTTTCGGGGAAGGGTTAGGGTTAGGGTTCGGGCTAGGGTTAGGGTTAGGGGACGGGGACGGTTTAGGGTCCAGTTGAGGGTACGACAACGCTCTAGGGGGAGCGTACGTGTGAGGGCGCGGGTTAGTGTCAGCGTACGGGTTAGGATTAGGGGACGGCTGAGTGTCAGGCTTCGGGGAAGGGTTAGGGTTAGGGTTCGGGCTAGGGTTAGGGTTAGGGGACGGGGACGGTTTAGGGTCCAGGTGAGGGTACGACAACGCTCTAGGGGGAGCGTACGTGTGAGGGCGCGGGTTAGTGTCAGCGTACGGGTTAGGATTAGGGGACGGCTGAGGGTCAGGCTTCGGGGAAGGGTTAGGGTTAGGGTTCGGGCTAGGGTTAGGGTTAGGGGACGGTGACGGTTAAGGGTCCAGGTGAGGTTACGACAACGCTCTAGGGGGAGCGTACGTGTGAGGGCGCGGGTTAGTGTCAGCGTACGGGTTAGGATTAGGGGACGGCTGAGGGTCAGGCTTCGGGGAAGGGTTAGGGTTAGGGTTCGGGCTAGGGTTAGGGTTAGGGGACGGGGACGGTTTAGGGTCCAGGTGAGGGTACGACAACGCTCTAGGGGGAGCGTACGTGTGAGGGCGCGGGTTAGTGTCAGCGTACGGGTTAGGATTAGGGGACGGCTGAGGGTCAGGCTTCGGGGAAGAGTTAGGGTTAGGGTTCGGGCTAGGGTTAGGGTTAGGGGACGGGGACGGTTTAGGGTCCAGGTGAGGGTACGACAACGCTCTAGGGGAAGCGTACGTGTGAGGGCGCGGGTTAGTGTCAGCGTACGGGTTAGGATTAGGGGACGGCTGAGGGTCAGGCTTCGGGGAAGGGTTAGGGTTAGGGTTCGGGCTAGGGTTAGGGTTAGGGGACGGGGACGATTTAGGGTCCAGGTGAGGGTACGACAACGCTCTAGGGGGAGCGTACGTGTGAGGGCGCGGGTTAGTGTCAGCGTACGGGTTAGGATTAGGGGACGGCTGAGGGTCAGGCTTCGGGGAAGGGTTAGGGTTAGGGTTCGGGCTAGGGTTAGGGTTAGGGGACGGGGACGGTTTAGGGTCCAGTTGAGGGTACGACAACGCTCTAGGGGGAGCGTACGTGTGAGGGCGCGGGTTAGTGTCAGCGTACGGGTTAGGATTAGGGGACGGCTGAGGGTCAGGCTTCGGGGAAGGGTTAGGGTTAGGGTTCGGGCTAGGGTTAGGGTTAGGGGACGGGGACGGTTCAGGGTCCAGGTGAGGGTACGACAATGCTCTAGGGGGAGCGAACGTGTGAGGGCGCGGGTTAGTGTCAGCGTACGGGTTAGGATTAGGGGACGGCTGAGGGTCAGGCTTCGGGGAAGGGATAGGGTTAGGGTTCGGGCTAGGGTTAGGGTTAGGGGACGGGGACGGTTCAGGGTCCAGGTGAGTGTACGACAATGCTCTAGGGGGAGCGAACGTGTGAGGGCGCGGGTTAGTGTCAGCGTACGGGTTAGGATTAGGGGACGGCTGAGGGTCAGGCTTCGGGGAAGGGTTAGGGTTAGGGTTCGGGCTAGGGTTAGGGTTAGGGGACGGGGACGGTTCAGGGTCCAGGTGAGGGTACGACAATGCTCTAGGGGGAGCGTACGTGTGAGGGCGCGGGTTAGTGTCAGCGTACGGGTTAGGATTAGGGGACGGCTGAGGGTCAGGCTTCGGGGAAGGGTTAGGGTTAGGGTTCGGGCTAGGGTTAGGGTTAGGGGACGGGGACGGTTCAGGGTCCAGGTGAGGGTACGACAACGCTCTAGGGGGAGCGTACGTGTGAGGGCGCGGGTTAGTGTCAGCGTACGGGTTAGGATTAGGGGACGGCTGAGGGTCAGGCTTCGGGGAAGGGTTAGGGTTAGGGTTCGGGCTAGGGTTAGGGTTAGGGGACGGGGACGGTTCAGGGTCCAGGTGAGGGTACGACAACGCTCTAGGGGGAGCGCACGTGTGAGGGCGCTTGTTAGTGTCAGCGTACGGGTTAGGATTAGGGGACGGCTGAGGGTCAGGTTTCGGGGAAGGGTTAGGGTTAGGGTTCGGGCTAGGGTTAGGGTTAGGGGACGGGGACGGTTTAGGGTCCAGGTGAGGGTACGACAACGCTCTAGGGGGAGCGTACGTGTGAGGGCGCGGGTTAGTGTCAGCGTACGGGTTAGGATTAGGGGACGGGTGAGGGTCAGGCTTCGGGGAAGGGTTAGGGTTAGGGTTCGGGCTAAGGTTAGGGTTAGGGGACGGGGACGGTTTAGGGTCCAGGTGAGGGTACGACAACGCTTTAGGGGGAGCGTACGTGTGAGGGCGCGGGTTAGTGTCAGCGTACGGGTTAGGATTAGGGGACGGCTGAGGGTCAGGCTTCGGGGAAGGGTTAGGGTTAGGGTTCGGGCTAGGGTTAGGGTTAGGGGACGGGGACGGTTTAGGGTCCAGGTGAGGGTACGACAACGCTCTAGGGGGAGCGTACGTGTGAGGGCGCGGGTTAGTGTCAGCGTACGGGTTAGGATTAGGGGACGGCTGAGGGTCAGGCTTCGGGGAAGAGTTAGGGTTAGGGTTCGGGCTAGGGTTAGGGTTAGGGGACGGGGACGGTTTAGGGTCCAGGTGAGGGTACGACAACGCTCTAGGGGAAGCGTACGTGTGAGGGCGCGGGTTAGTGTCAGCGTACGGGTTAGGATTAGGGGACGGCTGAGGGTCAGGCTTCGGGGAAGGGTTAGGGTTAGGGTTCGGGCTAGGGTTAGGGTTAGGGAACGGGGACGATTTAGGGTCCAGGTGAGGGTACGACAACGCTCTAGGGGGAGCGTACGTGTGAGGGCGCGGGTTAGTGTCAGCGTACGGGTTAGGATTAGGGGACGGCTGAGGGTCAGGCTTCGGGGAAGGGTTAGGGTTAGGGTTCGGGCTAGGGTTAGGGTTAGGGGACGGGGACGGTTTAGGGTCCAGGTGAGGGTACGACAACGCTCTAGGGGGAGCGTACGTGTGAGGGCGCGGGTTAGTGTCAGCGTACGGGTTAGGATTAGGGGACGGCTGAGGGTCAGGCTTCGGGGAAGGGTTAGGGTTAGGGTTCGGGCTAGGGTTAGGGTTAGGGGACGGGGACGGTTCAGGGTCCAGGTGAGGGTACGACAATGCTCTAGGGGGAGCGAACGTGTGAGGGCGCGGGTTAGTGTCAGCGTACGGGTTAGGATTAGGGGACGGCTGAGGGTCAGGCTTCGGGGAAGGGTTAGGGTTAGGGTTCGGGCTAGGTTTAGGGTTAGGGGACGGGGACGGTTCAGGGTCCAGGTGAGGGTACGACAATGCTCTAGGGGGAGCGAACGTGTGAGGGCGCGGGTTAGTGTCAGCGTACGGGTTAGGATTAGGGGACGGCTGAGGGTCAGGCTTCGGGGAAGGGTTAGGGTTAGGGTTCGGGCTAGGGTTAGGGTTAGGGGACGGGGACGGTTCAGGGTCCAGGTGAGGGTACGACAATGCTCTAGGGGGAGCGTACGTGTGAGGGCGCGGGTTAGTGTCAGCGTACGGGTTAGGATTAGGGGACGGCTGAGGGTCAGGCTTCGGGGAAGGGTTAGGGTTAGGGTTCGGGCTAGGGTTAGGGTTAGGGGACGGGGACGGTTCAGGGTCCAGGTGAGGGTACGACAACGCTCTAGGGGGAGCGTACGTGTGAGGGCGCGGGTTAGTGTCAGCGTACGGGTTAGGATTAGGGGACGGCTGAGGGTCAGGCTTCGGGGAAGGGTTAGGGTTAGGGTTCGGGCTAGGGTTAGGGTTAGGGGACGGGGACGGTTCAGGGTCCAGGTGAGGGTACGACAACGCTCTAGGGGGAGCGTACGTGTGAGGGCGCTTGTTAGTGTCAGCGTACGGGTTAGGATTAGGGGACGGCTGAGGGTCAGGTTTCGGGGAAGGGTTAGGGTTAGGGTTCGGGCTAGGGTTAGGGTTAGGGGACGGGGACGGTTTAGGGTCCAGGTGAGGGTACGACAACGCTCTAGGGGGAGCGTACGTGTGAGGGCGCGGGTTAGTGTCAGCGTACGGGTTAGGATTAGGGGACGGCTGAGGGTCAGGCTTCGGGGAAGGGTTAGGGTTAGGGTTCGGGCTAGGGTTAGGGTTAGGGGACGGGGACGGTTCAGGGTCCAGGTGAGGGTACGACAACGCTCTAGGGGGAGCGTACGTGTGAGGGCGCGGGTTAGTGTCAGCGTACGGGTTAGGATTAGGGGACGGCTGAGGGTCAGGCTTCGGGGAAGGGTTAGGGTTAGGGTTCGGGCTAGGGTTAGGGTTAGGGGACGGGGACGGTTTAGGGTCCAGGTGAGGGTACGACAACGCTCTAGGGGGAGCGTACGTGTGAGGGCGCGGGTTAGTGTCAGCATATGGGTTAGTATTAGGGGACGGCTGAGGGTCAGGCTTCGGGGAAGGGTTAGGGTTAGGGTTCGGGCTAGGGTTAGGGTTAGGGGACGGGGACGATTTAGGGTCCAGGTGAGGGTACGACAACGCTCTAGGGGGAGCGTACGTGTGAGGGCGCGGGTTAGTGTCAGCGTACGGGTTAGGATTAGGGGACGGCTGAGGGTCAGGCTTCGGGGAAGGGTTAGGGTTAGGGTTCGGGCTAGGGTTAGGGTTAGGGGACGGGGACGGTTTAGGGTCCAGGTGAGGGTACGACAACGCTCTAGGGGGAGCGTACGTGTGAGGGCGCGGGTTAGTGTCAGCGTACGGGTTAGGATTAGGGGACGGCTGAGGGTCAGGCTTCGGGTTCGGGCTAGGGTTAGGGTTAGGGGACGGGGACGGTTTAGGGTCCAGGTGAGGGTACGACAACGCTCTAGGGGGAGCGTACGTGTGAGGGCGTGGGTTAGTGTCAGCGTACGGGTTAGAATTAGGGGACGGCTGAGGGTCAGGCTTCGGGGAAGGGTTAGGGTTAGGGTTCGGGCTAGGGTTAGGGTTAGGGGACGGGGACGGTTTAGGGTCCAGGTGAGGGTACGACAACGCTCTAGGGGGAGCGTACGTGTGAGGGCGCGGGTTAGTGTCAGCGTACGGGTTAGGATTAGGGGACGGCTGAGGGTCAGGCTTCGGGGAAGGGTTAGGGTTAGGGTTCGGGCTAGGGTTAGGGTTAGGGGACGGGGACGGTTTAGGGTCCAGGTGAGGGTACGACAACGCTCTAGGGGGAGCGTACGTGTGAGGGCGCGGGTTAGTGACAGCGTACGGGTTAGGATTAGGGGACGGCTGAGGGTCAGGCTTCGGGGAAGGGTTAGGGTTAGGGTTCGGGCTAGGGTTAGGGTTAGGGGACGGGGACGGTTTAGGGTCCAGGTGAGGGTACGACAACGCTCTAGGGGGAGCGTACGTGTGAGGGCGCGGGTTAGTGTCAGCGTACGGGTTAGGATTAGGGGACGGCTGAGGGTCAGGCTTCGGGGAAGGGTTAGGGTTAGGGTTCGGGCTAGGGTTAGGTTTAGGGAACGGGGACGGTTTAGGGTCCAGGTGAGGGTACGACAACGCTCTAGGGGGAGTGTACGTGTGAGGGCGCGGGTCAGTGTCAGCGTACGGGTTAGGATTAGGGGACGGCTGAGGGTCAGGCTTCGGGGAAGGGTTAGGGTTAGGGTTCGGGCTAGGGTTAGGGTTAGGGGACGGGGACGGTATAGGGTCCAGGTGAGGGTACGACAACGCTCTAGGGGGAGCGTACGTGTGAGGGCGCGGGTTAGTGTCAGCGTACGGGTTAGGATTAGGGGACGGCTGAGGGTCAGGCTTCGGGGAAGGTTTAGGGTTAGGGTTCGGGCTAGGGTTAGGGTTAGGGGACGGGGACGGTTTAGGGTCCAGGTGAGGGTACGACAACGCTCTAGGGGGAGCGTACGTGTGAGGGCGCGGGTTAGTGTCAGCGTACGGGTTAGGATTAGGGGACGGCTGAGGGTCAGGCTTCGGGGAAGGGTTAGGGTTAGGGTTCGGGCTAGGGTTAGGGTTAGGGGACGGGGACGGTTTAGGGTCCAGGTGAGGGTACGACAACGCTCTAGGGGGAGCGTACGTGTGAGGGCGCGGGTTAGTGTCAGCGTACGGGTTAGGATTAGGGGACGGCTGAGGGTCAGGCTTCGGGGAAGGGTTAGGGTTAGGGTTCGGGCTAGGGTTAGGGTTAGGGGACGGGGACGGTTTAGGGTCCAGGTGAGGGTACGAGAACGCTCTAGGGGGAGTGTACGTGTGAGGGCGCGGGTTAGTGTCAGCGTACGGGTTAGGATTAGGGGACGGCTGAGGGTCAGGCTTCGGGGAAGGGTTAGGGTTAGGGTTCGGGCTAGGGTTAGGGTTAGGGGACGGGGACGGTTTAGGGTCCAGGTGAGGGTACGACAACGCTCTAGGGGGAGCGTACGTGTGAGTGCGCGGGTTAGTGTCAGCGTACGGTTTAGGATTAGGGGACGGGTGAGTGTCAGGCTTCGGGGAAGGGTTAGGGTTAGGGTTCGGGCTAGGGTTAGGGTTAGGGGACGGGGACGGTTTAGGGTCCAGGTGAGGGTACGACAATGCTTTAGGGGGAGCGTACGTGTGAGGGCGTGGGTTAGTGTCAGCGTACGGCTTAGGATTAGGGGACGCGTGAGGGTCAGGCTTCGGGGAAGGGTTAGGGTTAGGGTTCGGGCTAGGGTTAGGGTTAGGGTACGGGGACGGTTTAGGGTCCAGGTGAGGGTACGACAACGCTTTAGGGGGAGCGTACGTGTGAGGGCGCGGGTTAGTGTCAGTGTAAGGGTTAGGATTAGGGGACGGGTGAGGGTCAGGCTTCGGGGAAGGGTTAGGGTTAGGGTTCGGGCTAGGGTTAGGGTTAGGGGACGGGGACGGTTTAGGGTCCAGGTGAGGGTACGGCAACGCTCTAGGGGGAGCGTACGTGTGAGGGCGCGGGTTAGTGTCAGCGTACGGGTTAGGATTAGGGGACGGCTGAGGGTCAGGCTTCGGGGAAGGGTTAGGGTTAGGGTTCGGGCTAGGGTTAGGGTTAGGGGACGGGGACGGTTTAGGGTCCAGGTGAGGGTACGACAACGCTCTAGGGGGAGCGTACGTGTGAGGGCGCGGGTTAGTGTCAGCATATGGGTTAGTATTAGGGGACGGCTGAGGGTCAGGCTTCGGGGAAGGGTTAGGGTTAGGGTTCGGGCTAGGGTTAGGGTTAGGGGACGGGGACGATTTAGGGTCCAGGTGAGGGTACGACAACGCTCTAGGGGGAGCGTACGTGTGAGGGCGCGGGTTAGTGTCAGCGTACGGGTTAGGATTAGGGGACGGCTGAGGGTCAGGCTTCGGGGAAGGGTTAGGGTTAGGGTTCGGGCTAGGGTTAGGGTTAGGGGACGGGGACGGTTTAGGGTCCAGGTGAGGGTACGACAACGCTCTAGGGGGAGCGTACGTGTGAGGGCGCGGGTTAGTGTCAGCGTACGGGTTAGGATTAGGGGACGGCTGAGGGTCAGGCTTCGGGTTCGGGCTAGGGTTAGGGTTAGGGGACGGGGACGGTTTAGGGTCCAGGTGAGGGTACGACAACGCTCTAGGGGGAGCGTACGTGTGAGGGCGTGGGTTAGTGTCAGCGTACGGGTTAGAATTAGGGGACGGCTGAGGGTCAGGCTTCGGGGAAGGGTTAGGGTTAGGGTTCGGGCTAGGGTTAGGGTTAGGGGACGGGGACGGTTTAGGGTCCAGGTGAGGGTACGACAACGCTCTAGGGGGAGCGTACGTGTGAGGGCGCGGGTTAGTGTCAGCGTACGGGTTAGGATTAGGGGACGGCTGAGGGTCAGGCTTCGGGGAAGGGTTAGGGTTAGGGTTCGGGCTAGGGTTAGGGTTAGGGGACGGGGACGGTTTAGGGTCCAGGTGAGGGTATGACAACGCTCTAGGGGGAGCGTACGTGTGAGGGCGCGGGTTAGTGACAGCGTACGGGTTAGGATTAGGGGACGGCTGAGGGTCAGGCTTCGGGGAAGGGTTAGGGTTAGGGTTCGGGCTAGGGTTAGGGTTAGGGGACGGGGACGGTTTAGGGTCCAGGTGAGGGTACGACAACGCTCTAGGGGGAGCGTACGTGTGAGGGCGCGGGTTAGTGTCAGCGTACGGGTTAGGATTAGGGGACGGCTGAGGGTCAGGCTTCGGGGAAGGGTTAGGGTTAGGGTTCGGGCTAGGGTTAGGGTTAGGGAACGGGGACGGTTTAGGGTCCAGGTGAGGGTACGACAACGCTCTAGGGGGAGTGTACGTGTGAGGGCGCGGGTCAGTGTCAGCGTACGGGTTAGGATTAGGGGACGGCTGAGGGTCAGGCTTCGGGGAAGGGTTAGGGTTAGGGTTCGGGCTAGGGTTAGGGTTAGGGGACGGGGACGGTATAGGGTCCAGGTGAGGGTACGACAACGCTCTAGGGGGAGCGTACGTGTGAGGGCGCGGGTTAGTGTCAGCGTATGGGTTAGGATTAGGGGACGGCTGAGGGTCAGGCTTCGGGGAAGGGTTAGGGTTAGGGTTCGGGCTAGGGTTAGTGTTAGGGGACGGGGACGGTTTAGGGTCCAGGTGAGGGTACGACAACGCTCTAGGGGGAGCGTACGTGTGAGGGCGCGGGTTAGTGTCAGCGTACGGGTTAGGATTAGGGGACGGCTGAGGGTCAGGCTTCGGGGAAGGGTTAGGGTTAGGGTTCGGGCTAGGGTTAGGGTTAGGGGACGGGGACGGTTTAGGGTCCAGGTGAGGGTACGACAACGCTCTAGGGGGAGCGTACGTGTGAGGGCGCGGGTTAGTGTCAGCGTACGGGTTAGGATTAGGGGACGGCTGAGGGTCAGGCTTCGGGGAAGGGTTAGGGTTAGGGTTCGGGCTAGGGTTAGGGTTAGGGGACGGGGACGGTTTAGGGTCCAGGTGAGGGTACGAGAACGCTCTAGGGGGAGTGTACGTGTGAGGGCGCGGGTTAGTGTCAGCGTACGGGTTAGGATTAGGGGACGGCTGAGGGTCAGGCTTCGGGGAAGGGTTAGGGTTAGGGTTCGGGCTAGGGTTAGGGTTAGGGGACGGGGACGGTTTAGGGTCCAGGTGAGGGTACGACAACGCTCTAGGGGGAGCGTACGTGTGAGTGCGCGGGTTAGTGTCAGCGTACGGTTTAGGATTAGGGGACGGGTGAGTGTCAGGCTTCGGGGAAGGGTTAGGGTTAGGGTTCGGGCTAGGGTTAGGGTTAGGGGACGGGGACGGTTTAGGGTCCAGGTGAGGGTACGACAATGCTTTAGGGGGAGCGTACGTGTGAGGGCGTGGGTTAGTGTCAGCGTACGGCTTAGGATTAGGGGACGCGTGAGGGTCAGGCTTCGGGGAAGGGTTAGGGTTAGGGTTCGGGCTAGGGTTAGGGTTAGGGTACGGGGACGGTTTAGGGTCCAGGT
Organism: Globicephala melas; assembly: GCF_963455315.2. Classification (NCBI taxonomy): domain Eukaryota; kingdom Metazoa; phylum Chordata; class Mammalia; order Artiodactyla; family Delphinidae; genus Globicephala; species Globicephala melas. The sequence goes on along the minus strand of NW_027207477.1, from coordinate 204,755 downwards.
GAGGGTACGACAACGCTTTAGGGGGAGCGTACGTGTGAGGGCGCGGGTTAGTGTCAGTGTAAGGGTTAGGATTAGGGGACGGGTGAGGGTCAGGCTTCGGGGAAGGGTTAGGGTTAGGGTTCGGGCTAGGGTTAGGGTTAGGGGACGGGGACGGTTTAGGGTCCAGGTGAGGGTACGACAACGCTTTAGGGGGAGCGTACGTGTGAGGGCGCGGGTTAGTGTCAGCGTACGGGTTAGGATTAGGGGACGGGTGAGGGTCAGGATTCGGGGAAGGGTTAGGGTTAGGGTTCGGGCTAGGGTTAGGGTTAGGGGACGGGGACGGTTTAGGGTCCAGGTGAGGGTACGACAACGCTTTAGGGGGAGCGTACGTGTGAGGGCGCGGGTTAGTGTCAGCGTACGGGTTAGGATTAGGGGACGGCTGAGGGTCAGGCTTCGGGGAAGGGTTAGGGTTAGGGTTCGGGCTAGGGTTAGGGTTAGGGGACGGGGACGGTTTAGGGTCCAGGTGAGGGTACGACAACGCTTTAGGGGGAGCGTACGTGTTAGGGCGTGGGTTAGTGTCAGCGTACGGGTTAGGATTAGGGGACGGGTGAGGGTCAGGCTTCGGGGAAGGGTTAGGGTTAGGGTTCGGGCTAGGGTTAGGGTTAGGGGACGGGGACGGTTTAGGGTCCAGGTGAGGGTACGACAACGCTTTAGGGGGAGCGTACGTGTGAGGGCGCGGGTTAGTGTCAGCGTACGGGTTAGGATTAGGGGACGGGTGAGGGTCAGGCTTCGGAGAAGGGTTAGGGTTAGGGATCGGGCTAGGGTTAGGGTTAGGGGACGGGGACGGTTTAGGGTCCAGGTGAGGGTACGACAACGCTTTAGGGGGAGAGTACGTGTGAGAGCGCCGGTGAGTGTCAGCGTACGGTTTAGGATTAGGGGACGGGTGAGGGTCAGGCTTCAGGGAAGGGTTAGGGTTAGGGTTCGGGCTAGGGTTAGGGTTAGGGGACGGGGACGGTTTAGGTTTCAGGTGAGGGTACGACAACACTTTAGGGGGAGCGTACGTGTGAGGGCGCGGGTTAGTGTCAGCGTACGGTTTAGGATTAGGGGACGGGTGAGGGTCAGGCTTCGGGGAAGGGTTAGGGTTAGGGTTCGGGCTAGGGTTAGGGTTAGCGGACGGGGACGGTTTAGGGTCCAGGTGAGGGTACGACAACGCTTTAGGGGGAGCGTACGTGTGAGGGCGCGGGTTAGTGTCAGCGTACGGGTTAGGATTAGGGGACGGGTGAGGGTCAGGCTTCGGGGAAGGGTTAGGGTTAGGGTTCGGGCTAGGGTTAGGGTTAGGGGACGGGGACGGTTTAGGGTCCAGGTGAGGGTACGGCAACGCTTTAGGGGGAGCGTACGTGTGAGGGCGCGGGTTACTGTCAGCGTACGGGTTAGGATTAGGGGACGGGTGAGGGTCAGGATTCGGGGAAGGGTTAGGGTTAGGGTTCGGGCTAGGGTTAGGGTTAGGGGACGGGGACGGTTTAGGGTCCAGGTGAGGGTACGACAACGCTTTACGGGGAGCGTACGTGTGAGGGCGCGGGTTAGTGTCAGCGTACGGGTTAGGATTAGGGGACGGGTGAGGGTCAGGCTTCGGGGAAGGGTTAGGGTTAGGGTTCGGGCTAGGGTTAGGGTTAGGGGACGGGGACGGTTTAGGGTCCAGGTGAGGGTACGACAACGCTTTAGGGGGAGCCTACGTGTTAGGGCACGGGTTAGTGTCAGCGTACGGGTTAGGATTAGGGGACGGGTGAGGGTCAGGCTTCGGGGAAGGGTTAGGGTTAGGGTTCGGGCTAGGGTTAGGGTTAGGGCACGGGGACGGTTTAGGGTCCAGGTGAGGGTACGACAACGTTTTAGGGGGAGCGTACGTGTGAGGGCGCGGGTTAGTGTCAGCGTACGGGTTAGGATTAGGGGACGGCTGAGGGTCAGGCTTCGGAGAAGGGTTAGGGTTAGGGTTCGGGCTAGGGTTAGGGTTAGGGGACGGGGACGGTTTAGGGTCCAGGTGAGGGTACGACAACGCTTTAGGGGGAGAGTACGTGTGAGGGCGCCGGTGAGTGTCAGCGTACGGTTTAGGATTAGGGGACGGGTGAGGGTCAGGCTTCAGGGAAGGGTTAGGGTTAGGGTTCGGGCTAGGGTTAGGGTTAGGGGACGGGGACGGTTTAGGTTTCAGGTGAGGGTACGACAACACTTTAGGGGGAGCGTACGTGTGAGGGCGCGGGTTAGTGTCAGCGTACGGGTTAGGATTAGGGGACGGGTGAGGGTCAGGCTTCGGGGAAGGGTTAGGGTTAGGGTTCGGGCTAGGGTTAGGGTTAGGGGACGGGGACGGTTTAGGGTCCAGGTGAGGGTGCGACAACGCTTTAGGGGGAGCGTACGTGTGAGGGCGCGGGTTAGTGTCAGCGTACGGGTTAGGATTAGGGGACGGCTGAGGGTCAGGCTTCGGGGAAGAGTTAGGGTTAGGGTTCGGGCTAGGGTTAGGGTTAGGGGACGGGGAAGGTTCAGGGTCCAGGTGAGGGTACGACAACGCTCTAGTGGGAGCGTACGTGTGAGGGCGCGGGTTAGTGTCAGCGTACGGGTTAGGATTAGGGGACGGGTAAGGGTCAGGCTTCGGGGAAGCATTAGGGTTAGGGTTCGGGCTAGGGTTAGGGTTAGGGGACGGGGACGGTTTAGGGTCCAGGTGAGGGTACGACAACGCTTTAGGGGGAGAGTACGTGTGAGGGCGCCGGTGAGTGTCAGCGTACGGTTTAGGATTAGGGGACGGGTGAGAGTCAGGCTTCAGGGAAGGGTTAGGGTTAGGGTTCGGGCTAGGGCTAGGGTTAGGGGACGGGGACGGTTTAGGTTTCAGGTGAGGGTACGACAACACTTTAGGGGGAGCGTACGTGTGAGGGCGCGGGTTAGTGTCAGCGTACGGGTTAGGATTAGGGGACGGGTGAGGGTCAGGCTTCGGGGAAGGGTTAGGGTTAGGGTTCGGGCTAGGGTTAGGGTTAGGGGACGGGGACGGTTTAGGGTCCAGGTGAGGGTACGACAACGCTCTAGGGGGAGCGTACGTGTGAGGGCGCGGGTTAGTGTCAGCGTACGGCTTAGGATTAGGGGACGGGTGAGGGTCAGGCTTCGGGGAAGCATTAGGGTTAGGGTTCGGGCTAGGGTTAGGGTTAGGGGACGGGGACGTTTAGGGTCCAGGTGAGGGTACGACAACGCTTTAGGTGGAGAGTACGTGTGAGGGCGCCGGTGAGTGTCAGCGTACGGTTTAGGATTAGGGGACGGGTGAGGGTCAGGCTTCAGGGAAGGGTTAGGGTTAGGGTTCGGGCTAGGGTTAGGGTTAGGGGACGGGGACGGTTTAGGTTTCAGGTGAGGGTACGACAACACTTTAGGGGGAGCGTACGTGTGAGGGCGCGGGTTAGTGTCAGCGTACGGGTTAGGATTAGGGGACGGGTGAGGGTCAGGCTTCGGGGAAGTGTTAGGGTTAGGGTTCGGGCTAGGGTTATGGTTAGGGGACGGGGACGGTTTAGGGTCCAGGTGAGGGTATGACAACGCTTTAGGGGGAGAGTACGTGTGAGGGTGCGGGTTAGTGTCAGCGTACGGGTTAGGATTAGGGGACGGCTGAGGGTCAGGCTTCGGGGAAGGGTTAGGGTTAGGGTTCGGGCTAGGGTTAGGGTTAGGGGACGGGGACGGTTTAGGGTCCAGGTGAGGGTACGACAACGCTCTAGGGGGAGCGTACGTGTGAGTGCGCGGGTTAGTGTCAGCGTACGGTTTAGGATTAGGGGACGGGTGAGTGTCAGGCTTCGGGGAAGGGTTAGGGTTAGGGTTCGGGCTAGGGTTAGGGTTAGGGGACGGGGACGGTTTAGGGTCCAGGTGAGGGTACGACAATGCTTTAGGGGGAGCGTACGTGTGAGGGCGTGGGTTAGTGTCAGCGTACGGCTTAGGATTAGGGGACGCGTGAGGGTCAGGCTTCGGGGAAGGGTTAGGGTTAGGGTTCGGGCTAGGGTTAGGGTTAGGGTACGGGGACGGTTTAGGGTCCAGGTGAGGGTACGACAACGCTTTAGGGGGAGCGTACGTGTGAGGGCGCGGGTTAGTGTCAGTGTAAGGGTTAGGATTAGGGGACGGGTGAGGGTCAGGCTTCGGGGAAGGGTTAGGGTTAGGGTTCGGGCTAGGGTTAGGGTTAGGGGACGGGGACGGTTTAGGGTCCAGGTGAGGGTACGACAACGCTTTAGGGGGAGCGTACGTGTGAGGGCGCGGGTTAGTGTCAGCGTACGGGTTAGGATTAGGGGACGGGTGAGGGTCAGGATTCGGGGAAGGGTTAGGGTTAGGGTTCGGGCTAGGGTTAGGGTTAGGGGACGGGGACGGTTTAGGGTCCAGGTGAGGGTACGACAACGCTTTAGGGGGAGCGTACGTGTGAGGGCGCGGGTTAGTGTCAGCGTACGGGTTAGGATTAGGGGACGGCTGAGGGTCAGGCTTCGGGGAAGGGTTAGGGTTAGGGTTCGGGCTAGGGTTAGGGTTAGGGGACGGGGACGGTTTAGGGTCCAGGTGAGGGTACGACAACGCTTTAGGGGGAGCGTACGTGTTAGGGCGTGGGTTAGTGTCAGCGTACGGGTTAGGATTAGGGGACGGGTGAGGGTCAGGCTTCGGGGAAGGGTTAGGGTTAGGGTTCGGGCTAGGGTTAGGGTTAGGGGACGGGGACGGTTTAGGGTCCAGGTGAGGGTACGACAACGCTTTAGGGGGAGCGTACGTGTGAGGGCGCGGGTTAGTGTCAGCGTACGGGTTAGGATTAGGGGACGGGTGAGGGTCAGGCTTCGGAGAAGGGTTAGGGTTAGGGATCGGGCTAGGGTTAGGGTTAGGGGACGGGGACGGTTTAGGGTCCAGGTGAGGGTACGACAACGCTTTAGGGGGAGAGTACGTGTGAGAGCGCCGGTGAGTGTCAGCGTACGGTTTAGGATTAGGGGACGGGTGAGGGTCAGGCTTCAGGGAAGGGTTAGGGTTAGGGTTCGGGCTAGGGTTAGGGTTAGGGGACGGGGACGGTTTAGGTTTCAGGTGAGGGTACGACAACACTTTAGGGGGAGCGTACGTGTGAGGGCGCGGGTTAGTGTCAGCGTACGGTTTAGGATTAGGGGACGGGTGAGGGTCAGGCTTCGGGGAAGGGTTAGGGTTAGGGTTCGGGCTAGGGTTAGGGTTAGCGGACGGGGACGGTTTAGGGTCCAGGTGAGGGTACGACAACGCTTTAGGGGGAGCGTACGTGTGAGGGCGCGGGTTAGTGTCAGCGTACGGGTTAGGATTAGGGGACGGGTGAGGGTCAGGCTTCGGGGAAGGGTTAGGGTTAGGGTTCGGGCTAGGGTTAGGGTTAGGGGACGGGGACGGTTTAGGGTCCAGGTGAGGGTACGGCAACGCTTTAGGGGGAGCGTACGTGTGAGGGCGCGGGTTACTGTCAGCGTACGGGTTAGGATTAGGGGACGGGTGAGGGTCAGGATTCGGGGAAGGGTTAGGGTTAGGGTTCGGGCTAGGGTTAGGGTTAGGGGACGGGGACGGTTTAGGGTCCAGGTGAGGGTACGACAACGCTTTACGGGGAGCGTACGTGTGAGGGCGCGGGTTAGTGTCAGCGTACGGGTTAGGATTAGGGGACGGGTGAGGGTCAGGCTTCGGGGAAGGGTTAGGGTTAGGGTTCGGGCTAGGGTTAGGGTTAGGGGACGGGGACGGTTTAGGGTCCAGGTGAGGGTACGACAACGCTTTAGGGGGAGCCTACGTGTTAGGGCACGGGTTAGTGTCAGCGTACGGGTTAGGATTAGGGGACGGGTGAGGGTCAGGCTTCGGGGAAGGGTTAGGGTTAGGGTTCGGGCTAGGGTTAGGGTTAGGGCACGGGGACGGTTTAGGGTCCAGGTGAGGGTACGACAACGTTTTAGGGGGAGCGTACGTGTGAGGGCGCGGGTTAGTGTCAGCGTACGGGTTAGGATTAGGGGACGGCTGAGGGTCAGGCTTCGGAGAAGGGTTAGGGTTAGGGTTCGGGCTAGGGTTAGGGTTAGGGGACGGGGACGGTTTAGGGTCCAGGTGAGGGTACGACAACGCTTTAGGGGGAGAGTACGTGTGAGGGCGCCGGTGAGTGTCAGCGTACGGTTTAGGATTAGGGGACGGGTGAGGGTCAGGCTTCAGGGAAGGGTTAGGGTTAGGGTTCGGGCTAGGGTTAGGGTTAGGGGACGGGGACGGTTTAGGTTTCAGGTGAGGGTACGACAACACTTTAGGGGGAGCGTACGTGTGAGGGCGCGGGTTAGTGTCAGCGTACGGGTTAGGATTAGGGGACGGGTGAGGGTCAGGCTTCGGGGAAGGGTTAGGGTTAGGGTTCGGGCTAGGGTTAGGGTTAGGGGACGGGGACGGTTTAGGGTCCAGGTGAGGGTGCGACAACGCTTTAGGGGGAGCGTACGTGTGAGGGCGCGGGTTAGTGTCAGCGTACGGGTTAGGATTAGGGGACGGCTGAGGGTCAGGCTTCGGGGAAGAGTTAGGGTTAGGGTTCGGGCTAGGGTTAGGGTTAGGGGACGGGGAAGGTTCAGGGTCCAGGTGAGGGTACGACAACGCTCTAGTGGGAGCGTACGTGTGAGGGCGCGGGTTAGTGTCAGCGTACGGGTTAGGATTAGGGGACGGGTAAGGGTCAGGCTTCGGGGAAGCATTAGGGTTAGGGTTCGGGCTAGGGTTAGGGTTAGGGGACGGGGACGGTTTAGGGTCCAGGTGAGGGTACGACAACGCTTTAGGGGGAGAGTACGTGTGAGGGCGCCGGTGAGTGTCAGCGTACGGTTTAGGATTAGGGGACGGGTGAGAGTCAGGCTTCAGGGAAGGGTTAGGGTTAGGGTTCGGGCTAGGGCTAGGGTTAGGGGACGGGGACGGTTTAGGTTTCAGGTGAGGGTACGACAACACTTTAGGGGGAGCGTACGTGTGAGGGCGCGGGTTAGTGTCAGCGTACGGGTTAGGATTAGGGGACGGGTGAGGGTCAGGCTTCGGGGAAGGGTTAGGGTTAGGGTTCGGGCTAGGGTTAGGGTTAGGGGACGGGGACGGTTTAGGGTCCAGGTGAGGGTACGACAACGCTCTAGGGGGAGCGTACGTGTGAGGGCGCGGGTTAGTGTCAGCGTACGGCTTAGGATTAGGGGACGGGTGAGGGTCAGGCTTCGGGGAAGCATTAGGGTTAGGGTTCGGGCTAGGGTTAGGGTTAGGGGACGGGGACGTTTAGGGTCCAGGTGAGGGTACGACAACGCTTTAGGTGGAGAGTACGTGTGAGGGCGCCGGTGAGTGTCAGCGTACGGTTTAGGATTAGGGGACGGGTGAGGGTCAGGCTTCAGGGAAGGGTTAGGGTTAGGGTTCGGGCTAGGGTTAGGGTTAGGGGACGGGGACGGTTTAGGTTTCAGGTGAGGGTACGACAACACTTTAGGGGGAGCGTACGTGTGAGGGCGCGGGTTAGTGTCAGCGTACGGGTTAGGATTAGGGGACGGGTGAGGGTCAGGCTTCGGGGAAGTGTTAGGGTTAGGGTTCGGGCTAGGGTTATGGTTAGGGGACGGGGACGGTTTAGGGTCCAGGTGAGGGTATGACAACGCTTTAGGGGGAGAGTACGTGTGAGGGTGCGGGTTAGTGTCAGCGTACGGGTTAGGATTAGGGGACGGCTGAGGGTCAGGCTTCGGGGAAGGGTTAGGGTTAGGGTTCGGGCTAGCGTTAGGGTTAGGGGACGGGGACGGTTTAGGGTCCAGGTGAGGGTACGACAACGCTTTAGGGGGAGCGTATGTGTGAGGGCGCGGGTTAGTGTCAGCGTACGGGTTAGGATTAGGGGACGGGTGAGGGTCAGGCTTCGGGGAAGGGTTAGGGTTAGGGTTCGGGCTAGGGTTAGGGTTAGGGGACGGGGACGGTTTAGGGTCCAGGTGAGGGTACGACAACGCTTTAGGGGGAGCGTACGTGTGAGGGCGCGGGTTAGTGTCAGCGTACGGGTTAGGATTAGGGGACGGGTGAGGGTCAGGCTTCGGGGAAGGGTTAGGGTTAGGGTTCGGGCTAGGGTTAGGGTTAGGGGACGGGGACGGTTTAGGCTCCAGGTGAGGGTACGACAACGCTTTAGGGGGAGCGTACGTGTGAGGGCGCGGGTTCGTGTCAGCGTACGGGTTAGGATTAGGGGACGGGTGAGGGTCAGGCTTCGGGGAAGGGTTAGGGTTAGGGTTCGGGCTAGGGTTAGGGTTAGGGGACAGGGACGGTTTAGGGTCCAGGTGAGGGTACGACAACGCTTTAGGGGGATCGTACGTGTGAGGGCGTGGGTTAGTGTCAGAGTACGGGTTAGGATTAGGGGACGGGTGAGGGTCAGGCTTCGGGGAAGGGTTAGGGTTAGGGTTCGGGCTAGGGTTAGGGTTAGGGGACGGGGACGGTTTAGGGTCCAGGTGAGGGTACGACAACGCTTTAGGGGGAGCGTACGTGTTAGGGCACGGGTTAGTGTCAGCGTACGGGTTAGGATTAGGGGACGGGTGAGGGTCAGGCTTCGGGGAAGGGTTAGGGTTAGGGTTCGGGCTAGGGTTAGGGTTAGGGGACGGGGACGGTTTAGGGTCCAGGTGAGGGTACGACAACGTTTTAGGGGGAGCGTACGTGTGAGGGCGCGGGTTAGTGTCAGCGTACGGGTTAGGATTAGGGGACGGCTGAGGGTCAGGCTTCGGAGAAGGGTTAGGGTTAGGGTTCGGGCTAGGGTTAGGGTTAGGGGACGGGGACGGTTTAGGGTCCAGGTGAGCGTACGACAACGCTTTAGGGGGAGAGTACGTGTGAGGGCGCCGGTGAGTGTCAGCGTACGGTTTAGGATTAGGGGACGGGTGAGGGTCAGGCTTCAGGGAAGGGTTAGGGTTAGGGTTCGGGCTAGGGTTAGGGTTAGGGGACGGGGACGGTTTAGGTTTCAGGTGAGGGTACGACAACACTTTAGGGGGAGCGTACGTGTGAGGGCGCGGGTTAGTGTCAGCGTACGGGTTAGGATTAGGGGACGGGTGAGGGTCAGGCTTCGGGGAAGGTTTAGGGTTAGGGTTCGGGCTAGGGTTAGGGTTAGGGGACGGGGACGGTTTAGGGTCCAGGTGAGGGTGCGACAACGCTTTAGGGGGAGCGTACGTGTGAGGGCGCGGGTTAGTGTCAGCGTACGGGTTAGGATTAGGGGACGGCTGAGGGTCAGGCTTCGGGGAAGGGTTAGGGTTAGGGTTCGGGCTAGGGTTAGGGTTAGGGGACGGGGAAGGTTCAGGGTCCAGGTGAGGGTACGACAACGCTCTAGGGGGAGCGTACGTGTGAGGGCGCGGGTTAGTGTCAGCGTACGGGTTAGGATTAGGGGACGGGTAAGGGTCAGGCTTCGGGGAAGCATTAGGGTTAGGGTTCGGGCTAGGGTTAGGGTTAGGGGACGGGGACGGTTTAGGGTCCAGGTGAGGGTACGACAACGCTTTAGGGGGAGAGTACGTGTGAGGGCGCCGGTGAGTGTCAGCGTACGGTTTAGGATTAGGGGACGGGTGAGGGTCAGGCTTCAGGGAAGGGTTAGGGTTAGGGTTCGGGCTAGGGTTAGGGTTAGGGGACGGGGACGGTTTAGGTTTCAGGTGAGGGTACGACAACACTTTAGGGGGAGCGTACGTGTGAGGGCGCGGGTTAGTGTCAGCGTACGGGTTAGGATTAGGGGACGGGTGAGGGTCAGGCTTCGGGGAAGGGTTAGGGTTAGGGTTCGGGCTAGGGTTAGGGTTAGGGGACGGGGACGGTTTAGGGTCCAGGTGAGGGTACAACAACGCTCTAGGGGGAGCGTACGTGTGAGGGCGCGGGTTAGTGTCAGCGTACGGGTTAGGATTAGGGGACGGGTGAGGGTCAGGCTTCGGGGAAGCATTAGGGTTAGGGTTCGGGCTAGGGTTAGGGTTAGGGGACGGGGACGTTTAGGGTCCAGGTGAGGGTACGACAACGCTTTAGGGGGAGAGTACGTGTGAGGGCGCCGGTGAGTGTCAGCGTACGGTTTAGGATTAGGGGACGGGTGAGGGTCAGGCTTCAGGGAAGGGTTAGGGTTAGGGTTCGGGCTAGGGTTAGGGTTAGGGGACGGGGACGGTTTAGGTTTCAGGTGAGGGTACGACAACACTTTAGGGGGAGCGTACGTGTGAGGGCGCGGGTTAGTGTCAGCGTACGGGTTAGGATTAGGGGACGGGTGAGGGTCAGGCTTCGGGGAAGTGTTAGGGTTAGGGTTCGGGCTAGGGTTATGGTTAGGGGACGGGGACGGTTTAGGGTCCAGGTGAGGGTATGACAACGCTTTAGGGGGAGAGTACGTGTGAGGGCGCGGGTTAGTGTCAGCGTACGGTTTAGGATTAGGGGACGGGTGAGGGTCAGGCTTCGGGGAAGTGTTAGGGTTAGGGTTCGGGCTAGGGTTAGGGTTAGGGGACGGGGACGGTTTAGGGTCTAGGTGAGGGTACGACAACGCTTTAGGGGGAGCGTATGTGTGAGGGCGCGGGTTAGTGTCAGCGTACGGGTTAGGATTAGGGGACGGCTGAGGGTCAGGCTTCGGGGAAGGGTTAGGGTTAGGGTTCGGGCTAGGGTTAGGGTTAGGGGACGGGGACGGTTTAGGGTCCAGGTGAGGGTACGACAACGCTTTAGGGGGAGCGTATGTGTGAGGGCGCGGGTTTGTGTCAGCGTACGGGTTAGGATTAGGGGACGGTTGAGGGTCAGGCTTCGGGGAAGGGTTAGGGTTAGGGTTCGGGCTAGGGTTAGGGTTAGGGGACGGGGACGGTTTAGGGTCCAGGTGAGGGTACGACAACGCTTTAGGGGGAGCGTACGTGTGAGGGCGCGGGTTAGTGTCAGCGTACGGGTTAGGATTAGGGGACGGGTGAGGGTCAGGCTTCGGGGAAGTGTTAGGGTTAGGGTTCGGGCTAGGGTTAGGGTTAGGGGACGGGGACGGTTTAGGGTCCAGGTGAGGGTACGACAACGCTTTAGGGGGAGCGTACGTGTGAGGGCGCGGGTTCGTGTCAGCGTACGGGTTAGGATTAGGGGACGGGTGAGGGTCAGGCTTCGGGGAAGGGTTAGGTTTAGGGTTCGGGCTAGGGTTAGGGTTAGGGGACAGGGACGGTTTAGGGTCCAGGTGAGGGTACGACAACGCTTTAGGGGGATCGTACGTGTGAGGGCGTGGGTTAGTGTCAGAGTACGGGTTAGGATTAGGGGACGGGTGAGGGTCAGGCTTCGGGGAAGGGTTAGGGTTAGGGTTCGGGCTAGGGTTAGGGTTAGGGGACGGGGACGGTTTAGGGTCCAGGTGAGGGTACGACAACGCTTTAGGGGGAGCGTACGTGTGAGGGCGCGGGTTAGTGTCAGCGTACGGGTTAGGATTAGGGGACGGCTGAGGGTCAGGCTTCGGGGAAGGGTTAGGGTTAGGGTTCGGGCTAGGGTTAGGGTTAGGGGACGGGGACGGTTTAGGGTCCAGGTGAGTGTACGACAACGCTTTAGGGGGAGCGTACGTGTGAGGGCGCAGGTTAGTGTCAGCGTAAGGGTTAGGATTAGGGGACGGGTGAGGGTCAGGCTTCGGGGAAGTGTTAGGGTTAGGGTTCAGGCTAGGGTTAGGGTTAGGGGACGGGGACGGTTTAGGGTCCAGGTGAGTGTACCACAACGCTTTAGGGGGATCGTACGTGTGAGGGCGCGGGTTAGTGTCAGCGTACGGGTTAGGATTAGGGGACGGGTGAGGGTCAGGCTTCGGGGAAGGGTTAGGGTTAGGGTTCGGGCTAGGGTTAGGGTTAGGGGACGGGGACGGTTTAGGGTCCAGGTGAGGGTACGACAACGCTTTAGGGGGAGCGTACATGTGAGGGCGCGGGTTAGTGTCAGCGTACGGGTTAGGATTAGGGGACGGGTGAGGGTCAGGCTTCGGGGAAGGGTTAGGGTTAGGGTTCGGGCTAGGGTTAGGGTTAGGGGACGGGGACGGTTTAGGCTCCAGGTGAGGGTACGACAACGCTTTAGGGGGAGCGTACGTGTGAGGGCGCGGGTTAGTGTCAGCGTACGGGTTAGGATTAGGGGACGGGTGAGGGTCAGGCTTCGGGGAAGGGTTAGGGTTAGGGTTCGGGCTAGGGTTAGGGTTAGGGGACGAGGACGGTTTAGGGTCCAGGTGAGGGTACGACAACGCTTTAGGGGGAGCGTACGTGTGAGGGCGCGGGTTAGTGTCAGCGTACGGTTTAGGATTAGGGGACGGGTGAGAGTCAGGCTTCGGGGAAGGGTTAGGGTTAGGGTTCGGGCTAGGGTTAGGGTTAGGGGACGGGGACGGTTTAGGGTCCAGGTGAGTGTATGACAACGCTTTAGGGGGAGCGTACGTGTGAGGGCGCGGGTTAGTGTCAGCGTACGGTTTAGGATTAAGGGACGGGTGAGGGTCAGGCTTCGGGGAAGGGTTAGGGTTAGGGTTCGGGCTAGGGTTAGGGTTAGGGGACGGGGACGGTTTAGGGTCCAGGTGAGGGTACGACAACGCTTTAGGGGGAGCGTACGTGTGAGGGCGCGGGTTAGTGTCAGGGTACGGGTTAGGATTAGGGGACGGGTGAGGGTCAGGCTTCGGGGAAGTGTTAGGGTTAGGGTTCGGGCTAGGGTTAGGGTTAGGGGATGGGGACGGTTTAGGGTCCAGGTGAGGGTACGACAACGCTTTAGGGGGAGCGTACGTGTGAGGGCGCGGGTTAGTGTCAGCGTACAGGTTAGGATTAGGGGACGGGTGAGGGTCAGGCTTCGGGGAAGGGTTAGGGTTAGGGTTCGGTCTAGGGTTAGGGTTAGGGGACGGGGACGGTTTAGGGTCCAGGTGAGTGTACGACAACGCTTTAGGGGGAGCGTACGTGTGAGGGCGCGGGTTAGTGTCAGCGTACGGGTTAGGATTAGGGGACGGGTGAGGGTCAGGCTTCGGGGAAGGGTTAGGTTTAGGGTTCGGGCTAGGGTTAGGGTTAGGGGACGGGGACGGTTTAGGGTCCAGGTGAGGGTACGACAACGCTCTAGGGGGAGCGTACGTGTGAGGGCGCGGGTTAGTGTCAGCGTACGGTTTAGGATTAGGGAACGGCTGAGGGTCAGGCTTCGGGGAAGGGTTAGGGTTAGGGTTCGGGCTAGGGTTAGGGTTAGGGGACGGGGACGGTTTAGGGTCCAGGTGAGGGTACGACAACGCTCTAGGGGGAGCGTACGTGTGAGGGCGCGGGTTAGTGTCAGCGTACGGGTTAGGATTAGGGGACGGGTGAGGGTCAGGCTTCGGGGAAGAGTTAGGGTTAGGGTTCGGGCTAGGGTTAGAGTTAGGGGACGGGGACGGTTTAGGGTCAAGGTGAGGGTACGACAACGCTTTAGGGGGAGCGTACGTGTGAGGGCGCGGGTTCGTGTCAGCGTACGGGTTAGGATTAGGGGACGGGTGAGGGTCAGGCTTCGGGGAAGGGTTAGGGTTAGGGTTCGGGCTAGGGTTAGGGTTAGGGGACAGGGACGGTTTAGTGTCCAGGTGAGGGTACGACAACGCTTTAGGGGGAGCGTACGTGTGAGGGCGCGGGTTAGTGTCAGCGTACGGGTTAGGATTAGGGGACGGCTGAGGGTCAGGCTTCGGGGAAGGGTTAGGGTTAGGGTTCGGGCTAGGGTTAGGGTTAGGGGACGGGGACGGTTTAGGGTCCAGGTGAGGGTACGACAACGCTTTAGGGGGAGCGTACGTGTTAGGGCGTGGGTTAGTGTCAGCGTACGGGTTAGGATTAGGGGACGGGTGAGGGTCAGGCTTCGGGGAAGGGTTAGGGTTAGGGTTCGGGCTAGGGTTAGGGTTAGGGGACGGGGACGGTTTAGGGTCCAGGTGAGGGTACGACAACGCTTTAGGGGGAGCGTACGTGTGAGGGCGCGGGTTAGTGTCAGCGTACGGGTTAGGATTAGGGGACGGGTGAGGGTCAGGCTTCGGAGAAGGGTTAGGGTTAGGGATCGGGCTAGGGTTAGGGTTAGGGGACGGGGACGGTTTAGGGTCCAGGTGAGGGTACGACAACGCTTTAGGGGGAGAGTACGTGTGAGAGCGCCGGTGAGTGTCAGCGTACGGTTTAGGATTAGGGGACGGGTGAGGGTCAGGCTTCAGGGAAGGGTTAGGGTTAGGGTTCGGGCTAGGGTTAGGGTTAGGGGACGGGGACGGTTTAGGTTTCAGGTGAGGGTACGACAACACTTTAGGGGGAGCGTACGTGTGAGGGCGCGGGTTAGTGTCAGCGTACGGTTTAGGATTAGGGGACGGGTGAGGGTCAGGCTTCGGGGAAGGGTTAGGGTTAGGGTTCGGGCTAGGGTTAGGGTTAGCGGACGGGGACGGTTTAGGGTCCAGGTGAGGGTACGACAACGCTTTAGGGGGAGCGTACGTGTGAGGGCGCGGGTTAGTGTCAGCGTACGGGTTAGGATTAGGGGACGGGTGAGGGTCAGGCTTCGGGGAAGGGTTAGGGTTAGGGTTCGGGCTAGGGTTAGGGTTAGGGGACGGGGACGGTTTAGGGTCCAGGTGAGGGTACGGCAACGCTTTAGGGGGAGCGTACGTGTGAGGGCGCGTGTTACTGTCAGCGTACGGGTTAGGATTAGGGGACGGGTGAGGGTCAGGATTCGGGGAAGGGTTAGGGTTAGGGTTCGGGCTAGGGTTAGGGTTAGGGGACGGGGACGGTTTAGGGTCCAGGTGAGGGTACGACAACGCTTTACGGGGAGCGTACGTGTGAGGGCGCGGGTTAGTGTCAGCGTACGGGTTAGGATTAGGGGACGGGTGAGGGTCAGGCTTCGGGGAAGGGTTAGGGTTAGGGTTCGGGCTAGGGTTAGGGTTAGGGGACGGGGACGGTTTAGGGTCCAGGTGAGGGTACGACAACGCTTTAGGGGGAGCCTACGTGTTAGGGCACGGGTTAGTGTCAGCGTACGGGTTAGGATTAGGGGACGGGTGAGGGTCAGGCTTCGGGGAAGGGTTAGGGTTAGGGTTCGGGCTAGGGTTAGGGTTAGGGGACGGGGACGGTTTAGGGTCCAGGTGAGGGTACGACAACGTTTTAGGGGGAGCGTACGTGTGAGGGCGCGGGTTAGTGTCAGCGTACGGGTTAGGATTAGGGGACGGCTGAGGGTCAGGCTTCGGAGAAGGGTTAGGGTTAGGGTTCGGGCTAGGGTTAGGGTTAGGGGACGGGGACGGTTTAGGGTCCAGGTGAGGGTACGACAACGCTTTAGGGGGAGAGTACGTGTGAGGGCGCCGGTGAGTGTCAGCGTACGGTTTAGGATTAGGGGACGGGTGAGGGTCAGGCTTCAGGGAAGGGTTAGGGTTAGGGTTCGGGCTAGGGTTAGGGTTAGGGGACGGGGACGGTTTAGGTTTCAGGTGAGGGTACGACAACACTTTAGGGGGAGCGTACGTGTGAGGGCGCGGGTTAGTGTCAGCGTACGGGTTAGGATTAGGGGACGGGTGAGGGTCAGGCTTCGGGGAAGGGTTAGGGTTAGGGTTCGGGCTAGGGTTAGGGTTAGGGGACGGGGACGGTTTAGGGTCCAGGTGAGGGTGCGACAACGCTTTAGGGGGAGCGTACGTGTGAGGGCGCGGGTTAGTGTCAGCGTACGGGTTAGGATTAGGGGACGGCTGAGGGTCAGGCTTCGGGGAAGAGTTAGGGTTAGGGTTCGGGCTAGGGTTAGGGTTAGGGGACGGGGAAGGTTCAGGGTCCAGGTGAGGGTACGACAACGCTCTAGTGGGAGCGTACGTGTGAGGGCGCGGGTTAGTGTCAGCGTACGGGTTAGGATTAGGGGACGGGTAAGGGTCAGGCTTCGGGGAAGCATTAGGGTTAGGGTTCGGGCTAGGGTTAGGGTTAGGGGACGGGGACGGTTTAGGGTCCAGGTGAGGGTACGACAACGCTTTAGGGGGAGAGTACGTGTGAGGGCGCCGGTGAGTGTCAGCGTACGGTTTAGGATTAGGGGACGGGTGAGAGTCAGGCTTCAGGGAAGGGTTAGGGTTAGGGTTCGGGCTAGGGCTAGGGTTAGGGGACGGGGACGGTTTAGGTTTCAGGTGAGGGTACGACAACACTTTAGGGGGAGCGTACGTGTGAGGGCGCGGGTTAGTGTCAGCGTACGGGTTAGGATTAGGGGACGGGTGAGGGTCAGGCTTCGGGGAAGGGTTAGGGTTAGGGTTCGGGCTAGGGTTAGGGTTAGGGGACGGGGACGGTTTAGGGTCCAGGTGAGGGTACGACAACGCTGTAGGGGGAGCGTACGTGTGAGGGCGCGGGTTAGTGTCAGCGTACGGCTTAGGATTAGGGGACGGGTGAGGGTCAGGCTTCGGGGAAGCATTAGGGTTAGGGTTCGGGCTAGGGTTAGGGTTAGGGGACGGGGACGTTTAGGGTCCAGGTGAGGGTACGACAACGCTTTAGGTGGAGAGTACGTGTGAGGGCGCCGGTGAGTGTCAGCGTACGGTTTAGGATTAGGGGACGGGTGAGGGTCAGGCTTCAGGGAAGGGTTAGGGTTAGGGTTCGGGCTAGGGTTAGGGTTAGGGGACGGGGACGGTTTAGGTTTCAGGTGAGGGTACGACAACACTTTAGGGGGAGCGTACGTGTGAGGGCGCGGGTTAGTGTCAGCGTACGGGTTAGGATTAGGGGACGGGTGAGGGTCAGGCTTCGGGGAAGTGTTAGGGTTAGGGTTCGGGCTAGGGTTATGGTTAGGGGACGGGGACGGTTTAGGGTCCAGGTGAGGGTATGACAACGCTTTAGGGGGAGAGTACGTGTGAGGGTGCGGGTTAGTGTCAGCGTACGGGTTAGGATTAGGGGACGGCTGAGGGTCAGGCTTCGGGGAAGGGTTAGGGTTAGGGTTCGGGCTAGCGTTAGGGTTAGGGGACGGGGACGGTTTAGGGTCCAGGTGAGGGTACGACAACGCTTTAGGGGGAGCGTTAGTGTGAGGGCGCGGGTTAGTGTCAGCGTACGGGTTAGGATTAGGGGACGGGTGAGGGTCAGGCTTCGGGGAAGGGTTAGGGTTAGGGTTCGGGCTAGGGTTAGGGTTAGGGGACGGGGACGGTTTAGGGTCCAGGTGAGGGTACGACAACGCTTTAGGGGGAGCGTACGTGTGAGGGCGCGGGTTAGTGTCAGCGTACGGGTTAGGATTAGGGGACGGGTGAGGGTCAGGCTTCGGGGAAGGGTTAGGGTTAGGGTTCGGGCTAGGGTTAGGGTTAGGGGACGGGGACGGTTTAGGGTCCAGGTGAGGGTACGACAACGCTTTAGGGGGAGCGTACGTGTGAGGGCGCGGGTTCGTGTCAGCGTACGGGTTAGGATTAGGGGACGGGTGAGGGTCAGGCTTCGGGGAAGGGTTAGGGTTAGGGTTCGGGCTAGGGTTAGGGTTAGGGGACAGGGACGGTTTAGGGTCCAGGTGAGGGTACGACAACGCTTTAGGGGGATCGTACGTGTGAGGGCGTGGGTTAGTGTCAGAGTACGGGTTAGGATTAGGGGACGGGTGAGGGTCAGGCTTCGGGGAAGGGTTAGGGTTAGGGTTCGGGCTAGGGTTAGGGTTAGGGGACGGGGACGGTTTAGGGTCCAGGTGAGGGTACGACAACGCTTTAGGGGGAGCGTACGTGTTAGGGCACGGGTTAGTGTCAGCGTACGGGTTAGGATTAGGGGACGGGTGAGGGTCAGGCTTCGGGGAAGGGTTAGGGTTAGGGTTCGGGCTAGGGTTAGGGTTAGGGGACGGGGACGGTTTAGGGTCCAGGTGAGGGTACGACAACGTTTTAGGGGGAGCGTACGTGTGAGGGCGCGGGTTAGTGTCAGCGTACGGGTTAGGATTAGGGGACGGCTGAGGGTCAGGCTTCGGAGAAGGGTTAGGGTTAGGGTTCGGGCTAGGGTTAGGGTTAGGGGACGGGGACGGTTTAGGGTCCAGGTGAGCGTACGACAACGCTTTAGGGGGAGAGTACGTGTGAGGGCGCCGGTGAGTGTCAGCGTACGGTTTAGGATTAGGGGACGGGTGAGGGTCAGGCTTCAGGGAAGGGTTAGGGTTAGGGTTCGGGCTAGGGTTAGGGTTAGGGGACGGGGACGGTTTAGGTTTCAGGTGAGGGTACGACAACACTTTAGGGGGAGCGTACGTGTGAGGGCGCGGGTTAGTGTCAGCGTACGGGTTAGGATTAGGGGACGGGTGAGGGTCAGGCTTCGGGGAAGGTTTAGGGTTAGGGTTCGGGCTAGGGTTAGGGTTAGGGGACGGGGACGGTTTAGGGTCCAGGTGAGGGTGCGACAACGCTTTAGGGGGAGCGTACGTGTGAGGGCGCGGGTTAGTGTCAGCGTACGGGTTAGGATTAGGGGACGGCTGAGGGTCAGGCTTCGGGGAAGGGTTAGGGTTAGGGTTCGGGCTAGGGTTAGGGTTAGGGGACGGGGAAGGTTCAGGGTCCAGGTGAGGGTACGACAACGCTCTAGGGGGAGCGTACGTGTGAGGGCGCGGGTTAGTGTCAGCGTACGGGTTAGGATTAGGGGACGGGTAAGGGTCAGGCTTCGGGGAAGCATTAGGGTTAGGGTTCGGGCTAGGGTTAGGGTTAGGGGACGGGGACGGTTTAGGGTCCAGGTGAGGGTACGACAACGCTTTAGGGGGAGAGTACGTGTGAGGGCGCCGGTGAGTGTCAGCGTACGGTTTAGGATTAGGGGACGGGTGAGGGTCAGGCTTCAGGGAAGGGTTAGGGTTAGGGTTCGGGCTAGGGTTAGGGTTAGGGGACGGGGACGGTTTAGGTTTCAGGTGAGGGTACGACAACACTTTAGGGGGAGCGTACGTGTGAGGGCGCGGGTTAGTGTCAGCGTACGGGTTAGGATTAGGGGACGGGTGAGGGTCAGGCTTCGGGGAAGGGTTAGGGTTAGGGTTCGGGCTAGGGTTAGGGTTAGGGGACGGGGACGGTTTAGGGTCCAGGTGAGGGTACGACAACGCTCTAGGGGGAGCGTACGTGTGAGGGCGCGGGTTAGTGTCAGCGTACGGGTTAGGATTAGGGGACGGGTGAGGGTCAGGCTTCGGGGAAGCATTAGGGTTAGGGTTCGGGCTAGGGTTAGGGTTAGGGGACGGGGACGTTTAGGGTCCAGGTGAGGGTACGACAACGCTTTAGGGGGAGAGTACGTGTGAGGGCGCCGGTGAGTGTCAGCGTACGGTTTAGGATTAGGGGACGGGTGAGGGTCAGGCTTCAGGGAAGGGTTAGGGTTAGGGTTCGGGCTAGGGTTAGGGTTAGGGGACGGGGACGGTTTAGGTTTCAGGTGAGGGTACGACAACACTTTAGGGGGAGCGTACGTGTGAGGGCGCGGGTTAGTGTCAGCGTACGGGTTAGGATTAGGGGACGGGTGAGGGTCAGGCTTCGGGGAAGTGTTAGGGTTAGGGTTCGGGCTAGGGTTATGGTTAGGGGACGGGGACGGTTTAGGGTCCAGGTGAGGGTATGACAACGCTTTAGGGGGAGAGTACGTGTGAGGGCGCGGGTTAGTGTCAGCGTACGGTTTAGGATTAGGGGACGGGTGAGGGTCAGGCTTCGGGGAAGTGTTAGGGTTAGGGTTCGGGCTAGGGTTAGGGTTAGGGGACGGGGACGGTTTAGGGTCTAGGTGAGGGTACGACAACGCTTTAGGGGGAGCGTATGTGTGAGGGCGCGGGTTAGTGTCAGCGTACGGGTTAGGATTAGGGGACGGCTGAGGGTCAGGCTTCGGGGAAGGGTTAGGGTTAGGGTTCGGGCTAGGGTTAGGGTTAGGGGACGGGGACGGTTTAGGGTCCAGGTGAGGGTACGACAACGCTTTAGGGGGAGCGTATGTGTGAGGGCGCGGGTTAGTGTCAGCGTACGGGTTAGGATTAGGGGACGGTTGAGGGTCAGGCTTCGGGGAAGGGTTAGGGTTAGGGTTCGGGCTAGGGTTAGGGTTAGGGGACGGGGACGGTTTAGGGTCCAGGTGAGGGTACGACAACGCTTTAGGGGGAGCGTACGTGTGAGGGCGCGGGTTAGTGTCAGCGTACGGGTTAGGATTAGGGGACGGGTGAGGGTCAGGCTTCGGGGAAGTGTTAGGGTTAGGGTTCGGGCTAGGGTTAGGGTTAGGGGACGGGGACGGTTTAGGGTCCAGGTGAGGGTACGACAACGCTTTAGGGGGAGCGTACGTGTGAGGGCGCGGGTTCGTGTCAGCGTACGGGTTAGGATTAGGGGACGGGTGAGGGTCAGGCTTCGGGGAAGGGTTAGGTTTAGGGTTCGGGCTAGGGTTAGGGTTAGGGGACAGGGACGGTTTAGGGTCCAGGTGAGGGTACGACAACGCTTTAGGGGGATCGTACGTGTGAGGGCGTGGGTTAGTGTCAGAGTACGGGTTAGGATTAGGGGACGGGTGAGGGTCAGGCTTCGGGGAAGGGTTAGGGTTAGGGTTCGGGCTAGGGTTAGGGTTAGGGGACGGGGACGGTTTAGGGTCCAGGTGAGGGTACGACAACGCTTTAGGGGGAGCGTACGTGTGAGGGCGCGGGTTAGTGTGAGCGTACGGGTTAGGATTAGGGGACGGCTGAGGGTCAGGCTTCGGGGAAGGGTTAGGGTTAGGGTTCGGGCTAGGGTTAGGGTTAGGGGACGGGGACGGTTTAGGGTCCAGGTGAGTGTACGACAACGCTTTAGGGGGAGCGTACGTGTGAGGGCGCAGGTTAGTGTCAGCGTAAGGGTTAGGATTAGGGGACGGGTGAGGGTCAGGCTTCGGGGAAGTGTTAGGGTTAGGGTTCAGGCTAGGGTTAGGGTTAGGGGACGGGGACGGTTTAGGGTCCAGGTGAGTGTACCACAACGCTTTAGGGGGATCGTACGTGTGAGGGCGCGGGTTAGTGTCAGCGTACGGGTTAGGATTAGGGGACGGGTGAGGGTCAGGCTTCGGGGAAGGGTTAGGGTTAGGGTTCGGGCTAGGGTTAGGGTTAGGGGACGGGGACGGTTTAGGGTCCAGGTGAGGGTACGACAACGCTTTACGGGGAGCGTACATGTGAGGGCGCGGGTTAGTGTCAGCGTACGGGTTAGGATTAGGGGACGGGTGAGGGTCAGGCTTCGGGGAAGGGTTAGGGTTAGGGTTCGGGCTAGGGTTAGGGTTAGGGGACGGGGACGGTTTAGGCTCCAGGTGAGGGTACGACAACGCTTTAGGGGGAGCGTACGTGTGAGGGCGCGGGTTAGTGTCAGCGTACGGGTTAGGATTAGGGGACGGGTGAGGGTCAGGCTTCGGGGAAGGGTTAGGGTTAGGGTTCGGGCTAGGGTTAGGGTTAGGGGACGAGGACGGTTTAGGGTCCAGGTGAGGGTACGACAACGCTTTAGGGGGAGCGTACGTGTGAGGGCGCGGGTTAGTGTCAGCGTACGGTTTAGGATTAGGGGACGGGTGAGAGTCAGGCTTCGGGGAAGGGTTAGGGTTAGGGTTCGGGCTAGGGTTAGGGTTAGGGGACGGGGACGGTTTAGGGTCCAGGTGAGTGTATGACAACGCTTTAGGGGGAGCGTACGTGTGAGGGCGCGGGTTAGTGTCAGCGTACGGTTTAGGATTAAGGGACGGGTGAGGGTCAGGCTTCGGGGAAGGGTTAGGGTTAGGGTTCGGGCTAGGGTTAGGGTTAGGGGACGGGGACGGTTTAGGGTCCAGGTGAGGGTACGACAACGCTTTAGGGGGAGCGTACGTGTGAGGGCGCGGGTTAGTGTCAGGGTACGGGTTAGGATTAGGGGACGGGTGAGGGTCAGGCTTCGGGGAAGTGTTAGGGTTAGGGTTCGGGCTAGGGTTAGGGTTAGGGGACGGGGACGGTTTAGGGTCCAGGTGAGGGTACGACAACGCTTTAGGGGGAGCGTACGTGTGAGGGCGCGGGTTAGTGTCAGCGTACAGGTTAGGATTAGGGGACGGGTGAGGGTCAGGCTTCGGGGAAGGGTTAGGGTTAGGGTTCGGTCTAGGGTTAGGGTTAGGGGACGGGGACGGTTTAGGGTCCAGGTGAGTGTACGACAACGCTTTAGGGGGAGCGTACGTGTGAGGGCGCGGGTTAGTGTCAGCGTACGGGTTAGGATTAGGGGACGGGTGAGGGTCAGGCTTCGGGGAAGGGTTAGGTTTAGGGTTCGGGCTAGGGTTAGGGTTAGGGGACGGGGACGGTTTAGGGTCCAGGTGAGGGTACGACAACGCTCTAGGGGGAGCGTACGTGTGAGGGCGCGGGTTAGTGTCAGCGTACGGTTTAGGATTAGGGAACGGCTGAGGGTCAGGCTTCGGGGAAGGGTTAGGGTTAGGGTTCGGGCTAGGGTTAGGGTTAGGGGACGGGGACGGTTTAGGGTCCAGGTGAGGGTACGACAACGCTCTAGGGGGAGCGTACGTGTGAGGGCGCGGGTTAGTGTCAGCGTACGGGTTAGGATTAGGGGACGGGTGAGGGTCAGGCTTCGGGGAAGAGTTAGGGTTAGGGTTCGGGCTAGGGTTAGAGTTAGGGGACGGGGACGGTTTAGGGTCAAGGTGAGGGTACGACAACGCTTTAGGGGGAGCGTACGTGTGAGGGCGCGGGTTCGTGTCAGCGTACGGGTTAGGATTAGGGGACGGGTGAGGGTCAGGCTTCGGGGAAGGGTTAGGGTTAGGGTTCGGGCTAGGGTTAGGGTTAGGGGACAGGGACGGTTTAGTGTCCAGGTGAGGGTACGACAACGCTTTAGGGGGATCGTACGTGTGAGGGCGTGGGTTAGTGTCAGCGTACGGGTTAGGATTAGGGGACGGGTGAGGGTCAGGCTTCGGGGAAGGGTTAGGGTTAGGGTTCGGGCTAGGGTTAGGGTTAGGGGACGGGGACGGTTTAGGGTCCAGGTGAGGGTACGACAACGCTCTAGGGGGAGCGTACGTGTGAGGGCGCGGGTTAGTGTCAGCGTACGGGTTAGGATTAGGGGACGGGTGAGGGTCAGGCTTCGGGGAAGCATTAGGGTTAGGGTTCGGGCTAGGGTTAGGGTTAGGGGACGGGGACGTTTAGGGTCCAGGTGAGGGTACGACAACGCTTTAGGGGGAGAGTACGTGTGAGGGCGCCGGTGAGTGTCAGCGTACGGGTTAGGATTAGGGGACGGCTGAGGGTCAGGCTTCGGGGAAGGGTTAGGGTTAGGGTTCGGGCTAGGGTTAGGGTTAGGGGACGGGGACGGTTTAGGGTCCAGGTGAGGGTACGACAACGCTTTAGGGGGAGCGTATGTGTGAGGGCGCGGGTTAGTGTCAGCGTACGGGTTAGGATTAGGGGACGGCTGAGGGTCAGGCTTCGGGGAAGGGTTAGGGTTAGGGTTCGGGCTAGGGTTAGGGTTAGGGGACGGGGACGGTTTAGGGTCCAGGTGAGGGTACGACAACGCTTTAGGGGGAGCGTATGTGTGAGGGCGCGGGTTAGTGTCAGCGTACGGGTTAGGATTAGGGGACGGTTGAGGGTCAGGCTTCGGGGAAGGGTTAGGGTTAGGGTTCGGGCTAGGGTTAGGGTTAGGGGACGGGGACGGTTTAGGGTCCAGGTGAGGGTACGACAACGCTTTAGGGGGAGCGTACGTGTGAGGGCGCGGGTTAGTGTCAGCGTACGGGTTAGGATTAGGGGACGGGTGAGGGTCAGGCTTCGGGGAAGTGTTAGGGTTAGGGTTCGGGCTAGGGTTAGGGTTAGGGGACGGGGACGGTTTAGGGTCCAGGTGAGGGTACGACAACGCTTTAGGGGGAGCGTACGTGTGAGGGCGCGGGTTCGTGTCAGCGTCGGGTTAGGATTAGGGGACGGGTGAGGGTCAGGCTTCGGGGAAGGGTTAGGTTTAGGGTTCGGGCTAGGGTTAGGGTTAGGGGACAGGGACGGTTTAGGGTCCAGGTGAGGGTACGACAACGCTTTAGGGGGATCGTACGTGTGAGGGCGTGGGTTAGTGTCAGAGTACGGGTTAGGATTAGGGGACGGGTGAGGGTCAGGCTTCGGGGAAGGGTTAGGGTTAGGGTTCGGGCTAGGGTTAGGGTTAGGGGACGGGGACGGTTTAGGGTCCAGGTGAGGGTACGACAACGCTTTAGGGGGAGCGTACGTGTGAGGGCGCGGGTTAGTGTCAGCGTACGGGTTAGGATTAGGGGACGGCTGAGGGTCAGGCTTCGGGGAAGGGTTAGGGTTAGGGTTCGGGCTAGGGTTAGGGTTAGGGGACGGGGACGGTTTAGGGTCCAGGTGAGTGTACGACAACGCTTTAGGGGGAGCGTACGTGTGAGGGCGCAGGTTAGTGTCAGCGTAAGGGTTAGGATTAGGGGACGGGTGAGGGTCAGGCTTCGGGGAAGTGTTAGGGTTAGGGTTCAGGCTAGGGTTAGGGTTAGGGGACGGGGACGGTTTAGGGTCCAGGTGAGTGTACCACAACGCTTTAGGGGGATCGTACGTGTGAGGGCGCGGGTTAGTGTCAGCGTACGGGTTAGGATTAGGGGACGGGTGAGGGTCAGGCTTCGGGGAAGGGTTAGGGTTAGGGTTCGGGCTAGGGTTAGGGTTAGGGGACGGGGACGGTTTAGGGTCCAGGTGAGGGTACGACAACGCTTTAGGGGGAGCGTACATGTGAGGGCGCGGGTTAGTGTCAGCGTACGGGTTAGGATTAGGGGACGGGTGAGGGTCAGGCTTCGGGGAAGGGTTAGGGTTAGGGTTCGGGCTAGGGTTAGGGTTAGGGGACGGGGACGGTTTAGGCTCCAGGTGAGGGTACGACAACGCTTTAGGGGGAGCGTACGTGTGAGGGCGCGGGTTAGTGTCAGCGTACGGGTTAGGATTAGGGGACGGGTGAGGGTCAGGCTTCGGGGAAGGGTTAGGGTTAGGGTTCGGGCTAGGGTTAGGGTTAGGGGACGAGGACGGTTTAGGGTCCAGGTGAGGGTACGACAACGCTTTAGGGGGAGCGTACGTGTGAGGGCGCGGGTTAGTGTCAGCGTACGGTTTAGGATTAGGGGACGGGTGAGAGTCAGGCTTCGGGGAAGGGTTAGGGTTAGGGTTCGGGCTAGGGTTAGGGTTAGGGGACGGGGACGGTTTAGGGTCCAGGTGAGTGTATGACAACGCTTTAGGGGGAGCGTACGTGTGAGGGCGCGGGTTAGTGTCAGCGTACGGTTTAGGATTAAGGGACGGGTGAGGGTCAGGCTTCGGGGAAGGGTTAGGGTTAGGGTTCGGGCTAGGGTTAGGGTTAGGGGACGGGGACGGTTTAGGGTCCAGGTGAGGGTACGACAACGCTTTAGGGGGAGCGTACGTGTGAGGGCGCGGGTTAGTGTCAGGGTACGGGTTAGGATTAGGGGACGGGTGAGGGTCAGGCTTCGGGGAAGTGTTAGGGTTAGGGTTCGGGCTAGGGTTAGGGTTAGGGGACGGGGACGGTTTAGGGTCCAGGTGAGGGTACGACAACGCTTTAGGGGGAGCGTACGTGTGAGGGCGCGGGTTAGTGTCAGCGTACAGGTTAGGATTAGGGGACGGGTGAGGGTCAGGCTTCGGGGAAGGGTTAGGGTTAGGGTTCGGTCTAGGGTTAGGGTTAGGGGACGGGGACGGTTTAGGGTCCAGGTGAGTGTACGACAACGCTTTAGGGGGAGCGTACGTGTGAGGGCGCGGGTTAGTGTCAGCGTACGGGTTAGGATTAGGGGACGGGTGAGGGTCAGGCTTCGGGGAAGGGTTAGGTTTAGGGTTCGGGCTAGGGTTAGGGTTAGGGGACGGCGACGGTTTAGGGTCCAGGTGAGGGTACGACAACGCTCTAGGGGGAGCGTACGTGTGAGGGCGCGGGTTAGTGTCAGCGTACGGTTTAGGATTAGGGAACGGCTGAGGGTCAGGCTTCGGGGAAGGGTTAGGGTTAGGGTTCGGGCTAGGGTTAGGGTTAGGGGACGGGGACGGTTTAGGGTCCAGGTGAGGGTACGACAACGCTCTAGGGGGAGCGTACGTGTGAGGGCGCGGGTTAGTGTCAGCGTACGGGTTAGGATTAGGGGACGGGTGAGGGTCAGGCTTCGGGGAAGAGTTAGGGTTAGGGTTCGGGCTAGGGTTAGAGTTAGGGGACGGGGACGGTTTAGGGTCAAGGTGAGGGTACGACAACGCTTTAGGGGGAGCGTACGTGTGAGGGCGCGGGTTCGTGTCAGCGTACGGGTTAGGATTAGGGGACGGGTGAGGGTCAGGCTTCGGGGAAGGGTTAGGGTTAGGGTTCGGGCTAGGGTTAGGGTTAGGGGACAGGGACGGTTTAGTGTCCAGGTGAGGGTACGACAACGCTTTAGGGGGATCGTACGTGTGAGGGCGTGGGTTAGTGTCAGCGTACGGGTTAGGATTAGGGGACGGGTGAGGGTCAGGCTTCGGGGAAGGGTTAGGGTTAGGGTTCGGGCTAGGGTTAGGGTTAGGGGACGGGGACGGTTTAGGGTCCAGGTGAGGGTACGACAACGCTCTAGGGGGAGCGTACGTGTGAGGGCGCGGGTTAGTGTCAGCGTACGGGTTAGGATTAGGGGACGGGTGAGGGTCAGGCTTCGGGGAAGCATTAGGGTTAGGGTTCGGGCTAGGGTTAGGGTTAGGGGACGGGGACGTTTAGGGTCCAGGTGAGGGTACGACAACGCTTTAGGGGGAGAGTACGTGTGAGGGCGCCGGTGAGTGTCAGCGTACGGGTTAGGATTAGGGGACGGCTGAGGGTCAGGCTTCGGGGAAGGGTTAGGGTTAGGGTTCGGGCTAGGGTTAGGGTTAGGGGACGGGGACGGTTTAGGGTCCAGGTGAGGGTACGACAACGCTTTAGGGGGAGCGTATGTGTGAGGGCGCGGGTTAGTGTCAGCGTACGGGTTAGGATTAGGGGACGGGTGAGGGTCAGGCTTCGGGGAAGGGTTAGGGTTAGGGTTCGGGCTAGGGTTAGGGTTAGGGGACGGGGACGGTTTAGGGTCCAGGTGAGGGTACGACAACGCTTTAGGGGGAGCGTACGTGTGAGGGCGCGGGTTAGTGTCAGCGTACGGGTTAGGATAAGGGGACGGGTGAGGGTCAGGCTTCGGGGAAGGGTTAGGGTTAGGGTTCGGGCTAGGGTTAGGGTTAGGGGACGGGGACGGTTTAGGGTCCAGGTGAGGGTACGACAACGCTTTAGGGGGAGCGTACGTGTGAGGGCACGGCTTCGTGTCAGCGTACGTGTTAGGATTAGGGGACGGGTGAGGGTCAGGCTTCGGGGAAGGGTTAGGGTTAGGGTTCGGGCTAGGGTTAGGGTTAGGGGACAGGGACGGTTTAGGGTCCAGGTGAGGGTACGACAACGCTTTAGGGGGATCGTACGTGTGAGGGCGTGGGTTAGTGTCAGAGTACGGGTTAGGATTAGGGGACGGGTGAGGGTCAGGCTTCGGGGAAGGGTTAGGGTTAGGGTTCGGGCTAGGGTTAGGGTTAGGGGACGGGGACGGTTTAGGGTCCAGGTGAGGGTACGACAACGCTTTAGGGGGAGCGTACGTGTGAGGGCGCGGGTTAGTGTCAGCGTACGGGTTAGGATTAGGGGACGGCTGAGGGTCAGGCTTCGGGGAAGGGTTAGGGTTAGGGTTCGGGCTAGGGTTAGGGTTAGGGGACGGGGACGGTTTAGGGTCCAGGTGAGGGTACGACAACGCTCTAGGGGGAGCGTACGTGTGAGGGCGCGGGTTAGTGTCAGCGTACGGGTTAGGATTAGGGGACGGCTGAGGGTCAGGCTTCGGGTTCGGGCTAGGGTTAGGGTTAGGGGACGGGGACGGTTTAGGGTCCAGGTGAGGGTACGACAACGCTCTAGGGGGAGCGTACGTGTGAGGGCGTGGGTTAGTGTTAGCGTACGGGTTAGAATTAGGGGACGGCTGAGGGTCAGGCTTCGGGGAAGGGTTAGGTTTAGGGTTCGGGCTAGGGTTAGGGTTAGGGGACGGGGACGGTTTAGGGTCCAGGTGAGGGTACGACAACGCTCTAGGGGGAGCGTACGTGTGAGGGCGCGGGTTAGTGTCAGCGTACGGGTTAGGATTAGGGGACGGCTGAGGGTCAGGCTTCGGGGAAGGGTTAGGGTTAGGGTTCGGGCTAGGGTTAGGGTTAGGGGACGGGGACGGTTTAGGGTCCAGGTGAGGGTACGACAACGCTCTAGGGGGAGCGTACGTGTGAGGGCGCGGGTTAGTGACAGCGTACGGGTTAGGATTAGGGGACGGCTGAGGGTCAGGCTTCGGGGAAGGGTTAGGGTTAGGGTTCGGGCTAGGGTTAGGGTTAGGGGACGGGGACGGTTTAGGGTCCAGGTGAGGGTACGACAACGCTCTAGGGGGAGCGTACGTGTGAGGGCGCGGGTTAGTGTCAGCGTACGGGTTAGGATTAGGGGACGGCTGAGGGTCAGGCTTCGGGGAAGGGTTAGGGTTAGGGTTCGGGCTAGGGTTAGGGTTAGGGAACGGGGACGGTTTAGGGTCCAGGTGAGGGTACGACAACGCTCTAGGGGGAGTGTACGTGTGAGGGCGCGGGTCAGTGTCAGCGTACGGGTTAGGATTAGGGGACGGCTGAGGGTCAGGCTTCGGGGAAGGGTTAGGGTTAGGGTTCGGGCTAGGGTTAGGGTTAGGGGACGGGGACGGTATAGGGTCCAGGTGAGGGTACGACAACGCTCTAGGGGGAGCGTACGTGTGAGGGCGCGGGTTAGTGTCAGCGTACGGGTTAGGATTAGGGGACGGCTGAGGGTCAGGCTTCGGGGAAGGGTTAGGGTTAGGGTTCGGGCTAGGGTTAGGGTTAGGGGACGGGGACGGTTTAGGGTCCAGGTGAGGGTACGACAACGCTCTAGGGGGAGCGTACGTGTGAGGGCGCGGGTTAGTGTCAGCGTACGGGTTAGGATTAGGGGACGGCTGAGGGTCAGGCTTCGGGGAAGGGTTAGGGTTAGGGTTCGGGCTAGGGTTAGGGTTAGGGGACGGGGACGGTTTAGGGTCCAGGTGAGGGTACGACAACGCTTTAGGGGGAGCGTACGTGTGAGGGCGCGGGTTAGTGTCAGCGTACGGGTTAGGATTAGGGGACGGCTGAGGGTCAGGCTTCGGGGAAGGGTTAGGGTTAGGGTTCGGGCTAGGGTTAGGGTTAGGGGACGGGGACGGTTTAGGGTCCAGGTGAGGGTACGAGAACGCTCTAGGGGGAGCGTACGTGTGAGGGCGCGGGTTAGTGTCAGCGTACGGGTTAGGATTAGGGGACGGCTGAGGGTCAGGCTTCGGGGAAGGGTTAGGGTTAGGGTTCGGGCTAGGGTTAGGGTTAGGGGACGGGGACGGTTTAGGGTCCAGGTGAGGGTACGACAACGCTCTAGGGGGAGCGTACGTGTGAGGGCGCGGGTTAGTGTCAGCGTACGGGTTAGGATTAGGGGACGGCTGAGGGTCAGGCTTCGGGGAAGGGTTAGGGTTAGGGTTCGGGCTAGGGTTAGGGTTAGGGGACGGGGACGGTTTAGGGTCCAGGTGAGGGTACGAGAACGCTCTAGGGGGAGTGTACGTGGAGGGCGCGGGTTAGTGTCAGCGTACGGGTTAGGATTAGGGGACGGCTGAGGGTCAGGCTTCGGGGAAGGGTTAGGGTTAGGGTTCGGGCTAGGGTTAGGGTTAGGGGACGGGGACGGTTTAGGGCCCAGGTGAGGGTACGACAACGCTCTAGGGGGAGCGTACGTGTGAGTGCGCGGGTTAGTGTCAGCGTACGGTTTAGGATTAGGGGACGGGTGAGTGTCAGGCTTCGGGGAAGGGTTAGGGTTAGGGTTCGGGCTAGGGTTAGGGTTAGGGGACGGGGACGGTTTAGGGTCCAGGTGAGGGTACGACAATGCTTTAGGGGGAGCGTACGTGTGAGGGCGTGGGTTAGTGTCAGCGTACGGCTTAGGATTAGGGGACGCGTGAGGGTCAGGCTTCGGGGAAGGGTTAGGGTTAGGGTTCGGGCTAGGGTTAGGGTTAGGGTACGGGGACAGTTTAGGGTCCAGGTGAGGGTACAACAACGCTTTAGGGGGAGGGTACGTGTGAGGGCGCGGGTTAGTGTCAGTGTAAGGCTTAGGATTAGGGGACGGGTGAGGGTCAGGCTTCGGGGAAGGGTTAGGGTTAGGGTTCGGGCTAGGGTTAGGGTTAGGGGACGGGGACGGTTTAGGGTCCAGGTGAGGGTACGACAACGCTTTAGGGGGAGCGTACGTGTGAGGGCGCGGGTTAGTGTCAGCGTACGGGTTAGGATTAGGGGACGGGTGAGGGTCAGGATTCGGGGAAGGGTTAGGGTTAGGGTTCGGGCTAGGGTTAGGGTTAGGGGACGGGGACGGTTTAGGGTCCAGGTGAGGGTACGACAACGCTTTAGGGGGAGCGTACGTGTGAGGGGGCGGGTTAGTGTCAGCGTACGGGTTAGGATTAGGGGACGGCTGAGGGTCAGGCTTCGGGGAAGGGTTAGGGTTAGGGTTCGGGCTAGGGTTAGGGTTAGGGGACGGGGACGGTTTAGGGTCCAGGTGAGGGTACGACAACGCTTTAGGGGGAGCGTACGTGTTAGGGCGCGGGTTAGTGTCAGCGTACGGGTTAGGATTAGGGGACGGGTGAGGGTCAGGCTTCGGGGAAGGGTTAGGGTTAGGGTTCGGGCTAGGGTTAGGGTTAGGGGACGGGGACGGTTTAGGGTCCAGGTGAGGGTACGACAACGCTTTAGGGGGAGCGTACGTGTGAGGGCGCGGGTTAGTGTCAGCGTACGGGTTAGGATTAGGGGACGGGTGAGGGTCAGGCTTCGGAGAAAGGTTAGGGTTAGGGATCGGGCTAGGGTTAGGGTTAGGGGACGGGGACGGTTTAGGGTCCAGGTGAGGGTACGACAACGCTTTAGGGGGAGAGTAGGTGTGAGAGCGCCGGTGAGTGTCAGCGTACGGTTTAGGATTAGGGGACGGGTGAGGGTCAGGCTTCAGGGAAGGGTTAGGGTTAGGGTTCGGGCTAGGGTTAGGGGTAGGGGACGGGGACGGTTTAGGGTCCAGGTGAGGGTACGACAACGCTTTAGGGGGAGCGTACGTGTGAGGGCGCGGGTTAGTGTCAGCGTACGGGTTAGGATTAGGGGACGGGTGAGGGTCAGGCTTCGGGGAAGGGTTAGGGTTAGGGTTCGGGCTAGGGTTAGGGTTAGGGGACGGGGACGGTTTAGGGTCCAGGTGAGGGTACGACAACGCTTTACGGGGAGCGTACGTGTGAGGGCGCGGGTTAGTGTCAGCGTACGGGTTAGGATTAGGGGACGGGTGAGGGTCAGGCTTCGGGGAAGGGTTAGGGTTAGGGTTCGGGCTAGGGTTAGGGTTAGGGGACGGGGACGGTTTAGGGTCCAGGTGAGGGTACGACAACGCTTTAGGGGGAGCGTACGTGTTAGGGCACGGGTTAGTGTCAGCGTACGGGTTAGGATTAGGGGACGGGTGAGGGTCAGGCTTCGGGGAAGGGTTAGGGTTAGGGTTCGGGCTAGGGTTAGGGTTAGGGGACGGGGACGGTTTAGGGTCCAGGTGAGGGTACGACAACGTTTTAGGGGGAGCGTACGTGTGAGGGCGCGGGTTAGTGTCAGCGTACGGGTTAGGATTAGGGGACGGGTGAGGGTCAGGCTTCGGAGAAGGGTTAGGGTTAGGGTTCGGGCTAGGGTTAGGGTTAGGGGACGGGGACGGTTTAGGGTCCAGGTGAGGGTACGACAACGCTTTAGGGGGAGAGTACGTGTGAGGGCGCCGGTGAGTGTCAGCGTACGGTTTAGGATTAGGGGACGGGTGAGGGTCAGGCTTCAGGGAAGGGTTAGGGTTAGGGTTCGGGCTAGGGTTAGGGTTAGGGGACGGGGACGGTTTAGGTTTCAGGTGAGGGTACGACAACACTTTAGGGGGAGCGTACGTGTGAGGGCGCGGGTTAGTGTCAGCGTACGGGTTAGGATTAGGGGACGGGTGAGGGTCAGGCTTCGGGGAAGGGTTAGGGTTAGGGTTCGGGCTAGGGTTAGGGTTAGGGGACGGGGACGGTTTAGGGTCCAGGTGAGGGTGCGACAACGCTTTAGGGCGAGCGTACGTGTGAGGGCGCGGGTTAGTGTCAGCGTACGGGTTAGGATTAGGGGACGGCTGAGGGTCAGGCTTCGGGGAAGGGTTAGGGTTAGGGTTCGGGCTAGGGTTAGGGTTAGGGGACGGGGAAGGTTCAGGGTCCAGGTGAGGGTACGACAACGCTTTAGGGGGAGCATACGTGTGAGGGCGCGGGTTAGTGTCAGCGTACGGGTTAGGATTAGGGGACGGGTAAGGGTCAGGCTTCGGGGAAGCATTAGGGTTAGGGTTCGGGCTAGGGTTAGGGTTAGGGGACGGGGACGGTTTAGGGTCCAGGTGAGGGTACGACAACGCTTTAGGGGGAGAGTACGTGTGAGGGCGCCGGTGAGTGTCAGCGTACGGTTTAGGATTAGGGGACGGGTGAGGGTCAGGCTTCAGGGAAGGGTTAGGGTTAGGGTTCGGGCTAGGGTTAGGGTTAGGGGACGGGGACGGTTTAGGTTTCAGGTGAGGGTACGACAACACTTTAGGGGGAGCGTACGTGTGAGGGCGCGGGTTAGTGTCAGCGTACGGGTTAGGATTAGGGGACGGGTGAGGGTCAGGCTTCGGGGAAGGGTTAGGGTTAGGGTTCGGGCTAGGGTTAGGGTTAGGGGACGGGGACGGTTTAGGGTCCAGGTGAGGGTACGACAACGCTCTAGGGGGAGCGTACGTGTGAGGGCGCGGGTTAGTGTCAGCGTACGGGTTAGGATTAGGGGACGGGTGAGGGTCAGGCTTCGGGGAAGCATTAGGGTTAGGGTTCGGGCTAGGGTTAGGGTTAGGGGACGGGGACGTTTAGGGTCCAGGTGAGGGTACGACAAAGCTTTAGGGGGAGAGTACGTGTGAGGGCGCCGGTGAGTGTCAGCGTACGGTTTAGGATTAGGGGACGGGTGAGGGTCAGGCTTCAGGGAAGGGTTAGGGTTAGGGTTCGGGCTAGGGTTAGGGTTAGGGGACGGGGACGGTTTAGGGTCCAGGTGAGGGTACGACAACGCTTTAGGGGGAGCGTATGTGTGAGGGCGCGGGTTAGTGTCAGCGTACGGGTTAGGATTAGGGGACGGGTGAGGGTCAGGCTTCGGGGAAGGGTTAGGGTTAGGGTTCGGGCTAGGGTTAGGGTTAGGGGACGGGGACGGTTTAGGGTCCAGGTGAGGGTACGACAACGCTTTAGGGGGAGCGTACGTGTGAGGGCGCGGGTTCGTGTCAGCGTACGGGTTAGGATTAGGGGACGGGTGAGGGTCAGGCTTCGGGGAAGGGTTAGGGTTAGGGTTCGGGCTAGGGTTAGGGTTAGGGGACAGGGACGGTTTAGGGTCCAGGTGAGGGTACGACAACGCTTTAGGGGGATCGTACGTGTGAGGGCGTGGGTTAGTGTCAGAGTACGGGTTAGGATTAGGGGAAGTGTGAGGGTCAGGCTTCGGGGAAGGGTTAGGGTTAGGGTTCGGGCTAGGGTTAGGGTTAGGGGACGGGGACGGTTTAGGGTCCAGGTGAGGGTACGACAACGCTTTAGGGGGAGCGTACGTGTGAGGGCGCGGGTTAGTGTCAGCGTACGGGTTAGGATTAGGGGACGGGTGAGGGTCAGGCTTCGGGGAAGGGTTAGGGTTAGGGTTCGGGCTAGGGTTAGGGTTAGGGGACGGGGACGGTTTAGGGTCCAGGTGAGTGTACGACAACGCTTTAGGGGGAGCGTACGTGTGAGGGCGCAGGTTAGTGTCAGCGTAAGGGTTAGGATTAGGGGACGGGTGAGGGTCAGGCTTCGGGGAAGTGTTAGGGTTAGGGTTCAGGCTAGGGTTAGGGTTATGGGACGGGGACGGTTTAGGGTCCAGGTGAGGGTACGACAACGCTTTAGGGGGAGCGTACGTGTGAGGGCGCGGGTTAGTGTCAGCGTACAGGTTAGGATTAGGGGACGGGTGAGGGTCAGGCTTCGGGGAAGGGTTAGGGTTAGGGTTCGGGCTAGGGTTAGGGTTAGGGGACGGGGACGGTTTAGGGTCCAGGTGAGGGTACGACAACGCTCTAGGGGGAGCGTACGTGTGAGGGCGCGGGTTAGTGTCAGCGTACGGTTTAGGATTAGGGAACGGCTGAGGGTCAGGCTTCGGGGAAGGGTTAGGGTTAGGGTTCGGGCTAGGGTTAGGGTTAGGGGACGGGGACGGTTCAGGGTCCAGGTGAGGGTACGACAACGCTCTAGGGGGAGCGTACGTGTGAGGGCGCGGGTTAGTGTCAGCGTACGGGTTAGGATTAGGGGACGGGTGAGGGTCAGGCTTCGGGGAAGAGTTAGGGTTAGGGTTCGGGCTAGGGTTAGGGTTAGGGGACGGGGACGGTTTAGGGTCAAGGTGAGGGTACGACAACGCTTTAGGGGGAGCGTACGTGTGAGGGCGCGGGTTCGTGTCAGCGTACGGGTTAGGATTAGGGGACGGGTGAGGGTCAGGCTTCGGGGAAGGGTTAGGGTTAGGGTTCGGGCTAGGGTTAGGGTTAGGGGACAGGGACTGTTTAGGGTCCAGGTGAGGGTACGACAACGCTTTAGGGGGATCGTATGTGTGAGGGCGTGGGTTAGTGTCAGCGTACGGGTTAGGATTAGGGGACGGGTGAGGGTCAGGCTTCGGGGAAGGGTTAGGGTTAGGGTTCGGGCTAGGGTTAGGGTTAGGGGACGGGGACGGTTTAGGGTCCAGGTGAGGGTACGACAACGCTTTAGGGGGAGCGTACGTGTGAGGGGGCGGGTTAGTGTCAGCGTACGGGTTAGGATTAGGGGACGGGTGAGGGTCAGGCTTCGGGGAAGGGTTAGGGTTAGGGTTCGGGCTAGGGTTAGGGTTAGGGGACGGGGACGGTTTAGGGTCCAGGTGAGGGTACGACAACGCTCTAGGGGGAGCGTACGTGTGAGGGCGCGGGTTAGTGTCAGCGTACGGGTTAGGATTAGGGGACGGGTGAGGGTCAGGCTTCGGGGAAGCATTAGGGTTAGGGTTCGGGCTAGGGTTAGGGTTAGGGGACGGGGACGTTTAGGGTCCAGGTGAGGGTACGATAAAGCTTTAGGGGGAGAGTACGTGTGAGGGCGCCGGTGAGTGTCAGCGTACGGTTTAGGATTAGGGGACGGGTGAGGGTCAGGCTTCAGGGAAGGGTTAGGGTTAGGGTTCGGGCTAGGGTTAGGGTTAGGGGACGGGGACGGTTTAGGTTTCAGGTGAGGGTACGAAAACACTTTAGGGGGAGCGTACGTGTGAGGGCGCGGGTTAGTGTCAGCGTACGGGTTAGGATTAGGGGACGGGTGAGGGTCAGGCTTCGGGGAAGTGTTAGGGTTAGGGTTCGGGCTAGGGTTATGGTTAGGGAACGGGGACGGTTTAGGGTCCAGGTGAGGGTATGACAACGCTTTAGGGGGAGAGTACGTGTGAGGGCGCGGGTTAGTGTCAGCGTACGGTTTAGGATTAGGGGACGGGTGAGGGTCAGGCTTCGGGGAAGGGTTAGGGTTAGGGTTCGGGCTAGGGTTAGGGTTAGGGGACGGGGACGGTTTAGGGTCCAGGTGATGGTACGACAACGCTTTAGGGGGAGCGTATGTGTGAGGGCGCGGGTTAGTGTCAGCGTACGGGTTAGGATTAGGGGACGGCTGAGGGTCAGGCTTCGGGGAAGGGTTAGGGTTAGGGTTCGGGCTAGGGTTAGGGTTAGGGGACGGGGACGGTTTAGGGTCCAGGTGAGGGTACGACAACGCTTTAGGGGGAGCGTATGTGTGAGGGCGCGGGTTAGTGTCAGCGTACGGGTTAGGATTAGGGGACGGGTGAGGGTCAGGCTTCGGGGAAGGGTTAGGGTTAGGGTTCGGGCTAGGGTTAGGGTTAGGGGACGGGGACGGTTTAGGGTCCAGGTGAGGGTACGACAACGCTTTAGGGGGAGCGTACGTGTGAGGGCGCGGGTTCGTGTCAGCGTACGGGTTAGGATTAGGGGACGGGTGAGGGTCAGGCTTCGGGGAAGGGTTAGGGTTAGGGTTCGGGCTAGGGTTAGGGTTAGGGGACAGGGACGGTTTAGGGTCCAGGTGAGGGTACGACAACGCTTTAGGGGGATCGTACGTGTGAGGGCGTGGGTTAGTGTCAGAGTACGGGTTAGGATTTGGGGAAGTGTGAGGGTCAGGCTTCGGGGAAGGGTTAGGGTTAGGGTTCGGGCTAGGGTTAGGGTTAGGGGACGGGGACGGTTTAGGGTCCAGGTGAGGGTACGACAACGCTTTAGGGGGAGCGTACGTGTGAGGGCGCGGGTTAGTGTCAGCGTACGGGTTAGGATTAGGGGACGGCTGAGGGTCAGGCTTCGGGGAAGGGTTAGGGTTAGGGTTCGGGCTAGGGTTAGGGTTAGGGGACGGGGACGGTTTAGGGTCCAGGTGAGTGTACGACAACGCTTTAGGGGGAGCGTACGTGTGAGGGCGCAGGTTAGTGTCAGCGTAAGGGTTAGGATTAGGGGACGGGTGAGGGTCAGGCTTCGGGGAAGTGTTAGGGTTAGGGTTCAGGCTAGGGTTAGGGTTATGGGACGGGGACGGTTTAGGGTCCAGGTGAGGGTACGACAACGCTTTAGGGGGAGCGTACGTGTGAGGGCGCGGGTTAGTGTCAGCGTACAGGTTAGGATTAGGGGACGGGTGAGGGTCAGGCTTCGGGGAAGGGTTAGGGTTAGGGTTCGGGCTAGGGTTAGTGTTAGGGGACGGGGACGGTTTAGGGTCCAGGTGAGGGTACGACAACGCTCTAGGGGGAGCGTACGTGTGAGGGCGCGGGTTAGTGTCAGCGTACGGTTTAGGATTAGGGAACGGCTGAGGGCCAGGCTTCGGGGAAGGGTTAGGGTTAGGGTTCGGGCTAGGGTTAGGGTTAGGGGACGGGGACGGTTTAGGGTCCAGGTGAGGGTACGACAACGCTCTAGGGGGAGCGTACGTGTGAGGGCGCGGGTTAGTGTCAGCGTACGGGTTAGGATTAGGGGACGGGTGAGGGTCAGGCTTCGGGGAAGAGTTAGGGTTAGGGTTCGGGCTAGGGTTAGGGTTAGGGGACGGGGACGGTTTAGGGTCAAGGTGAGGGTACGACAACGCTTTAGGGGGAGCGTACGTGTGAGGGCGCGGGTTCGTGTCAGCGTACGGGTTAGGATTAGGGGACGGGTGAGGGTCAGGCTTCGGGGAAGGGTTAGGGTTAGGGTTCGGGCTAGGGTTAGGGTTAGGGGACAGGGACGGTTTAGGGTCCAGGTGAGGGTACGACAACGCTTTAGGGGGATCGTATGTGTGAGGGCGTGGGTTAGTGTCAGCGTACGGGTTAGGATTAGGGGACGGGTGAGGGTCAGGCTTCGGGGAAGGGTTAGGGTTAGGGTTCGGGCTAGGGTTAGGGTTAGGGGACGGGGACGGTTTAGGGTCCAGGTGAGGGTACGACAACGCTTTAGGGGGAGCGTACGTGTGAGGGGGCGGGTTAGTGTCAGCGTACGGGTTAGGATTAGGGGACGGCTGAGGGTCAGGCTTCGGGGAAGGGTTAGGGTTAGGGTTCGGGCTAGGGTTAGGGTTAGGTGACGGGGACGGTTTAGGGTCCAGGTGAGTGTACGACAACGCTTTAGGGGGAGCGTACGTGTGAGGGCGCGGGTTAGTGTCAGCGTAAGGGTTAGGATTAGGGGACGTGTGAGGGTCAGGCTTCGGGGAAGTGTTAGGGTTAGGGTTCAGGCTAGGGTTAGGGTTAGGGGACGGGGACGGTTTAGGGTCCAGGTGAGTGTACCACAACGCTTTAGGGGGAGCGTACGTGTGAGGGCGCGGGTTAGTGTCAGCGTACGGGTTAGGATTAGGGGACGGGTGAGGGTCAGGCTTCGGGGAAGGTTTAGGGTTAGGGTTCGGGCTAGGGTTAGGGTTAGGGGACGGGGACGGTTTAGGGTCCAGGTGAGGGTACGACAACGCTTTAGGGGGAGCGTACATGTGAGGGCGCGGGTTAGTGTCAGCGTACGGGTTAGGATTAGGGGACGGGTGAGGGTCAGGCTTCGGGGAAGGGTTAGGGTTAGGGTTCGGGCTAGGGTTAGGGTTAGGGGACGGGGACGGTTTAGGCTCCAGGTGAGGGTACGACAACGCTTTAGGGGGAGCGTACGTGTGAGGGCGCGGGTTAGTGTCAGCGTACGGGTTAGGATTAGGGGACGGGTGAGGGTCAGGCTTCGGGGAAGGGTTAGGGTTAGGGTTCGGGCTAGGGTTAGGGTTAGGGGACGGGGACGGTTTAGGGTCCAGGTGAGGGTACGACAACGCTTTAGGGGGAGCGTACGTGTGAGGGCGCGGGTTAGTGTCAGCGTACGGGTTAGGATTAGGGGACGGGTGAGGGTCAGGCTTCGGGGAAGGGTTAGGGTTAGGGTTCGGGCTAGGGTTAGGGTTAGGGGACGGGGACGGTTTAGGGTCCAGGTGAGGGTACGACAACGCTCTAGGGGGAGCGTACGTGTGAGGGCGCGGGTTCGTGTCAGCGTACGGGTTAGGATTAGGGGACGGCTGAGGGTCAGGCTTCGGGGAAGGGTTAGGGTTAGGGTTCGGGCTAGGGTTAGGGTTAGGGGACGGGGACGGTTTAGGGTCCAGGTGAGGGTACGACAACGCTCTAGGGGGAGCGTACGTGTGAGGGCGCGGGTTAGTGTCAGCGTACGGGTTAGGATTAGGGGACGGCTGAGGGTCAGGCTTCGGGTTCGGGCTAGGGTTAGGGTTAGGGGACGGGGACGGTTTAGGGTCCAGGTGAGGGTACGACAACGCTCTAGGGGGAGCGTACGTGTGAGGGCGTGGGTTAGTGTTAGCGTACGGGTTAGAATTAGGGGACGGCTGAGGGTCAGGCTTCGGGGAAGGGTTAGGGTTAGGGTTCGGGCTAGGGTTAGGGTTAGGGGACGGGGACGGTTTAGGGTCCAGGTGAGGGTACGACAACGCTCTAGGGGGAGCGTACGTGTGAGGGCGCGGGTTAGTGTCAGCGTACGGGTTAGGATTAGGGGACGGCTGAGGGTCAGGCTTCGGGGAAGGGTTAGGGTTAGGGTTCGGGCTAGGGTTAGGGTTAGGGGACGGGGACGGTTTAGGGTCCAGGTGAGGGTACGACAACGCTCTAGGGGGAGCGTACGTGTGAGGGCGCGGGTTAGTGTCAGCGTACGGGTTAGGATTAGGGGACGGCTGAGGGTCAGGCTTCGGGGAAGGGTTAGGGTTAGGGTTCGGGCTAGGGTTAGGGTTAGGGAACGGGGACGGTTTAGGGTCCAGGTGAGGGTACGACAACGCTCTAGGGGGAGTGTACGTGTGAGGGCGCGGGTCAGTGTCAGCGTACGGGTTAGGATTAGGGGACGGCTGAGGGTCAGGCTTCGGGGAAGGGTTAGGGTTAGGGTTCGGGCTAGGGTTAGGGTTAGGGGACGGGGACGGTATAGGGTCCAGGTGAGGGTACGACAACGCTCTAGGGGGAGCGTACGTGTGAGGGCGCGGGTTAGTGTCAGCGTACGGGTTAGGATTAGGGGACGGCTGAGGGTCAGGCTTCGGGGAAGGGTTAGGGTTAGGGTTCGGGCTAGGGTTAGGGTTAGGGGACGGGGACGGTTTAGGGTCCAGGTGAGGGTACGACAACGCTCTAGGGGGAGCGTACGTGTGAGGGCGCGGGTTAGTGTCAGCGTACGGGTTAGGATTAGGGGACGGCTGAGGGTCAGGCTTCGGGGAAGGGTTAGGGTTAGGGTTCGGGCTAGGGTTAGGGTTAGGGGACGGGGACGGTTTAGGGTCCAGGTGAGGGTACGACAACGCTCTAGGGGGAGTGTACGTGTGAGGGCGCGGGTCAGTGTCAGCGTACGGGTTAGGATTAGGGGACGGCTGAGGGTCAGGCTTCGGGGAAGGGTTAGGGTTAGGGTTCGGGCTAGGGTTAGGGTTAGGGGACGGGGACGGTATAGGGTCCAGGTGAGGGTACGACAACGCTCTAGGGGGAGCGTACGTGTGAGGGCGCGGGTTAGTGTCAGCGTACGGGTTAGGATTAGGGGACGGCTGAGGGTCAGGCTTCGGGGAAGGGTTAGGGTTAGGGTTCGGGCTAGGGTTAGGGTTAGGGGACGGGGACGGTTTAGGGTCCAGGTGAGGGTACGACAACGCTCTAGGGGGAGCGTACGTGTGAGGGCGCGGGTTAGTGTCAGCGTACGGGTTAGGATTAGGGGACGGCTGAGGGTCAGGCTTCGGGGAAGGGTTAGGGTTAGGGTTCGGGCTAGGGTTAGGGTTAGGGGACGGGGACGGTTTAGGGTCCAGGTGAGGGTACGACAACGCTTTACGGGGAGCGTACGTGTGAGGGCGCGGGTTAGTGTCAGCGTACGGGTTAGGATTAGGGGACGGGTGAGGGTCAGGCTTCGGGGAAGGGTTAGGGTTAGGGTTCGGGCTAGGGTTAGGGTTAGGGGACGGGGACGGTTTAGGGTCCAGGTGAGGGTACGACAACGCTTTAGGGGGAGCGTACGTGTTAGGGCACGGGTTAGTGTCAGCGTACGGGTTAGGATTAGGGGACGGGTGAGGGTCAGGCTTCGGGGAAGGGTTAGGGTTAGGGTTCGGGCTAGGGTTAGGGTTAGGGGACGGGGACGGTTTAGGGTCCAGGTGAGAGTACGACAACGTTTTAGGGGGAGCGTACGTGTGAGGGCGCGGGTTAGTGTCAGCGTACGGGTTAGGATTAGGGGACGGGTGAGGGTCAGGCTTCGGAGAAGGGTTAGGGTTAGGGTTCGGGCTAGGGTTAGGGTTAGGGGACGGGGACGGTTTAGGGTCCAGGTGAGGGTACGACAACGCTTTAGGGGGAGAGTACGTGTGAGGGCGCCGGTGAGTGTCAGCGTACGGTTTAGGATTAGGGGACGGGTGAGGGTCAGGCTTCAGGGAAGGGTTAGGGTTAGGGTTCGGGCTAGGGTTAGGGTTAGGGGACGGGGACGGTTTAGGTTTCAGGTGAGGGTACGACAACACTTTAGGGGGAGCGTACGTGTGAGGGCGCGGGTTAGTGTCAGCGTACGGGTTAGGATTAGGGGACGGGTGAGGGTCAGGCTTCGGGGAAGGGTTAGGGTTAGGGTACGGGCTAGGGTTAGGGTTATGGGACGGGGACGGTTTAGGGTCCAGGTGAGGGTGCGACAACGCTTTAGGGGGAGCGTACGTGTGAGGGCGCGGGTTAGTGTCAGCGTACGGGTTAGGATTAGGGGACGGCTGAGGGTCAGGCTTCGGGGAAGGGTTAGGGTTAGGGTTCGGGCTAGGGTTAGGGTTAGGGGACGGGGAAGGTTCAGGGTCCAGGTGAGGGTACGACAACGCTCTAGGGGGAGCGTACGTGTGAGGGCGCGGGTTAGTGTCAGCGTACGGGTTAGGATTAGGGGACGGGTAAGGGTCAGGCTTCGGGGAAGCATTAGGGTTAGGGTTCGGGCTAGGGTTAGGGTTAGGGGACGGGGACGGTTTAGGGTCCAGGTGAGGGTACGACAACGCTTTAGGGGGAGAGTACGTGTGAGGGCGCCGGTGAGTGTCAGCGTACGGTTTAGGATTAGGGAACGGGTGAGGGTCAGGCTTCAGGGAAGGGTTAGGGTTAGGGTTCGGGCTAGGGTTAGGGTTAGGGGACGGGGACGGTTTAGGTTTCAGGTGAGGGTACGACAACACTTTAGGGGGAGCGTACGTGTGAGGGCGCGGGTTAGTGTCAGCGTACGGGTTAGGATTAGGGGACGGGTGAGGGTCAGGCTTCGGGGACGGGTTAGGGTTAGGGTTCGGGCTAGGGTTAGGGTTAGGGGACGGGGACGGTTTAGGGTCCAGGTGAGGGTACGACAACGCTCTAGGGGGAGCGTACGTGTGAGGGCGCGGGTTAGTGTCAGCGTACGGGTTAGGATTAGGGGACGGGTGAGGGTCAGGCTTCGGGGAAGCATTAGGGTTAGGGTTCGGGCTAGGGTTAGGGTTAGGGGACGGGGACGTTTAGGGTCCAGGTGACGGTACGACAACGCTTTAGGGGGAGAGTACGTGTGAGGGCGCCGGTGAGTGTCAGCGTACGGTTTAGGATTAGGGGACGGGTGAGGGTCAGGCTTCAGGGAAGGGTTAGGGTTAGGGTTCGGGCTAGGGTTAGGGTTAGGGGACGGGGACGGTTTAGGTTTCAGGTGAGGGTACGACAACACTTTAGGGGGAGCGTACGTGTGAGGGCGCGGGTTAGTGTCAGCGTACGGGTTAGGATTAGGGGACGGGTGAGGGTCAGGCTTCGGGGAAGTGTTAGGGTTAGGGTTCGGGCTAGGGTTATGGTTAGGGGACGGGGACGGTTTAGGGTCCAGGTGAGGGTATGACAACGCTTTAGGGGGAGAGTACGTGTGAGGGCGCGGGTTAGTGTCAGCGTACGGTTTAGGAATAGGGGACGGGTGAGGGTCAGGCTTCGGGGAAGGGTTAGGGTTAGGGTTCGGGCTAGGGTTAGGGTTAGGGGACGGGGACGGTTTAGGGTCCAGGTGATGGTACGACAACGCTTTAGGGGGAGCGTATGTGTGAGGGCGCGGGTTAGTGTCAGCGTACGGGTTAGGATTAGGGGACGGCTGAGGGTCAGGCTTCGGGGAAGGGTTAGGGTTAGGGTTCGGGCTAGGGTTAGGGTTAGGGGACGGGGACGGTTTAGGGTCCAGGTGAGGGTACGACAACGCTTTAGGGGGAGCGTATGTGTGAGGGCGCGGGTTAGTGTCAGCGTACGGGTTAGGATTAGGGGACGGGTGAGGGTCAGGCTTCGGGGAAGGGTTAGGGTTAGGGTTCGGGCTAGGGTTAGGGTTAGGGGACGGGGACGGTTTAGGGTCCAGGTGAGGGTACGACAACGCTTTAGGGGGAGCGTACGTGTGAGGGCGCGGGTTAGTGTCAGCGTACGGGTTAGGATTAGGGGACGGGTGAGGGTCAGGCTTCGGGGAAGGGTTAGGGTTAGGGTTCGGGCTAGGGTTAGGGTTAGGGGACGGGGACGGTTTAGGGTCCAGGTGAGGGTACGACAACGCTTTAGGGGGAGCGTACGTGTGAGGGCGCGGGTTCGTGTCAGCGTACGGGTTAGGATTAGGGGACGGGTGAGGGTCAGGCTTCGGGGAAGGGTTAGGGTTAGGGTTCGGGCTAGGGTTAGGGTTAGGGGACGGGGACGGTTTAGGGTCCAGGTGAGGGTACGACAACGCTTTAGGGGGATCGTACGTGTGAGGGCGTGGGTTAGTGTCAGAGTACGGGTTAGGATTAGGGGAAGGGTGAGGGTCAGGCTTCGGGGAAGGGTTAGGGTTAGGGTTCGGGCTAGGGTTAGGGTTAGGGGACGGGGACGGTTTAGGGTCCAGGTGAGGGTACGACAACGCTTTAGGGGGAGCGTACGTGTGAGGGCGCGGGTTAGTGTCAGCGTACGGGTTAGGATTAGGGGACGGCTGAGGGTCAGGCTTCGGGGAAGGGTTAGGGTTAGGGTTCGGGCTAGGGTTAGGGTTAGGGGACGGGGACGGTTTAGGGTCCAGGTGAGTGTACGACAACGCTTTAGGGGGAGCGTACGTGTGAGGGCGCAGGTTAGTGTCAGCGTAAGGGTTAGGATTAGGGGACGGGTGAGGGTCAGGCTTCGGGGAAGTGTTAGGGTTAGGGTTCAGGCTAGGGTTAGGGTTAGGGGACGGGGACGGTTTAGGGTCCAGGTGAGTGTACCACAACGCTTTAGGGGGATCATACGTGTGAGGGCGCGGGTTAGTGTCAGCGTACGGGTTAGGATTAGGGGACGGGTGAGGGTCAGGCTTCGGGGAAGGGTTAGGGTTAGGGTTCGGGCTAGGGTTAGGGTTAGGGGACGGGGACGGTTTAGGGTCCAGGTGAGGGTACGACAACGCTTTAGGGGGAGCGTACATGTGAGGGCGCGGGTTAGTGTCAGCGTACGGGTTAGGATTAGGGGACGGGTGAGGGTCAGGCTTCGGGGAAGGGTTAGGGTTAGGGTTCGGGCTAGGGTTAGGGTTAGGGGACGGGGACGGTTTAGGCTCCAGGTGAGGGTACGACAACGCTTTAGGGGGAGCGTACGTGTGAGGGCGCGGGTTAGTGTCAGCGTACGGGTTAGGATTAGGGGACGGGTGAGGGTCAGGCTTCGGGGAAGGGTTAGGGTTAGGGTTCGGGCTAGGGTTAGGGTTAGGGGACGGGGACGGTTTAGGGTCCAGGTGAGGGTACGACAACGCTTTAGGGGGAGCGTACGTGTGAGGGCGCGGGTTAGTGTCAGCGTACGGTTTAGGATTAGGGGACGGGTGAGGGTCAGGCTTCGGGGAAGGGTTAGGGTTAGGGTTCGGGCTAGGGTTAGGGTTAGGGGACGGGGACGGTTTAGGGTCCAGGTGAGTGTATGACAACGCTTTAGGGGGAGCGTACGTGTGAGGGCGCGGGTTAGTGTCAGCGTACGGTTTAGGATTAAGGGACGGGTGAGGGTCAGGCTTCGGGGAAGGGTTAGGGTTAGGGTTCGGGCTAGGGTTAGGGTTAGGGGACGGGGACGGTTTAGGGTCCAGGTGAGGGTACGACAACGCTTTAGGGGGAGCGTATGTGTGAGGGCGCGGGTTAGTGTCAGGGTACGGGTTAGGATTAGGGGACGGGTGAGGGTCAGGCTTCGGGGAAGTGTTAGGGTTAGGGTTCGGGCTAGGGTTAGGGTTAGGGGACGGGGACGGTTTAGGGTCCAGGTGAGGGTACGACAACGCTTTAGGGGGAGCGTACGTGTGAGGGCGCGGGTTAGTGTCAGCGTACAGGTTAGGATTAGGGGACGGGTGAGGGTCAGGCTTCGGGGGAGGGTTAGGGTTAGGGTTCGGGCTAGGGTTAGGGTTAGGGGACGGGGACGGTTTAGGGTCCAGGTGAGTGTACCACAACGCTTTAGGGGGAGCGTACGTGTGAGGGCGCGGGTTAGTGTCAGCGTACGGGTTAGGATTAGGGGACGGGTGAGGGTCAGGCTTCGGGGAAGGGTTAGGGTTAGGGTTCGGGCTAGGGTTAGGGTTAGGGGACGGGGACGGTTTAGGGTCCAGGTGAGGGTACGACAACGCTTTAGGGGGAG
Organism: Globicephala melas; assembly: GCF_963455315.2. Taxonomy (NCBI): domain Eukaryota; kingdom Metazoa; phylum Chordata; class Mammalia; order Artiodactyla; family Delphinidae; genus Globicephala; species Globicephala melas. Next base: position 160,088 of record NW_027207477.1, on the reverse strand, counting down.
CGTACATGTGAGGGCGCGGGTTAGTGTCAGCGTACGGGTTAGGATTAGGGGACGGGTGAGGGTCAGGCTTCAGGGAAGGGTTAGGCTTAGGGTTCGGGCTAGGGTTAGGGTTAGGGGACGGGGACGGTTTAGGCTCCAGGTGAGGGTACGACAACGCTTTAGGGGGATCGTACGTGTGAGGGCGCGGGTTAGTGTCAGCGTACGGGTTAGGATTAGGGGACGGGTGAGGGTCAGGCTTCGGGGAAGGGTTAGGGTTAGGGTTCGGGCTAGGGTTAGGGTTAGGGGACGGGGACGGTTTAGGGTCCAGGTGAGGGTACGACAACGCTTTAGGGGGAGCGTACGTGTGAGGGCGCGGGTTAGTGTCAGCGTACGGTTTAGGATTAGGGGACGGGTGAGGGTCAGGCTTCGGGGAAGGGTTAGGGTTAGGGTTCGGGCTAGGGTTAGGGTTAGGGGACGGGGACGGTTTAGGGTCCAGGTGAGGGTATGACAAAGCTTTAGGGGGAGCGTACGTGTGAGGGCGCGGGTTAGTGTCAGCGTACGGTTTAGGATTAAGGGACGGGTGAGGGTCAGGCTTCGGGGAAGGGTTAGGGTTAGGGTTCGGGCTAGGGTTAGGGTTAGGGGACGGGGACGGTTTAGGGTCCAGGTGAGGGTACGACAACGCTTTAGGGGGAGCGTATGTGTGAGGGCGCGGGTTAGTGTCAGGGTACGGGTTAGGATTAGGGGACGGGTGAGGGTCAGCCTTCGGGGAAGTGTTAGGGTTAGGGTTCGGGCTAGGGTTAGGGTTAGGGGACGGGGACGGTTTAGGGTCCAGGTGAGGGTACGACAACGCTTTAGGGGGAGCGTACGTGTGAGGGCGCGGGTTAGTGTCAGCGTACAGGTTACGATTAGGGGACGGGTGAGGGTCAGGCTTCGGGGAAGGGTTAGGGTTAGGGTTCGGGCTAGGGTTAGGGTTAGGGGACGGGGACGGTTTAGGGTCCAGGTGAGTGTACGACAACGCTTTAGGGGGAGCGTACGTGTGAGGGCGCGGGTTAGTGTCAGCGTACGGGTTAGGATTAGGGGACGGGTGAGGGTCAGGCTTCGGGGAAGGGTTAGGGTTAGGGTTCGGGCTAGGGTTAGGGTTAGGGGACGGGGACGGTTTAGGGTCCAGGTGAGGGTACGACAACGCTCTAGGGGGAGCGTACGTGTGAGGGCGCGGGTTAGTGTCAGCGTACGGTTTAGGATTAGGGAACGGCTGAGGGTCAGGCTTCGGGGAAGGGTTAGGGTTAGGGTTCGGGCTAGGGTTAGGGTTAGGGGACGGGGACGGTTTAGGGTCCAGGTGAGGGTACGGCAACGCTCTAGGGGGAGCGTACGTGTGAGGGCGCGGGTTAGTGTCAGCGTACGGGTTAGGATTAGGGGACGGCTGAGGGTCAGGCTTCGGGGAAGAGTTAGGGTTAGGGTTCGGGCTAGGGTTAGTGTTAGGGGACGGGGACGGTTTAGGGTCAAGGTGAGGGTACGACAACGCTCTAGGGGGAGCGTACGTGTGAGGGCGCGGGTTAGTGTCAGCGTACGGGTTAGGATTAGGGGACGGCTGAGGGTCAGGCTTCGGGGAAGGGTTAGGGTTAGGGTTCGGGCTAGGGTTAGGGTTAGGGGACGGGGACGGTATAGGGTCCAGGTGAGGGTACGACAACGCTCTAGGGGGAGCGTACGTGTGAGGGCGCGGGTTAGTGTCAGCGTACGGGTTAGGATTAGGGGACGGCTGAGGGTCAGGCTTCGGGCAAGGGTTAGGGTTAGGGTTCGGGCTAGGGTTAGGGTTAGGGGACGGGGACGGTTTAGGGTCCAGGTGAGGGTACGACAACGCTCTAGGGGGAGCGTACGTGTGAGGGCGCGGGTTAGTGTCAGCGTACGGGTTAGGATTAGGGGACGGCTGAGGGTCAGGCTTCGGGGAAGTGTTAGGGTTAGGGTTCGGGCTAGGGTTAGGGTTAGGGAACGGGGACGGTTTAGGGTCCAGGTGAGGGTACGACAACGCTCTAGGGGGAGTGTACGTGTGAGGGCGCGGGTCAGTGTCAGCGTACGGGTTAGAATTAGGGGACGGCTGAGGGTCAGGCTTCGGGGAAGGGTTAGGGTTAGGGTTCGGGCTAGGGTTAGGGTTAGGGGACGGGGACGGTTTAGGGTCCAGGTGAGGGTACGACAACGCTCTAGGGGGAGCGTACGTGTGAGGGCGCGGGTTAGTGTCAGCGTACGGGTTAGGATTAGGGGACGGCTGAGGGTCAGGCTTCGGGGAAGGGTTAGGGTTAGGGTTCGGGCTAGGGTTAGGGTTAGGGGACGGGGACGGTTTAGGGTCCAGGTGAGGGTACGACAACGCTCTAGGGGGAGCGTACGTGTGAGGGCGCGGGTTAGTGTCAGCGTACGGGTTAGGATTAGGGGACGGGTGAGGGTCAGGCTTCGGGGAAGGGTTAGGGTTAGGGTTCGGGCTAGGGTTAGGGTTAGGGGACGGGGACGGTTTAGGGTCCAGGTGAGGGTACGAGAACGCTCTAGGGGGAGTGTACGTGTGAGGGCGCGGGTTAGTGTCAGCGTACGGGTTAGGATTAGGGGACGGCTGAGGGTCAGGCTTCGGGGAAGGGTTAGGGTTAGGGTTCGGGCTAGGGTTAGGTTTAGGGGACGGGGACGGTTTAGGGTCCAGGTGAGGGTACGACAACGCTCTAGGGGGAGCGTACGTGTGAGTGCGCGGGTTAGTGTCAGCGTACGGTTTAGGATTAGGGGACGGGTGAGTGTCAGGCTTCGGGGAAGGGTTAGGGTTAGGGTTCGGGCTAGGGTTAGGGTTAGGGGACGGGGACGGTTTAGGGTCCAGGTGAGGGTACGACAATGCTTTAGGGGGAGCGTACGTGTGAGGGCGTGGGTTAGTGTCAGCGTACGGCTTAGGATTAGGGGACGCGTGAGGGTCAGGCTTCGGGGAAGGGTTAGGGTTAGGGTTCGGGCTAGGGTTAGGGTTAGGGTACGGGGACGGTTTAGGGTCCAGGTGAGGGTACGACAACGCTTTAGGGGGAGCGTACGTGTGAGGGCGCGGGTTATTGTCAGCGTACGGGTTAGGATTAGGGGACGGGTGAGGGTCAGGCTTCGGGGAAGGGTTAGGGTTAGGGTTCGGGCTAGGGTTAGGGTTAGGGGACGGGGACGGTTTAGGGTCCAGGTGAGGGTACGACAACGCTTTAGGGGGAGCGTACGTGTGAGGGCGCGGGTTAGTGTCAGCGTACGGGTTAGGATTAGGGGATGGGTGAGGGTCAGGATTCGGGGAAGGGTTAGGGTTAGGGTTCGGGCTAGGGTTAGGGTTAGGGGACGGGGACGGTTTAGGGTCCAGGTGAGGGTACGACAACGCTTTAGGGGGAGCGTACGTGTGAGGGCGCGGGTTAGTGTCAGCGTACGGGTTAGGATTAGGGGACGGCTGAGGGTCAGGCTTCGGGGAAGGGTTAGGGTTAGGGTTCGGGCTAGGGTTAGGGTTAGGGGACGGGGACGGTTTAGGGTCCAGGTGAGGGTACGACAACGCTTTAGGGGGAGCGTACGTGTTAGGGCGCGGGTTAGTGTCAGCGTACGGGTTAGGATTAGGGGACGGGTGAGGGTCAGGCTTCGGGGAAGGGTTAGGGTTAGGTTTCGGGCTAGGGTTAGGGTTAGGGGACGGGGACGGTTTAGGGTCCAGGTGAGGGTACGACAACGCTTTAGGGGGAGCGTACGTGTGAGGGCGCGGGTTAGTGTCAGCGTACGGGTTAGGATTAGGGGACGGGTGAGGGTCAGGCTTCGGAGAAGGGTTAGGGTTAGGGATCGGGCTAGGGTTAGGGTTAGGGGACGGGGACGGTTTAGGATCCAGGTGAGGGTACGAAAACGCTTTAGGGGGAGAGTACGTGTGAGAGCGCCGGTGAGTGTCAGCGTACGGTTTAGGATTAGGGGCCGGGTGTGGGTCAGGCTTCAGGGAAGGGTTAGGGTTAGGGTTCGGGCTAGGGTTAGGGTTAGGGGACGGGGACGGTTTAGGTTTCAGGTGAGGGTACGACAACACTTTAGGGGGAGCGTACGTGTTAGGGCACGGGTTAGTGTCAGCGTACGGGTTAGGATTAGGGGACGGGTGAGGGTCAGGCTTCGGGGAAGGGTTAGGGTTAGGGTTCGGGCTAGGGTTAGGGTTAGGGGACGGGGACGGTTTAGGGTCCAGGTGAGGGTACGACAACGTTTTAGGGGGAGCGTACGTGTGAGGGCGCGGGTTAGTGTCAGCGTACGGGTTAGGATTAGGGGACGGCTGAGGGTCAGGCTTCGGGGAAGGGTTAGGGTTAGGGTTCGGGCTAGGGTTAGGGTTAGGGGACGGGGAAGGTTCAGGGTCCAGGTGAGGGTACGACAACGCTCTAGGGGGAGCGTACGTGTGAGGGCGTGGGTTATTGTCAGCGTACGGGTTAGGATTAGGGGACGGGTAAGGGTCAGGCTTCGGGGAAGCATTAGGGTTAGGGTTCGGGCTAGGGTTAGGGTTAGGGGACAGGGACGGTTTAGGGTCCAGGTGAGGGTACGACAACGCTTTAGGGGGAGAGTACGTGTGAGGGCGCCGGTGAGTGTCAACGTACGGTTTAGGATTAGGGGACGGGTGAGGGTCAGGCTTCAGGGAAGGGTTAGGGTTAGGGTTCGGGCTAGGGTTAGGGTTAGGGGACGGGGACGGTTTAGGTTTCAGGTGAGGGTACGACAACACTTTAGGGGGAGCGTACGTGTGAGGGCGCGGGTTAGTGTCAGCGTACGGGTTAGGATTAGGGGACGGGTGAGGGTCAGGCTTCGGGGAAGGGTTAGGGTTAGGGTTCGGGCTAGGGTTAGGGTTAGGGGACGGGGACGGTTTAGGGTCCAGGTGAGGGTACGACAACGCTCTAGGGGGAGCGTACGTGTGAGGGCGCGGGTTAGTGTCAGCGTACGGGTTAGGATTAGGGGACGGGTGAGGGTCAGGCTTCGGGGAAGCATTAGGGTTAGGGTTCGGGCTAGGGTTAGGGTTAGGGGACGGGGACGTTTAGGGTCCAGGTGAGGGTACGACAACGCTTTAGGGGGAGAGTACGTGTGAGGGCGCCGGTGAGTGTCAGCGTACGGTTTAGGATTAGGGGACGGGTGAGGGTCAGGTTTCAGGGAAGGGTTAGGGTTAGGGTTCGGGCTAGGGTTAGGGTTAGGGGACGGGGACGGTTTAGGTTTCAGGTGAGGGTACGACAACACTTTAGGGGGAGCGTACGTGTGAGGGCGCGGGTTAGTGTCAGCGTACGGGTTAGGATTAGGGGACGGGTGAGGGTCAGGCTTCGGGGAAGTGTTAGGGTTAGGGTTCGGGCTAGGGTTATGGTTAGGGGACGGGGACGGTTTAGGGTCCAGGTGAGGGTATGACAACGCTTTAGGGGGAGAGTACGTGTGAGGGCGCGGGTTAGTGTCAGCGTACGGTTTAGGATTAGGGGACGGGTGAGGGTCAGGCTTCGGGGAAGGGTTAGGGTTAGGGTTCGGGCTAGGGTTAGGGTTAGGGGACGGGGACGGTTTAGGGTCCAGGTGAGGGTACGACAACGCTTTAGGGGGAGCGTATGTGTGAGGGCGCGGGTTAGTGTCAGCGTACGGGTTAGGATTAGGGGACGGCTGTGGGTCAGGCTTCGGGGAAGGGTTAGGGTTAGGGTTCGGGCTAGGGTTAGGGTTAGGGGACGGGGACGGTTTAGGGTCCAGGTGAGGGTACGACAACGCTTTAGGGGGAGCGTACGTGTGAGGGCGCGGGTTAGTGTCAGCGTACGGGTTAGGATTAGGGGACGGGTGAGGGTCAGGCTTCGGGGAAGGGTTAGGGTTAGGGTTCGGGCTAGGGTTAGGGTTAGGGGACGGGGACGGTTTAGGGTCCAGGTGAGGGTACGACAACGCTTTAGGGGGAGCGTACGTGTGAGGGCGCGGGTTAGTGTCAGCGTACGGGTTAGGATTAGGGGACGGGTGAGGGTCAGGCTTCGGGGAAGGGTTAGGGTTAGGGTTCGGGCTAGGGTTAGGGTTAGGGGACGGGGACGGTTTAGGGTCCAGGTGAGGGTACGACAACGCTTTAGGGGGAGCGTACGTGTGAGGGCGCGGGTTCGTGTCAGCGTACGGGTTAGGATTAGGGGACGGGTGAGGGTCAGGCTTCGGGGAAGGGTTAGGGTTAGGGTTCGGGCTAGGGTTAGGGTTAGGGGACAGGGACGGTTTAGGGTCCAGGAGAGGGTACGACAAAGCTTTAGGGGGATCGTACGTGTGAGGGCGTGGGTTAGTGTCAGAGTACGGGTTAGGATTAGGGGACGGGTGAGGGTCAGGCTTCGGGGAAGGGTTAGGGTTAGGGTTCGGGCTAGGGTTAGGGTTAGGGGACGGGGACGGTTTAGGGTACAGGTGAGGGTACGACAACGCTTTAGGGGGAGCGTAGGTTTGAGGGCGCGGGTTAGTGTCAGCGTACGGGTTAGGATTAGGGGACGGCTGAGGGTCAGGCTTCGGGGAAGGGTTAGGGTTAGGGTTCGGGCTAGGGTTAGGGTTAGGGGACGGGGACGGTTTAGGGTCCAGGTGAGTGTACGACAACGCTTTAGGGGGAGCGTACGTGTGAGGGCGCAGGTTAGTGTCAGCGTAAGGGTTAGGATTAGGGGACGGGTGAGGGTCAGGCTTCGGGGAAGTGTTAGGGTTAGCGTTCAGGCTAGGGTTAGGGTTAGGGGACGGGGACGGTTTAGGGTCCAGGTGAGTGTACCACAACGCTTTAGGGGGATCGTACGTGTGAGGGCGCGGGTTAGTGTCAGCGTACGGGTTAGGATTAGGGGACGGGTGAGGGTCAGGCTTCGGGGAAGGGTTAGGGTTAGGGTTCGGGCTAGGGTTAGGGTTAGGGGACGGGGACGGTTTAGGGTCCAGGTGAGGGTACGACAACGCTTTAGGGGGAGCGTACATGTGAGGGCGCGGGTTAGTGTCAGCGTACGGGTTAGGATTAGGGGACGGGTGAGGGTCAGGCTTCGGGGAAGGGTTAGGGTTAGGGTTCGGGCTAGGGTTAGGGTTAGGGGACGGGGACGGTTTAGGCTCCAGGTGAGGGTACGACAACGCTTTAGGGGGAGCGTACGTGTGAGGGCGCGGGTTAGTGTCAGCGTACGGGTTAGGATTAGGGGACGGGTGAGGGTCAGGCTTCGGGGAAGGGTTAGGGTTAGGGTTCGGGCTAGGGTTAGGGTTAGGGGACGGGGACGGTTTAGGGTCCAGGTGAGGGTACGACAACGCTTTAGGGGGAGCGTACGTGTGAGGGCGCGGGTTAGTGTCAGCGTACGGTTTAGGATTAGGGGACGGGTGAGGGTCAGGCTTCGGGGAAGGGTTAGGGTTAGGGTTCGGGCTAGGGTTAGGGTTAGGGGACGGGGACGGTTTAGGGTCCAGGTGAGTGTATGACAACGCTTTAGGGGGAGCGTACGTGTGAGGGCGCGGGTTAGTGTCAGCGTACGGTTTAGGATTAAGGGACGGGTGAGGGTCAGGCTTCGGGGAATGGTTAGGGTTAGGGTTCGGGCTAGGGTTAGGGTTAGGGGACGGGGACGGTTTAGGGTCCAGGTGAGGGTACGACAACGCTTTAGGGGGAGCGTATGTGTGAGGGCGCGGGTTAGTGTCAGGGTACGGGTTAGGATTAGGGGACGGGTGAGGGTCAGGCTTCGGGGAAGTGTTAGGGTTAGGGTTCGGGCTAGGGTTAGGGTTAGGGGACGGGGACGGTTTAGGGTCCAGGTGAGGGTACGACAACGCTTTAGGGGGAGCGTACGTGTGAGGGCGCGGGTTAGTGTCAGCGTACAGGTTAGGATTAGGGGACGGGTGAGGGTCAGGCTTCGGGGAAGGGTTAGGGTTAGGGTTCGGGCTAGGGTTAGGGTTAGGGGACGGGGACGGTTTAGGGTCCAGGTGAGTGTACGACAACGCTTTAGGGGGAGCGTACGTGTGAGGGCGCGGGTTAGTGTCAGCGTACGGGTTAGGATTAGGGGACGGGTGAGGGTCAGGCTTCGGGGAAGGGTTAGGGTTAGGGTTCGGGCTAGGGTTAGGGTTAGGGGACGGGGACGGTTTAGGGTCCAGGTGAGGGTACGACAACGCTCTAGGGGGAGCGTACGTGTGAGGGCGCGGGTTAGTGTCAGCGTACGGTTTAGGATTAGGGAACGGCTGAGGGTCAGGCTTCGGGGAAGGGTTAGGGTTAGGGTTCGGGCTAGGGTTAGGGTTAGGGGACGGGGACGGTTTAGGGTCCAGGTGAGGGTACGACAACGCTCTAGGGGGAGCGTACGTGTGAGGGCGCGGGTTAGTGTCAGCGTACGGGTTAGGATTAGGGGACGGGTGAGGGTCAGGCTTCGGGGAAGAGTTAGGGTTAGGGTTCGGGCTAGGGTTAGGGTTAGGGGACGGGGACGGTTTAGGGTCAAGGTGAGGGTACGACAACGCTTTAGGGGGAGCGTACGTGTGAGGGCGCGGGTTCGTGTCAGCGTACGGGTCAGGATTAGGGGACGGGTGTGGGTCAGGCTTCGGGGAAGGGTTAGGGTTAGGGTTCGGGCTAGGGTTAGGGTTAGGGGACAGGGACGGTTTAGGGTCCAGGTGAGGGTACGACAACGCTTTAGGGGGATCGTACGTGTGAGGGCGTGGGTTAGTGTCAGCGTACGGGTTAGGATTAGGGGACGGGTGAGGGTCAGGCTTCGGGGAAGGGTTAGGGTTAGGGTTCGGGCTAGGGTTAGGGTTAGGGGACGGGGACGGTTTAGGGTCCAGGTGAGGGTACGACAACGCTCTAGGGGGAGCGTACGTGTGAGGGCGCGGGTTAGTGTCAGCGTACGGGTTAGGATTAGGGGACGGCTGAGGGTCAGGCTTCGGGGAAGGGTTAGGGTTAGGGTTCGGGCTAGGGTTAGGGTTAGGGGACGGGGACGGTTTAGGGTCCAGGTGAGGGTACGACAATGCTCTAGGGGGAGCGTACGTGTGAGGGCGCGGGTTAGTGTCAGCGTACGGGTTAGGATTAGGGGACGGCTGAGGGTCAGGCTTCGGGGAAGGGTTAGGGTTAGGGTTCGGGCTAGGGTTAGGGTTAGGGGACGGGGACGGTTTAGGGTCCAGGTGAGGGTACGAGAACGCTCTAGGGGGAGTGTACGTGTGAGGGCGCGGGTTAGTGTCAGCGTACGGGTTAGGATTAGGGGACGGCTGAGGGCCAGGCTTCGGGGAAGGGTTAGGGTTAGGGTTCGGGCTAGGGTTAGGGTTAGGGGACGGGGACGGTTTAGGGTCCAGGTGAGGGTACGACAACGCTCTAGGGGGAGCGTACGTGTGAGTGCGCGGGTTAGTGTCAGCGTACGGTTTAGGATTAGGGGACGGGTGAGTGTCAGGCTTCGGGGAAGGGTTAGGGTTAGGGTTCGGGCTAGGGTTAGGGTTAGGGGACGGGGACGGTTTAGGGTCCAGGTGAGGGTACGACAATGCTTTAGGGGGAGCGTACGTGTGAGGGCTTGGGTTAGTGTCAGCGTACGGCTTAGGATTAGGGGACGCGTGAGGGTCAGGCTTCGGGGAAGGGTTAGGGTTAGGGTTCGGGCTAGGGTTAGGGTTAGGGTACGGGGACGGTTTAGGGTCCAGGTGAGGGTACGACAACGCTTTAGGGGGAGCGTACGTGTGAGGGCGCGGGTTAGTGTCAGTGTAAGGGTTAGGATTAGGGGACGGGTGAGGGTCAGGCTTCGGGGAAGGGTTAGGGTTAGGGTTCGGGCTAGGGTTAGGGTTAGGGGACGGGGACGGTTTAGGGTCCAGGTGAGGGTACGACAACGCTTTAGGGGGAGCGTGCGTGTGAGGGCGCGGGTTAGTGTCAGCGTACGGGTTAGGATTAGGGGACGGGTGAGGGTCAGGATTCGGGGAAGGGTTAGGGTTAGGGTTCGGGCTAGGGTTAGGGTTAGGGGACGGGGACGGTTTAGGGTCCAGGTGAGGGTACGACAACGCTTTAGGGGGAGCGTACGTGTAAGGGCGCGGGTTAGTGTCAGCGTACGGGTTAGGATTAGGGGACGGCTGAGGGTCAGGCTTCGGGGAAGGGTTAGGGTTAGGGTTCGGGCTAGGGTTAGGGTTAGGGGACGGGGAAGGTTTAGGGTCCAGGTGAGGGTACGACAACGCTTTAGGGGGAGCGTACGTGTTAGGGCGCGGGTTAGTGTCAGCGTACGGGTTAGGATTAGGGGACGGGTGAGGGTCAGGCTTCGGGGAAGGGTTAGGGTTAGGGTTCGGGCTAGGGTTAGGGTTAGGGGACGGGGACGGTTTAGGGTCCAGGTGAGGGTACGACAACGCTTTAGGGGGAGCGTACGTGTGAGGGCGCGGGTTAGTGTCAGCGTACGGGTTAGGATTAGGGGACGGGTGAGGGTCAGGCTTCGGAGAAGGGTTAGGGTTAGGGATCGGGCTAGGGTTAGGGTTAGGGAACGGGGACGGTATAGGGTCCACGTGAGGGTACGACAACGCTTTAGGGGGAGAGTACGTGTGAGGGCGCCGGTGAGTGTCAGCGTACGGTTTAGGATTAGGGGACGGGTGAGGGTCAGGCTTCAGGGAAGGGTTAGGGTTAGGGTTCGGGCTAGGGTTAGGGTTAGGGGACAGGGACGGTTTAGGTTTCAGGTGAGGGTACGACAACACTTTAGGGGGAGCGTACGTGTGAGGGCGCGGGTTAGTGTCAGCGTACGGTTTAGGATTAGGGGACGGGTGAGGGTCAGGCTTCGGGGAAGGGTTAGGGTTAGGGTTCGGGCTAGGGTTAGGGTTAGCGGACGGGGACGGTTTAGGGTCCAGGTGAGGGTACGACAACGCTTTAGGGGGAGCGTACGTGTGAGGGCGCGGGTTAGTGTCAGCGTACGGGTTAGGATTAGGGGACGGGTGAGGGTCAGGCTTCGGGGAAGGGTTAGGGTTAGGGTTCGGGCTAGGGTTAGGGTTAGGGGACGGGGACGGTTTAGGGTCCAGGTGAGGGTACGGCAACGCTTTAGGGGGAGCGTACGTGTGAGGGCGCGGGTTACTGTCAGCGTACGGGTTAGGATTAGGGGACGGGTGAGGGTCAGGATTCGGGGAAGGGTTAGGGTTAGGGTTCGGGCTAGGGTTAGGGTTAGGGGACGGGGACGGTTTAGGGTCCAGGTGAGGGTACGACAACGCTTTACGGGGAGCGTACGTGTGAGGGCGCGGGTTAGTGTCAGCGTACGGGTTAGGATTAGGGGACGGGTGAGGGTCAGGCTTCGGGGAAGGGTTAGGGTTAGGGTTCGGGCTAGGGTTAGGGTTAGGGGACGGGGACGGTTTAGGGTCCAGGTGAGGGTACGACAACGCTTTAGGAGGAGCGTACGTGTTAGGGCACGGGTTAGTGTCAGCGTACGGGTTAGGATTAGGGGACGGGTGAGGGTCAGGCTTCGGGGAAGGGTTAGGGTTAGGGTTCGGGCTAGGGTTAGGGTTAGGGGACGGGGACGGTTTAGGGTCCAGGTGAGGGTACGACAACGTTTTAGGGGGAGCGTACGTGTGAGGGCGCGGGTTAGTGTCAGCGTACGGGTTAGGATTAGGGGACGGGTGAGGGTCAGGCTTCGGAGAAGGTTTAGGGTTAGGGTTCGGGCTAGGGTTAGGGTTAGGGGACGGGGACGGTTTAGGGTCCAGGTGAGGGTACGACAACGCTTTCGGGGGAGAGTACGTGTGAGGGCGCCGGTGAGTGTCAGCGTACGGTTTAGGATTAGGGGACGGGTGAGGGTCAGGCTTCAGGGAAGGGTTAGGGTTAGGGTTCGGGCTAGGGTTAGGGTTAGGGGACGGGGACGGTTTAGGTTTCAGGTGAGGGTACGACAACACTTTAGGGGGAGCGTACGTGTGAGGGCGCGGGTTAGTGTCAGCGTACGGGTTAGGATTAGGGGACGGGTGAGGGTCAGGCTTCGGGGAAGGGTTAGGGTTAGGGTTCGGGCTAGGGTTAGGGTTAGGGGACGGGGACGGTTTAGGGTCCAGGTGAGGGTGCGACAACGCTTTAGGGGGAGCGTACGTGTGAGGGCGCGGGTTAGTGTCAGCATACGGGTTAGGATTAGGGGACTGCTGAGGGTCAGGCTTCGGGGAAGGGTTAGGGTTAGGGTTCGGGCTAGGGTTAGGGTTAGGGGACGGGGAAGGTTCAGGGTCCAGGTGAGGGTACGACAACGCTCTAGGGGGAGCGTACGTGTGAGGGCGCGGGTTAGTGTCAGCGTACGGGTTAGGATTAGGGGACGGGTAAGGGTCAGGCTTCGGGGCAGCATTAGGGTTAGGGTTCGGGCTAGGGTTAGGGTTAGGGGACGGGGACGGTTTAGGGTCCAGGTGAGGGTACGACAACGCTTTAGGGGGAGAGTACGTGTGAGGGCGCCGGTGAGTGTTAGCGTACGGTTTAGGATTAGGGGACGGGTGAGTGTCAGGCTTCAGGGAAGGGTTAGGGTTAGGGTTCGGGCTAGGGTTAGGGTTAGGGGACGGGGACGGTTTAGGTTTCAGGTGAGGGTACGACAACACTTTAGGGGGAGCGTACGTGTGAGGGCGCGGGTTAGTGTCAGCGTACGGGTTAGGATTAGGGGACGGGTGAGGGTCAGGCTTCGGGGAAGGGTTAGGGTTAGGGTTCGGGCTAGGGTTAGGGTTAGGGGACGGGGACGGTTTAGGGTCCAGGTGAGGGTACGACAACGCTCTAGGGGGAGCGTACGTGTGAGGGCGCGGGTTAGTGTCAGCGTACGGGTTAGGATTAGGGGACGGGTGAGGGTCAGGCTTCGGGGAAGCAGTAGGGTTAGGGTTCGGGCTAGGGTTAGGGTTAGGGGACGGGGACGTTTAGGGTCCAGGTGAGGGTACGACAACGCTTTAGGGGGAGAGTACGTGTGAGGGCGCCGGTGAGTGTCAGCGTACGGTTTAGGATTAGGGGACGGGTGAGGGTCAGGCTTCAGGGAAGGGTTAGGGTTAGGGTTCGGGCTAGGGTTAGGGTTAGGGGACGGGGACGGTTTAGGTATCAGGTGAGGGTACGACAACACTTTAGGGGGAGCGTACGTGTGAGGGCGCGGGTTAGTGTCAGCGTACGGGTTAGGATTAGGGGACGGGTGAGGGTCAGGCTTCGGGGAAGTGTTAGGGTTAGGGTTCGGGCTAGGGTTATGGTTAGGGGACGGGGACGGTTTAGGGTCCAGGTGAGGGTATGACAACGCTTTAGGGGGAGAGTACGTGTGAGGGCGCTGGTTAGTGTCAGCGTACGGTTTAGGATTAGGGGACGGGTGAGGGTCAGGCTTCGGGGAAGGGTTAGGGTTAGGGTTCGGGCTAGGGTTAGGGTTAGGGGACGGGGACGGTTTAGGGTCCAGGTGAGGGTACGACAACGCTTTAGGGGGAGCGTACGTGTGAGGGCGCGGGTTAGTGTCAGCGTACGGGTTAGGATTAGGGGACGGCTGAGGGTCAGGCTTCGGGGAAGGGTTAGGGTTAGGGTTCGGGCTAGGGTTAGGGTTAGGGGACGGGGACGGTTTAGGGTCCAGGTGAGGGTACGACAACGCTTTAGGGGGAGCGTACGTGTGAGGGCGCGGGTTAGTGTCAGCGTACGGGTTAGGATTAGGGGACGGGTGAGGGTCAGGCTTCGGGGAAGGGTTAGGGTTAGGGTTCGGGCTAGGGTTAGGGTTAGGGGACGGGGACGGTTTAGGGTCCAGGTGAGGGTACGACAACGCTTTAGGGGGAGCGTACGTGTGAGGGCGCGGGTTCGTGTCAGCGTACGGGTTAGGATTAGGGGACGGGTGAGGGTCAGGCTTCGGGGAAGGGTTAGGGTTAGGGTTCGGGCTAGGGTTAGGGTTAGGGGACAGGGACGGTTTAGGGTCCAGGTGAGGGTACGACAACGCTTTAGGGGGATCGTACGTGTGAGGGCGTGGGTTAGTGTCAGAGTACGTGTTAGGATTAGGGGACGGGTGAGGGTCAGCTTTCGGGGAAGGGTTAGGGTTAGGGTTCGGGCTAGGGTTAGGGTTAGGGGACGGGGACGGTTTAGGGTCCAGGTGAGGGTACGACAACGCTTTAGGGGGAGCGTACGTGTGAGGGCGCGGGTTAGTGTCAGCGTACGGGTTAGGATTAGGGGACGGCTGAGGGTCAGGCTTCGGGGAAGGGTTAGGGTTAGGGTCGGGCTAGGGTTAGGGTTAGGGGACGGGGACGGTTTAGGGTCCAGGTGAGTGTACGACAACGCTTTAGGGGGAGCGTACGTGTGAGGGCGCAGGTTAGTGTCAGCTTAAGGGTTAGGATTAGGGGACGGGTGAGGGTCAGGCTTCGGGGAAGTGTTAGGGTTAGGGTTCAGGCTAGGGTTAGGAGTAGGGGACGGGGACGGTTTAGGGTCCAGGTCAGTGTACCACAACGCTTTAGGGGGATCGTACGTGTGAGGGCGCGGGTTAGTGTCAGCGTACGGGTTAGGATTAGGGGACGGGTGAGGGTCAGGCTTCGGGGAAGGGTTAGGGTTAGGGTTCGGGCTAGGGTTAGGGTTAGGGGACGGGGACGGTTTAGGGTCCAGGTGAGGGTACGACAACGCTTTAGGGGGAGCGTACATGTGAGGGCGCGGGTTAGTGTCAGCGTACGGGTTAGGATTAGGGGACGGGTGAGGGTCAGGCTTCGGGGAAGGGTTAGGGTTAGGGTTCGGGCTAGGGTTAGGGTTAGGGGACGGGGACGGTTTAGGCTCCAGGTGAGGGTACGACAACGCTTTAGGGGGAGCGTACGTGTGAGGGCGCGGGTTAGTGTCAGCGTACGGGTTAGGATTAGGGGACGGGTGAGGGTCAGGCTTCGGGGAAGGGTTAGGGTTAGGGTTCGGGCTAGGGTTAGGGTTAGGGGACGGGGACGGTTTAGGGTCCAGGTGAGGGTACGACAACGCTCTAGGGGGAGCGTACGTGTGAGGGCGCGGGTTAGTGTCAGCGTACGGGTTAGGATTAGGGGACGGTTGAGGGTCAGGCTTCGGGGAAGAGTTAGGGTTAGGGTTCGGGCTAGGGTTAGGGTTAGGGGACGGGGACGGTTTAGGGTCAAGGTGAGGGTACGACAACGCTTTAGGGGGAGCGTACGTGTGAGGGCGCGGGTTCGTGTCAGCGTACGGGTTAGGATTAGGTGACGGGTGAGGGTCAGGCTTCGGGGAAGGGTTAGGGTTAGGGTTCGGGCTAGGGTTAGGGTTAGGGGACAGGGACGGTTTAGGGTCCAGGTGAGGGTACGACAACGCTTTAGGGGGATCGTACGTGTGAGGGCGTGGGTTAGTGTCAGCGTACGGGTTAGGATTAGGGGACGGGTGAGGGTCAGGCTTCGGGGAAGGGTTAGGGTTAGGGTTCGGGCTAGGGTTAGGGTTAGGGGACGGGGACGGTTTAGGGTCCAGGTGAGGGTACGACAACGCTTTAGGGGGAGCGTACGTGTGAGGGCGCGGGTTAGTGTCAGCGTACGGGTTAGGATTAGGGGACGGCTGAGGGTCAGGCTTCGGGGAAGGGTTAGGGTTAGGGTTCGGGCTAGGGTTAGGGTTAGGGGACGGGGACGGTTTAGGGTCCAGGTGAGTGTACGACAACGCTTTAGGGGGAGCGTACGTGTGAGGGCGCGGGTTAGTGTCAGCGTAAGGGTTAGGATTAGGGGACGTGTGAGGGTCAGGCTTCGGGGAAGTGTTAGGGTTAGGGTTCAGGCTAGGGTTAGGGTTAGGGGACGGGGACGGTTTAGGCTCCAGGTGAGGGTACGACAACGCTTTAGGGGGAGCGTACGTGTGAGGGCGCGGGTTAGTGTCAGCGTACGGGTTAGGATTAGGGGACGGGTGAGGGTCAGGCTTCGGGGAAGGGTTAGGGTTAGGGTTCGGGCTAGGGTTAGGGTTAGGGGACGGGGACGGTTTAGGGTCCAGGTGAGGGTACGACAACGCTCTATGGGGAGCGTACGTGTGAGGGCGCGGGTTAGTGTCAGCGTACGGGTTAGGATTAGGGGACGGCTGAGGGTCAGGCTTCGGGGAAGGGTTAGGGTTAGGGTTCGGGCTAGGGTTAGGGTTAGGGGACGGGGACGGTTTAGGGTCCAGGTGAGGGTACGACAACGCTCTAGGGGGAGCGTACATGTGAGGGCGCGGGTTAGTGTCAGCGTACGGGTTAGGATTAGGGGACGACTGAGGGTCAGGCTTCGGGGAAGGTTTAGGGTTAGGGTTCGGGCTAGGGTTAGGGTTAGGGGACGGGGACGGTTTAGGGTCCAGGTGAGGGTACAACAACGCTCTAGGGGGAGCGTACGTGTGAGGGCGTGGGTTAGTGTCAGCGTACGGGTTAGGATTAGGGGACGGCTGAGGGTCAGGCTTCGGGGAAGTGTTAGGGTTAGGGTTCGGGCTAGGGTTAGGGTTAGGGGACGGGGACGGTTTAGGGTCCAGGTGAGGGTACGACAACGCTCTAGGGGGAGCGTACGTGTGAGGGCGCGGGTTAGTGTCAGCGTACGGGTTAGGATTAGGGGACGGCTGAGGGTCAGGCTTGGGGGAAGGGTTAGGGTTAGGGTTCGGGCTAGGGTTAGGGTTAGGGGACGGGGACGGTTCAGGGTCCAGGTGAGGGTACGACAACGCTCTAGGGGGAGCGTACGTGTGAGGGCGCGGGTTAGTGTCAGCGTACGGGTTAGGATTAGGGGACGGCTGAGGGTCAGGCTTCGGGGAAGGGTTAGGGTTAGGGTTCGGGCTAGGGTTAGGGTTAGGGGACGGGGACGGTTTAGGGTCCAGGTGAGGGTACGACAACGCTCTAGGGGGAGCGTACGTGTGAGGGCGCGGGTTAGTGTCAGCGTACGGGTTAGGATTAGGGGACGGCTGAGGGTCAGGCTTGGGGGAAGGGTTAGGGTTAGGGTTAGGGCTAGGGTTAGGGTTAGGGGACGGAGACGGTTTAGGGTCCAGGTGAGGGTACGACAACGCTCTAGGGGGAGCGTACGTGTGAGGGCGCGGGTTAGTGTCAGCGTACGGGTTAGGATTAGGGGACGGCTGAGGGTCAGGCTTCGGGGAAGGGTTAGGGTTAGGGTTCGGGCTAGGGTTAGGGTTAGGGGATGGGGACGGTTCAGGGTCCAGGTGAGGGTACGACAACGCTCTAGGGGGAGCGTACGTGTGAGGGCGCGGGTTAGTGTCAGCGTACGGGTTAGGATTAGGGGACGGGTGAGGGTCAGGCTTCGGGGAAGTGTTAGGGTTAGGGTTCGGGCTAGGGTTAGGGTTAGGGGACGGGGACGGTTCAGGGTCCAGGTGAGGGTACGACAACGCTCTAGGGGGAGCGTACGTGTGAGGGCGCGGGTTAATGTCAGCGTACGGGTTAGGATTAGGGGACGGCTGAGGGTCAGGCTTCGGGGAAGGGTTAGGGTTAGGGTTCGGGCTAGGGTTAGGGTTAGGGGACGGGGACGGTTTAGGGTCCAGGTGAGGGTACGACAACGCTCTAGGGGGAGCGTACGTGTGAGGGCGCGGGTTAGTGTCAGCGTACGGGTTAGGATTAGGGGACGGGTGAGGGTCAGGCTTCGGGGAAGGGTTAGGGTTAGGGTTCGGGCTAGGGTTAGGGTTAGGGGACGGGGACGGTTCAGGGTCCAGGTGAGGGTACAACAACGCTCTAGGGGGAGCGTACGTGTGAGGGCACGGGTTAGTGTCAGCGTACGGGTTAGGATTAGGGGACGGGTGAGGGTCAGGCTTCGGGGAAGGGTTAGGGTTAGGGTTCGGGCTAGGGTTAGGGTTAGGGGACGGGGACGGTTTAGGGTCCAGGTGAGGGTACGACAACGCTCTAGGGGGAGCGTACGTGTGAGGGCGCGGGTTAGTGTCAGCGTACGTGTTAGGATTAGGGGACGGCTGAGGGTCAGCATTCGGGGAAGGGTTAGGGTTAGGGTTCGGGCTAGGGTTAGGGTTAGGGGACGGGGACGGTTCAGGGTCCAGGTGAGGGTACGACAATGCTCTAGGGGGAGCGTACGTGTGAGGGCGCGGGTTAGTGTCAGCGTACGGGTTAGGATTAGGGGACGGCTGAGGGTCAGGCTTCGGGGAAGGGTTAGGGTTAGGGTTCGGGCTAGGGTTAGGGTTAGGGGACGGGGACGGTTCAGGGTCCAGGTGAGGGTACGACAATGCTCTAGGGGGAGCGTACGTGTGAGGGCGCGGGTTAGTGTCAGCGTACGGGTTAGGATTAGGGGACGGCTGAGGGTCAGGCTTCGGGGAAGGGTTAGGGTTAGGGTTTGTGCTAGGGTTAGGGTTAGGGGACGGGGACGGTTCAGGGTCCAGGTGAGGGTACGACAACGCTCTAGGGGGAGCGTACGTGTGAGGGCGCGGGTTAGTGTCAGCGTACGGGTTAGGATTAGGGGACGGCTGAGGGTCAGGCTTCGGGGAAGGGTTAGGGTTAGGGTTCGGGCTAGGGTTAGGGTTAGGGGACGGGGACGGTTCAGGGTCCAGGTGAGGGTACGACAACGCTCTAGGGGGAGCGTACGTGTGAGGGCGCGGGTTAGTGTCAGCGTACGGGTTAGGATTAGGGGACGGCTGAGGGTCAGGCTTCGGGGAAGGGTAAGGGTTAGGGTTCGGGCTAGGGTTAGGGTTAGGGGACGGGGACGGTTCAGGGTCCAGGTGAGGGTACGACAACGCTCTAGGGGGAGCGTACGTGTGAGGGCGCTGGTTAGTGTCAGCGTACGGGTTAGGATTATGGGACGGCTGAGGGTCAGGTTTCGGGGAAGGGTTAGGGTTAGGGTTCGGGTTAGGGTTAGGGGACGGGGATGGTTTAGGGTCCAGGTGAGGGTACGACAACGCTCTAGGGGGAGCGTACGTGTGAGGGCGTGGGTTAGTGTCAGCGTACGGGTTAGGATTAGGGGACGGCTGAGGGTCAGGCTTCGGGGAAGGGTTAGGGTTAGGGTTCGGGCTAGGGTTAGGGTTAGGGGACGGGGACGGTTCAGGGTCCAGGTGAGGGTACGACAACGCTCTAGGGGGAGCGTACGTGTGAGGGCGCGGGTTAGTGTCAGCGTACGGGTTAGGATTAGGGGACGGCTGAGGGTCAGGCTTCGGGGAAGGGTTAGGGTTAGGGTTCGGGCTAGGGTTAGGGTTAGGGGACGGGGACGGTTCAGGGTCCAGGTGAGGGTACGACAACGCTCTAGGGGGAGCGTACGTGTGAGGGCGTGGGTTAGTGTCAGCGTACGGGTTAGGATTAGGGGACGGCTGAGGGTCAGGCTTCGGGGAAGGGTTAGGGTTAGGGTTCGGGCTAGGCTTAGGGTTAGGGGACGGGGACGGTTCAGGGTCCAGGTGAGGGTACGACAACGCTCTAGGGGGAGCGTACGTGTGAGGGCGCGGGTTAGTGTCAGCGTACGGGTTAGGATTAGGGGACGGGTGAGGGTCAGGCTTCGGGGAAGGGTTAGGGTTAGGGTTCGGGCTAAGGTTAGGGTTAGGGGACGGGGACGGTTTAGGGTCCAGGTGAGGGTACGACAACGCTCTAGGGGGAGCGTACGTGTGAGGGCGCGGGTTAGTGTCAGCGTACGTGTTAGGATTAGGGGACGGCTGAGGGTCAGCATTCGGGGAAGGGTTAGGGTTAGGGTTCGGGCTAGGGTTAGGGTTAGGGGACGGGGACGGTTCAGGGTCCAGGTGAGGGTACGACAATGCTCTAGGGGGAGCGTACGTGTGAGGGCGCGGGTTAGTGTCAGCGTACGGGTTAGGATTAGGGGACGGCTGAGGGTCAGGCTTCGGGGAAGGGTTAGGGTTAGGGTTCGGGCTAGGGTTAGGGTTAGGGGACGGGGACGGTTCAGGGTCCAGGTGAGGGTACGACAATGCTCTAGGGGGAGCGTACGTGTGAGGGCGCGGGTTAGTGTCAGCGTACGGGTTAGGATTAGGGGACGGCTGAGGGTCAGGCTTCGGGGAAGGGTTAGGGTTAGGGTTTGTGCTAGGGTTAGGGTTAGGGGACGGGGACGGTTCAGGGTCCAGGTGAGGGTACGACAACGCTCTAGGGGGAGCGTACGTGTGAGGGCGCGGGTTAGTGTCAGCGTACGGGTTAGGATTAGGGGACGGCTGAGGGTCAGGCTTCGGGGAAGGGTTAGGGTTAGGGTTCGGGCTAGGGTTAGGGTTAGGGGACGGGGACGGTTCAGGGTCCAGGTGAGGGTACGACAACGCTCTAGGGGGAGCGTACGTGTGAGGGCGCGGGTTAGTGTCAGCGTACGGGTTAGGATTAGGGGACGGCTGAGGGTCAGGCTTCGGGGAAGGGTAAGGGTTAGGGTTCGGGCTAGGGTTAGGGTTAGGGGACGGGGACGGTTCAGGGTCCAGGTGAGGGTACGACAACGCTCTAGGGGGAGCGTACGTGTGAGGGCGCTGGTTAGTGTCAGCGTACGGGTTAGGATTATGGGACGGCTGAGGGTCAGGTTTCGGGGAAGGGTTAGGGTTAGGGTTCGGGTTAGGGTTAGGGGACGGGGATGGTTTAGGGTCCAGGTGAGGGTACGACAACGCTCTAGGGGGAGCGTACGTGTGAGGGCGTGGGTTAGTGTCAGCGTACGGGTTAGGATTAGGGGACGGCTGAGGGTCAGGCTTCGGGGAAGGGTTAGGGTTAGGGTTCGGGCTAGGGTTAGGGTTAGGGGACGGGGACGGTTCAGGGTCCAGGTGAGGGTACGACAACGCTCTAGGGGGAGCGTACGTGTGAGGGCGCGGGTTAGTGTCAGCGTACGGGTTAGGATTAGGGGACGGCTGAGGGTCAGGCTTCGGGGAAGGGTTAGGGTTAGGGTTCGGGCTAGGGTTAGGGTTAGGGGACGGGGACGGTTCAGGGTCCAGGTGAGGGTACGACAACGCTCTAGGGGGAGCGTACGTGTGAGGGCGTGGGTTAGTGTCAGCGTACGGGTTAGGATTAGGGGACGGCTGAGGGTCAGGCTTCGGGGAAGGGTTAGGGTTAGGGTTCGGGCTAGGCTTAGGGTTAGGGGACGGGGACGGTTCAGGGTCCAGGTGAGGGTACGACAACGCTCTAGGGGGAGCGTACGTGTGAGGGCGCGGGTTAGTGTCAGCGTACGGGTTAGGATTAGGGGACGGGTGAGGGTCAGGCTTCGGGGAAGGGTTAGGGTTAGGGTTCGGGCTAAGGTTAGGGTTAGGGGACGGGGACGGTTTAGGGTCCAGGTGAGGGTACGACAACGCTCTAGGGGGAGCGTACGTGTGAGGGCGCGGGTTAGTGTCAGCGTACGGGTTAGGATTAGGGGACGGCTGAGGGTCAGGCTTCGGGGAAGGGTTAGGGTTAGGGTTCAGGCTAGGGTTAGGGTTAGGGGACGGGGACGGTTTTGGGTCCAGGTGAGGGTACGACAACGCTCTAGGGGGAGCGTACGTGTGAGGGCGCGGGTTAGTGTCAGCGTACGGGTTAGGATTAGGGGACGGCTGAGGGTCAGGCTTCGGGGAAGGGTTAGGGTTAGGGTTCGGGCTAGGGTTAGTGTTAGGGGACGGGGACGGTTTAGGGTCCAGGTGAGGGTACGACAACGCTCTAGGGGGAGCGTATGTGTGAGGGCGCGGGTTAGTGTCAGCGTACGGGTTAGGATTAGGGGACGGCTGAGGGTCAGGCTTCGGGGAAGGGTTAGGGTTAGGGTTCGGGCTAGGGTTAGGGTTAGGGGACGGGGACGGTTTAGTGTCCAGGTGAGTGTACGACAACGCTTTAGGGGGAGCGTACGTGTGAGGGCGCAGGTTAGTGTCAGCGTAAGGGTTAGGATTAGGGGACGGGTGAGGGTCAGGCTTCGGGGAAGTGTTAGGGTTAGCGTTCAGGCTAGGGTTAGGGTTAGGGGACGGGGACGGTTTAGGGTCCAGGTGAGTGTACCACAACGCTTTAGGGGGATCGTACGTGTGAGGGCGCGGGTTAGTGTCAGCGTACGGGTTAGGATTAGGGGACGGGTGAGGGTCAGGCTTCGGGGAAGGGTTAGGGTTAGGGTTCGGGCTAGGGTTAGGGTTAGGGGACGGGGACGGTTTAGGGTCCAGGTGAGGGTACGACAACGCTTTAGGGGGAGCGTACATGTGAGGGCGCGGGTTAGTGTCAGCGTACGGGTTAGGATTAGGGGACGGGTGAGGGTCAGGCTTCGGGGAAGGGTTAGGGTTAGGGTTCGGGCTAGGGTTAGGGTTAGGGGACGGGGACGGTTTAGGCTCCAGGTGAGGGTACGACAACGCTTTAGGGGGAGCGTACGTGTGAGGGCGCGGGTTAGTGTCAGCGTACGGGTTAGGATTAGGGGACGGGTGAGGGTCAGGCTTCGGGGAAGGGTTAGGGTTAGGGTTCGGGCTAGGGTTAGGGTTAGGGGACGGGGACGGTTTAGGGTCCAGGTGAGGGTACGACAACGCTTTAGGGGGAGCGTACGTGTGAGGGCGCGGGTTAGTGTCAGCGTACGGTTTAGGATTAAGGGACGGGTGAGGGTCAGGCTTCGGGGAATGGTTAGGGTTAGGGTTCGGGCTAGGGTTAGGGTTAGGGGACGGGGACGGTTTAGGGTCCAGGTGAGGGTACGACAACGCTTTAGGGGGAGCGTATGTGTGAGGGCGCGGGTTAGTGTCAGGGTACGGGTTAGGATTAGGGGACGGGTGAGGGTCAGGCTTCGGGGAAGTGTTAGGGTTAGGGTTCGGGCTAGGGTTAGGGTTAGGGGACGGGGACGGTTTAGGGTCCAGGTGAGGGTACGACAACGCTTTAGGGGGAGCGTACGTGTGAGGGCGCGGGTTAGTGTCAGCGTACAGGTTAGGATTAGGGGACGGGTGAGGGTCAGGCTTCGGGGAAGGGTTAGGGTTAGGGTTCGGGCTAGGGTTAGGGTTAGGGGACGGGGACGGTTTAGGGTCCAGGTGAGTGTACGACAACGCTTTAGGGGGAGCGTACGTGTGAGGGCGCGGGTTAGTGTCAGCGTACGGGTTAGGATTAGGGGACGGGTGAGGGTCAGGCTTCGGGGAAGGGTTAGGGTTAGGGTTCGGGCTAGGGTTAGGGTTAGGGGACGGGGACGGTTTAGGGTCCAGGTGAGGGTACGACAACGCTCTAGGGGGAGCGTACGTGTGAGGGCGCGGGTTAGTGTCAGCGTACGGTTTAGGATTAGGGAACGGCTGAGGGTCAGGCTTCGGGGAAGGGTTAGGGTTAGGGTTCGGGCTAGGGTTAGGGTTAGGGGACGGGGACGGTTTAGGGTCCAGGTGAGGGTACGACAACGCTCTAGGGGGAGCGTACGTGTGAGGGCGCGGGTTAGTGTCAGCGTACGGGTTAGGATTAGGGGACGGGTGAGGGTCAGGCTTCGGGGAAGAGTTAGGGTTAGGGTTCGGGCTAGGGTTAGGGTTAGGGGACGGGGACGGTTTAGGGTCAAGGTGAGGGTACGACAACGCTTTAGGGGGAGCGTACGTGTGAGGGCGCGGGTTCGTGTCAGCGTACGGGTTAGGATTAGGGGACGGGTGTGGGTCAGGCTTCGGGGAAGGGTTAGGGTTAGGGTTCGGGCTAGGGTTAGGGTTAGGGGACAGGGACGGTTTAGGGTCCAGGTGAGGGTACGACAACGCTTTAGGGGGATCGTACGTGTGAGGGCGTGGGTTAGTGTCAGCGTACGGGTTAGGATTAGGGGACGGGTGAGGGTCAGGCTTCGGGGAAGGGTTAGGGTTAGGGTTCGGGCTAGGGTTAGGGTTAGGGGACGGGGACGGTTTAGGGTCCAGGTGAGGGTACGACAACGCTCTAGGGGGAGCGTACGTGTGAGGGCGCGGGTTAGTGTCAGCGTACGGGTTAGGATTAGGGGACGGCTGAGGGTCAGGCTTCGGGGAAGGGTTAGGGTTAGGGTTCGGGCTAGGGTTAGGGTTAGGGGACGGGGACGGTTTAGGGTCCAGGTGAGGGTACGACAATGCTCTAGGGGGAGCGTACGTGTGAGGGCGCGGGTTAGTGTCAGCGTACGGGTTAGGATTAGGGGACGGCTGAGGGTCAGGCTTCGGGGAAGGGTTAGGGTTAGGGTTCGGGCTAGGGTTAGGGTTAGGGGACGGGGACGGTTTAGGGTCCAGGTGAGGGTACGAGAACGCTCTAGGGGGAGTGTACGTGTGAGGGCGCGGGTTAGTGTCAGCGTACGGGTTAGGATTAGGGGACGGCTGAGGGCCAGGCTTCGGGGAAGGGTTAGGGTTAGGGTTCGGGCTAGGGTTAGGGTTAGGGGACGGGGACGGTTTAGGGTCCAGGTGAGGGTACGACAACGCTCTAGGGGGAGCGTACGTGTGAGTGCGCGGGTTAGTGTCAGCGTACGGTTTAGGATTAGGGGACGGGTGAGTGTCAGGCTTCGGGGAAGGGTTAGGGTTAGGGTTCGGGCTAGGGTTAGGGTTAGGGGACGGGGACGGTTTAGGGTCCAGGTGAGGGTACGACAATGCTTTAGGGGGAGCGTACGTGTGAGGGCGTGGGTTAGTGTCAGCGTACGGCTTAGGATTAGGGGACGCGTGAGGGTCAGGCTTCGGGGAAGGGTTAGGGTTAGGGTTCGGGCTAGGGTTAGGGTTAGGGTACGGGGACGGTTTAGGGTCCAGGTGAGGGTACGACAACGCTTTAGGGGGAGCGTACGTGTGAGGGCGCGGGTTAGTGTCAGTGTAAGGGTTAGGATTAGGGGACGGGTGAGGGTCAGGCTTCGGGGAAGGGTTAGGGTTAGGGTTCGGGCTAGGGTTAGGGTTAGGGGACGGGGACGGTTTAGGGTCCAGGTGAGGGTACGACAACGCTTTAGGGGGAGCGTACGTGTGAGGGCGCGGGTTAGTGTCAGCGTACGGGTTAGGATTAGGGGACGGGTGAGGGTCAGGATTCGGGGAAGGGTTAGGGTTAGGGTTCGGGCTAGGGTTAGGGTTAGGGGACGGGGACGGTTTAGGGTCCAGGTGAGGGTACGACAACGCTTTAGGGGGAGCGTACGTGTAAGGGCGCGGGTTAGTGTCAGCGTACGGGTTAGGATTAGGGGACGGCTGAGGGTCAGGCATCGGGGAAGGGTTAGGGTTAGGGTTCGGGCTAGGGTTAGGGTTAGGGGACGGGGACGGTTTAGGGTCCAGGTGAGGGTACGACAACGCTTTAGGGGGAGCGTACGTGTTAGGGCGCGGGTTAGTGTCAGCGTACGGGTTAGGATTAGGGGACGGGTGAGGGTCAGGCTTCGGGGAAGGGTTAGGGTTAGGGTTCGGGCTAGGGTTAGGGTTAGGGGACGGGGACGGTTTAGGGTCCAGGTGAGGGTACGACAACGCTTTAGGGGGAGCGTACGTGTGAGGGCGCGGGTTAGTGTCAGCGTACGGGTTAGGATTAGGGGACGGGTGAGGGTCAGGCTTCGGAGAAGGGTTAGGGTTAGGGATCGGGCTAGGGTTAGGGTTAGGGGACGGGGACGGTATAGGGTCCACGTGAGGGTACGACAACGCTTTAGGGGAAGAGTACGTGTGAGAGCGCCGGTGAGTGTCAGCGTACGGTTTAGGATTAGGGGACGGGTGAGGGTCAGGCTTCAGGGAAGGGTTAGGGTTAGGGTTCGGGCTAGGGTTAGGGTTAGGGGACGGGGACGGTTTAGGTTTCAGGTGAGGGTACGACAACACTTTAGGGGGAGCGTACGTGTGAGGGCGCGGGTTAGTGTCAGCGTACGGTTTAGGATTAGGGGACGGGTGAGGGTCAGGCTTCGGGGAAGGGTTAGGGTTAGGGTTCGGGCTAGGGTTAGGGTTAGCGGACGGGGACGGTTTAGGGTCCAGGTGAGGGTACGACAACGCTTTAGGGGGAGCGTACGTGTGAGGGCGCGGGTTAGTGTCAGCGTACGGGTTAGGATTAGGGGACGGGTGAGGGTCAGGCTTCGGGGAAGGGTTAGGGTTAGGGTTCGGGCTAGGGTTAGGGTTAGGGGACGGGGACGGTTTAGGGTCCAGGTGAGGGTACGGCAACGCTTTAGGGGGAGCGTACGTGTGAGGGCGCGGGTTACTGTCAGCGTACGGGTTAGGATTAGGGGACGGGTGAGGGTCAGGCTTCGGGGAAGGGTTAGGGTTAAGGTTCGGGCTAGGGTTAGGGTTAGGGGACGGGGACGGTTTAGGGTCCAGGTGAGGGTACGACAACGTTTTAGGGGGAGCGTACGTGTGAGGGCGCGGGTTAGTGTCAGCGTACGGGTTAGGATTAGGGGACGGGTGAGGGTCAGGCTTCGGAGAAGGTTTAGGGTTAGGGTTCGGGCTAGGGTTAGGGTTAGGGGACGGGGACGGTTTAGGGTCCAGGTGAGGGTACGACAACGCTTTCGGGGGAGAGTACGTGTGAGGGCGCCGGTGAGTGTCAGCGTACGGTTTAGGATTAGGGGACGGGTGAGGGTCAGGCTTCAGGGAAGGGTTAGGGTTAGGGTTCGGGCTAGGGTTAGGGTTAGGGGACGGGGACGGTTTAGGTTTCAGGTGAGGGTACGACAACACTTTAGGGGGAGCGTACGTGTGAGGGCGCGGGTTAGTGTCAGCGTACGGGTTAGGATTAGGGGACGGGTGAGGGTCAGGCTTCGGGGAAGGGTTAGGGTTAGGGTTCGGGCTAGGGTTAGGGTTAGGGGACGGGGACGGTTTAGGGTCCAGGTGAGGGTGCGACAACGCTTTAGGGGGAGCGTACGTGTGAGGGCGCGGGTTAGTGTCAGCATACGGGTTAGGATTAGGGGACGGCTGAGGGTCAGGCTTCGGGGAAGGGTTAGGGTTAGGGTTCGGGCTAGGGTTAGGGTTAGGGGACGGGGAAGGTTCAGGGTCCAGGTGAGGGTACGACAACGCTCTAGGGGGAGCGTACGTGTGAGGGCGCGGGTTAGTGTCAGCGTACGGGTTAGGATTAGGGGACGGGTAAGGGTCAGGCTTCGGGGCAGCATTAGGGTTAGGGTTCGGGCTAGGGTTAGGGTTAGGGGACGGGGACGGTTTAGGGTCCAGGTGAGGGTACGACAACGCTTTAGGGGGAGAGTACGTGTGAGGGCGCTGGTGAGTGTTAGCGTACGGTTTAGGATTAGGGGACGGGTGAGGGTCAGGCTTCAGGGAAGGGTTAGGGTTAGGGTTCGGGCTAGGGTTAGGGTTAGGGGACGGGGACGGTTTAGGTTTCAGGTGAGGGTACGACAACACTTTAGGGGGAGCGTACGTGTGAGGGCGCGGGTTAGTGTCAGCGTACGGGTTAGGATTA
This sequence comes from Globicephala melas, assembly GCF_963455315.2. Taxonomy (NCBI): domain Eukaryota; kingdom Metazoa; phylum Chordata; class Mammalia; order Artiodactyla; family Delphinidae; genus Globicephala; species Globicephala melas. Next base: position 133,176 of record NW_027207477.1, on the reverse strand, counting down.
GGGGACGGGTGAGGGTCAGGCTTCGGGGAAGGGTTAGGGTTAGGGTTCGGGCTAGGGTTAGGGTTAGGGGACGGGGACGGTTTAGGGTCCAGGTGAGGGTACGACAACGCTCTAGGGGGAGCGTACGTGTGAGGGCGCGGGTTAGTGTCAGCGTACGGGTTAGGATTAGGGGACGGGTGAGGGTCAGGCTTCGGGGAAGCAGTAGGGTTAGGGTTCGGGCTAGGGTTAGGGTTAGGGGACGGGGACGTTTAGGGTCCAGGTGAGGGTACGACAACGCTTTAGGGGGAGAGTACGTGTGAGGGCGCCGGTGAGTGTCAGCGTACGGTTTAGGATTAGGGGACGGGTGAGGGTCAGGCTTCAGGGAAGGGTTAGGGTTAGGGTTCGGGCTAGGGTTAGGGTTAGGGGACGGGGACGGTTTAGGTATCAGGTGAGGGTACGACAACACTTTAGGGGGAGCGTACGTGTGAGGGCGCGGGTTAGTGTCAGCGTACGGGTTAGGATTAGGGGACGGGTGAGGGTCAGGCTTCGGGGAAGTGTTAGGGTTAGGGTTCGGGCTAGGGTTATGGTTAGGGGACGGGGACGGTTTAGGGTCCAGGTGAGGGTATGACAACGCTTTAGGGGGAGAGTACGTGTGAGGGCGCTGGTTAGTGTCAGCGTACGGTTTAGGATTAGGGGACGGGTGAGGGTCAGGCTTCGGGGAAGGGTTAGGGTTAGGGTTCGGGCTAGGGTTAGGGTTAGGGGACGGGGACGGTTTAGGGTCCAGGTGAGGGTACGACAACGCTTTAGGGGGAGCGTACGTGTGAGGGCGCGGGTTAGTGTCAGCGTACGGGTTAGGATTAGGGGACGGCTGAGGGTCAGGCTTCGGGGAAGGGTTAGGGTTAGGGTTCGGGCTAGGGTTAGGGTTAGGGGACGGGGACGGTTTAGGGTCCAGGTGAGGGTACGACAACGCTTTAGGGGGAGCGTACGTGTGAGGGCGCGGGTTAGTGTCAGCGTACGGGTTAGGATTAGGGGACGGGTGAGGGTCAGGCTTCGGGGAAGGGTTAGGGTTAGGGTTCGGGCTAGGGTTAGGGTTAGGGGACGGGGACGGTTTAGGGTCCAGGTGAGGGTACGACAACGCTTTAGGGGGAGCGTACGTGTGAGGGCGCGGGTTCGTGTCAGCGTACGGGTTAGGATTAGGGGACGGGTGAGGGTCAGGCTTCGGGGAAGGGTTAGGGTTAGGGTTCGGGCTAGGGTTAGGGTTAGGGGACAGGGACGGTTTAGGGTCCAGGTGAGGGTACGACAACGCTTTAGGGGGATCGTACGTGTGAGGGCGTGGGTTAGTGTCAGAGTACGTGTTAGGATTAGGGGACGGGTGAGGGTCAGCTTTCGGGGAAGGGTTAGGGTTAGGGTTCGGGCTAGGGTTAGGGTTAGGGGACGGGGACGGTTTAGGGTCGAGGTGAGGGTACGACAACGCTTTAGGGGGAGCGTACGTGTGAGGGCGCGGGTTAGTGTCAGCGTACGGTTTAGGATTAGGGGACGGCTGAGGGTCAGGCTTCGGGGAAGGGTTAGGGTTAGGGTCGGGCTAGGGTTAGGGTTAGGGGACGGGGACGGTTTAGGGTCCAGGTGAGTGTACGACAACGCTTTAGGGGGAGCGTACGTGTGAGGGCGCAGGTTAGTGTCAGCTTAAGGGTTAGGATTAGGGGACGGGTGAGGGTCAGGCTTCGGGGAAGTGTTAGGGTTAGGGTTCAGGCTAGGGTTAGGGTTAGTGGACGGGGACGGTTTAGGGTCCAGGTCAGTGTACCACAACGCTTTAGGGGGATCGTACGTGTGAGGGCGCGGGTTAGTGTCAGCGTACGGGTTAGGATTAGGGGACGGGTGAGGGTCAGGCTTCGGGGAAGTGTTAGGGTTAGGGTTCGGGCTAGGGTTAGGGTTAGGGGACGGGGACGGTTTAGGGTCCAGGTGAGGGTACGACAACGCTTTAGGGGGAGCGTACATGTGAGGGCGCGGGTTAGTGTCAGCGTACGGGTTAGGATTAGGGGACGGGTGAGGGTCAGGCTTCGGGGAAGGGTTAGGGTTAGGGTTCGGGCTAGGGTTAGGGTTAGGGGACGGGGACGGTTTAGGCTCCAGGTGAGGGTACGACAACGCTTTAGGGGGAGCGTACGTGTGAGGGCGCGGGTTAGTGTCAGCGTACGGGTTAGGATTAGGGGACGGGTGAGGGTCAGGCTTCGGGGAAGGGTTAGGGTTAGGGTTCGGGCTAGGGTTAGGGTTAGGGGACGGGGACGGTTTAGGGTCCAGGTGAGGGTACGACAACGCTCTAGGGGGAGCGTACGTGTGAGGGCGCGGGTTAGTGTCAGCGTACGGGTTAGGATTAGGGGACGGTTGAGGGTCAGGCTTCGGGGAAGAGTTAGGGTTAGGGTTCGGGCTAGGGTTAGGGTTAGGGGACGGGGACGGTTTAGGGTCAAGGTGAGGGTTCGACAACGCTTTAGGGGGAGCGTACGTGTGAGGGCGCGGGTTCGTGTCAGCGTACGGGTTAGGATTAGGGGACGGGTGAGGGTCAGGCTTCGGGGAAGGGTTAGGGTTAGGGTTCGGGCTAGGGTTAGGGTTAGGGGACAGGGACGGTTTAGGGTCCAGGTGAGGGTACGACAACGCTTTAGGGGGATCGTACGTGTGAGGGCGTGGGTTAGTGTCAGCGTACGGGTTAGGATTAGGGGACGGGTGAGGGTCAGGCTTCGGGGAAGGGTTAGGGTTAGGGTTCGGGCTAGGGTTAGGGTTAGGGGACGGGGACGGTTTAGGGTCCAGGTGAGGGTACGACAACGCTTTAGGGGGAGCGTACGTGTGAGGGCGCGGGTTAGTGTCAGCGTACGGGTTAGGATTAGGGGACGGCTGAGGGTCAGGCTTCGGGGAAGGGTTAGGGTTAGGGTTCGGGCTAGGGTTAGGGTTAGGGGACGGGGACGGTTTAGGGTCCAGGTGAGTGTACGACAACGCTTTAGGGGGAGCGTACGTGTGAGGGCGCGGGTTAGTGTCAGCGTAAGGGTTAGGATTAGGGGACGTGTGAGGGTCAGGCTTCGGGGAAGTGTTAGGGTTAGGGTTCAGGCTAGGGTTAGGGTTAGGGGACGGGGACGGTTTAGGCTCCAGGTGAGGGTACGACAACGCTTTAGGGGGAGCGTACGTGTGAGGGCGCGGGTTAGTGTCAGCGTACGGGTTAGGATTAGGGGACGGGTGAGGGTCAGGCTTCGGGGAAGGGTTAGGGTTAGGGTTCGGGCTAGGGTTAGGGTTAGGGGACGGGGACGGTTTAGGGTCCAGGTGAGGGTACGACAACGTTCTATGGGGAGCGTACGTGTGAGGGCGCGGGTTAGTGTCAGCGTACGGGTTAGGATTAGGGGACGGCTGAGGGTCAGGCTTCGGGGAAGGGTTAGGGTTAGGGTTCGGGCTAGGGTTAGGGTTAGGGGACGGGGACGGTTTAGGGTCCAGGTGAGGGTACGACAACGCTCTAGGGGGAGCGTACATGTGAGGGCGCGGGTTAGTGTCAGCGTACGGGTTAGGATTAGGGGACGACTGAGGGTCAGGCTTCGGGGAAGGTTTAGGGTTAGGGTTCGGGCTAGGGTTAGGGTTAGGGGACGGGGACGGTTTAGGGTCCAGGTGAGGGTACGACAACGCTCTAGGGGGAGCGTACGTGTGAGGGCGCAGGTTAGTGTCAGCGTACGGGTTAGGATTAGGGGACGGCTGAGGGTCAGGCTTCGGGGAAGTGTTAGGGTTAGGGTTCGGGCTAGGGTTAGGGTTAGGGGACGGGGACGGTTTAGGGTCCAGGTGAGGGTACGACAACGCTCTAGGGGGAGCGTACGTGTGAGGGCGCGGGTTAGTGTCAGCGTACGGGTTAGGATTAGGGGACGGCTGAGGGTCAGGCTTGGGGGAAGGGTTAGGGTTAGGGTTCGGGCTAGGGTTAGGGTTAGGGGACGGGGACGGTTTAGGGTCCAGGTGAGGGTACGACAACGCTTTAGGGGGAGCGTACGTGTGAGGGCGCGGGTTAGTGTCAGCGTACGGGTTAGGATTAGGGGACGGCTGAGGGTCAGGCTTCGGGGAAGGGTTAGGGTTAGGGTTCGGGCTAGGGTTAGGGTTAGGGGATGGGGACGGTTCAGGGTCCAGGTGAGGGTACGACAACGCTCTAGGGGGAGCGTACGTGTGAGGGCGCGGGTTAGTGTCAGCGTACGGGTTAGGATTAGGGGACGGGTGAGGGTCAGGCTTCGGGGAAGGGTTAGGGTTAGGGTTCGGGCTAGGGTTAGGGTTAGGGGACGGGGACGGTTCAGGGTCCAGGTGAGGGTACGACAACGCTCTAGGGGGAGCGTACGTGTGAGGGCGCGGGTTAGTGTCAGCGTACGGGTTAGGATTAGGGGACGGCTGAGGGTCAGGCTTCGGGGAAGGGTTAGGGTTAGGGTTCGGGCTAGGGTTAGGGTTAGGGGACGGGGACGGTTTAGGGTCCAGGTGAGGGTACGACAACGCTCTAGGGGGAGCGTACGTGTGAGGGCGCGGGTTAGTGTCAGCGTACGGGTTAGGATTAGGGGACGGCTGAGGGTCAGGCTTGGGGGAAGGGTTAGGGTTAGGGTTAGGGCTAGGGTTAGGGTTAGGGGACGGAGACGGTTTAGGGTCCAGGTGAGGGTACGACAACGCTCTAGGGGGAGCGTACGTGTGAGGGCGCGGGTTAGTGTCAGCGTAAGGGTTAGGATTAGGGGACGGCTGAGGGTCAGGCTTCGGGGAAGGGTTAGGGTTAGGGTTCGGGCTAGGGTTAGGGTTAGGGGATGGGGACGGTTCAGGGTCCAGGTGAGGGTACGACAACGCTCTAGGGGGAGCGTACGTGTGAGGGCGCGGGTTAGTGTCAGCGTACGGGTTAGGATTAGGGGACGGGTGAGGGTCAGGCTTCGGGGAAGTGTTAGGGTTAGGGTTCGGGCTAGGGTTAGGGTTAGGGGACGGGGACGGTTTAGGGTCCAGGTGAGGGTACGACAACGCTTTAGGGGGAGCGTACATGTGAGGGCGCGGGTTAGTGTCAGCGTACGGGTTAGGATTAGGGGACGGGTGAGGGTCAGGCTTCGGGGAAGGGTTAGGGTTAGGGTTCGGGCTAGGGTTAGGGTTAGGGGACGGGGACGGTTTAGGCTCCAGGTGAGGGTACGACAACGCTTTAGGGGGATCGTACGTGTGAGGGCGTGGGTTAGTGTCAGCGTACGGGTTAGGATTAGGGGACGGGTGAGGGTCAGGCTTCGGGGAAGGGTTAGGGTTAGGGTTCGGGCTAGGGTTAGGGTTAGGGGACGGGGACGGTTTAGGGTCCAGGTGAGGGTACGACAACGCTTTAGGGGGAGCGTACGTGTGAGGGCGCGGGTTAGTGTCAGCGTACGGGTTAGGATTAGGGGACGGCTGAGGGTCAGGCTTCGGGGAAGGGTTAGGGTTAGGGTTCGGGCTAGGGTTAGGGTTAGGGGACGGGGACGGTTTAGGGTCCAGGTGAGTGTACGACAACGCTTTAGGGGGAGCGTACGTGTGAGGGCGCGGGTTAGTGTCAGCGTAAGGGTTAGGATTAGGGGACGTGTGAGGGTCAGGCTTCGGGGAAGTGTTAGGGTTAGGGTTCAGGCTAGGGTTAGGGTTAGGGGACGGGGACGGTTTAGGCTCCAGGTGAGGGTACGACAACGCTTTAGGGGGAGCGTACGTGTGAGGGCGCGGGTTAGTGTCAGCGTACGGGTTAGGATTAGGGGACGGGTGAGGGTCAGGCTTCGGGGAAGGGTTAGGGTTAGGGTTCGGGCTAGGGTTAGGGTTAGGGGACGGGGACGGTTTAGGGTCCAGGTGAGGGTACGACAACGTTCTATGGGGAGCGTACGTGTGAGGGCGCGGGTTAGTGTCAGCGTACGGGTTAGGATTAGGGGACGGCTGAGGGTCAGGCTTCGGGGAAGGGTTAGGGTTAGGGTTCGGGCTAGGGTTAGGGTTAGGGGACGGGGACGGTTTAGGGTCCAGGTGAGGGTACGACAACGCTCTAGGGGGAGCGTACATGTGAGGGCGCGGGTTAGTGTCAGCGTACGGGTTAGGATTAGGGGACGACTGAGGGTCAGGCTTCGGGGAAGGTTTAGGGTTAGGGTTCGGGCTAGGGTTAGGGTTAGGGGACGGGGACGGTTTAGGGTCCAGGTGAGGGTACGACAACGCTCTAGGGGGAGCGTACGTGTGAGGGCGCAGGTTAGTGTCAGCGTACGGGTTAGGATTAGGGGACGGCTGAGGGTCAGGCTTCGGGGAAGTGTTAGGGTTAGGGTTCGGGCTAGGGTTAGGGTTAGGGGACGGGGACGGTTTAGGGTCCAGGTGAGGGTACGACAACGCTCTAGGGGGAGCGTACGTGTGAGGGCGCGGGTTAGTGTCAGCGTACGGGTTAGGATTAGGGGACGGCTGAGGGTCAGGCTTGGGGGAAGGGTTAGGGTTAGGGTTCGGGCTAGGGTTAGGGTTAGGGGACGGGGACGGTTTAGGGTCCAGGTGAGGGTACGACAACGCTTTAGGGGGAGCGTACGTGTGAGGGCGCGGGTTAGTGTCAGCGTACGGGTTAGGATTAGGGGACGGCTGAGGGTCAGGCTTCGGGGAAGGGTTAGGGTTAGGGTTCGGGCTAGGGTTAGGGTTAGGGGATGGGGACGGTTCAGGGTCCAGGTGAGGGTACGACAACGCTCTAGGGGGAGCGTACGTGTGAGGGCGCGGGTTAGTGTCAGCGTACGGGTTAGGATTAGGGGACGGGTGAGGGTCAGGCTTCGGGGAAGGGTTAGGGTTAGGGTTCGGGCTAGGGTTAGGGTTAGGGGACGGGGACGGTTCAGGGTCCAGGTGAGGGTACGACAACGCTCTAGGGGGAGCGTACGTGTGAGGGCGCGGGTTAGTGTCAGCGTACGGGTTAGGATTAGGGGACGGCTGAGGGTCAGGCTTCGGGGAAGGGTTAGGGTTAGGGTTCGGGCTAGGGTTAGGGTTAGGGGACGGGGACGGTTTAGGGTCCAGGTGAGGGTACGACAACGCTCTAGGGGGAGCGTACGTGTGAGGGCGCGGGTTAGTGTCAGCGTACGGGTTAGGATTAGGGGACGGCTGAGGGTCAGGCTTGGGGGAAGGGTTAGGGTTAGGGTTAGGGCTAGGGTTAGGGTTAGGGGACGGAGACGGTTTAGGGTCCAGGTGAGGGTACGACAACGCTCTAGGGGGAGCGTACGTGTGAGGGCGCGGGTTAGTGTCAGCGTACGGGTTAGGATTAGGGGACGGGTGAGGGTCAGGCTTCGGGGAAGAGTTAGGGTTAGGGTTCGGGCTAGGGTTAGGGTTAGGGGACGGGGACGGTTTAGGGTCAAGGTGAGGGTACGACAACGCTTTAGGGGGAGCGTACGTGTGAGGGCGCGGGTTCGTGTCAGCGTACGGGTCAGGATTAGGGGACGGGTGTGGGTCAGGCTTCGGGGAAGGGTTAGGGTTAGGGTTCGGGCTAGGGTTAGGGTTAGGGGACAGGGACGGTTTAGGGTCCAGGTGAGGGTACGACAACGCTTTAGGGGGATCGTACGTGTGAGGGCGTGGGTTAGTGTCAGCGTACGGGTTAGGATTAGGGGACGGGTGAGGGTCAGGCTTCGGGGAAGGGTTAGGGTTAGGGTTCGGGCTAGGGTTATGGTTAGGGGACGGGGACGGTTTAGGGTCCAGGTGAGGGTACGACAACGCTCTAGGGGGAGCGTACGTGTGAGGGCGCGGGTTAGTGTCAGCGTACGGGTTAGGATTAGGGGACGGCTGAGGGTCAGGCTTCGGGGAAGGGTTAGGGTTAGGGTTCGGGCTAGGGTTAGGGTTAGGGGACGGGGACGGTTTAGGGTCCAGGTGAGGGTACGACAATGCTCTAGGGGGAGCGTACGTGTGAGGGCGCGGGTTAGTGTCAGCGTACGGGTTAGGATTAGGGGACGGCTGAGGGTCAGGCTTCGGGGAAGGGTTAGGGTTAGGGTTCGGGCTAGGGTTAGGGTTAGGGGACGGGGACGGTTTAGGGTCCAGGTGAGGGTACGAGAACGCTCTAGGGGGAGTGTACGTGTGAGGGCGCGGGTTAGTGTCAGCGTACGGGTTAGGATTAGGGGACGGCTGAGGGCCAGGCTTCGGGGAAGGGTTAGGGTTAGGGTTCGGGCTAGGGTTAGGGTTAGGGGACGGGGACGGTTTAGGGTCCAGGTGAGGGTACGACAACGCTCTAGGGGGAGCGTACGTGTGAGTGCGCGGGTTAGTGTCAGCGTACGGTTTAGGATTAGGGGACGGGTGAGTGTCAGGCTTCGGGGAAGGGTTAGGGTTAGGGTTCGGGCTAGGGTTAGGGTTAGGGGACGGGGACGGTTTAGGGTCCAGGTGAGGGTACGACAATGCTTTAGGGGGAGCGTACGTGTGAGGGCGTGGGTTAGTGTCAGCGTACGGCTTAGGATTAGGGGACGCGTGAGGGTCAGGCTTCGGGGAAGGGTTAGGGTTAGGGTTCGGGCTAGGGTTAGGGTTAGGGTACGGGGACGGTTTAGGGTCCAGGTGAGGGTACGACAACGCTTTAGGGGGAGCGTACGTGTGAGGGCGCGGGTTAGTGTCAGTGTAAGGGTTAGGATTAGGGGACGGGTGAGGGTCAGGCTTCGGGGAAGGGTTAGGGTTAGGGTTCGGGCTAGGGTTAGGGTTAGGGGACGGGGACGGTTTAGGGTCCAGGTGAGGGTACGACAACGCTTTAGGGGGAGCGTACGTGTGAGGGCGCGGGTTAGTGTCAGCGTACGGGTTAGGATTAGGGGACGGGTGAGGGTCAGGATTCGGGGAAGGGTTAGGGTTAGGGTTCGGGCTAGGGTTAGGGTTAGGGGACGGGGACGGTTTAGGGTCCAGGTGAGGGTACGACAACGCTTTAGGGGGAGCGTACGTGTAAGGGCGCGGGTTAGTGTCAGCGTACGGGTTAGGATTAGGGGACGGCTGAGGGTCAGGCTTCGGGGAAGGGTTAGGGTTAGGGTTCGGGCTAGGGTTAGGGTTAGGGGACGGGGACGGTTTAGGGTCCAGGTGAGGGTACGACAACGTTTTAGGGGGAGCGTACGTGTGAGGGCGCGGGTTAGTGTCAGCGTACGGGTTAGGATTAGGGGACGGGTGAGGGTCAGGCTTCGGAGAAGGTTTAGGGTTAGGGTTCGGGCTAGGGTTAGGGTTAGGGGACGGGGACGGTTTAGGGTCCAGGTGAGGGTACGACAACGCTTTCGGGGGAGAGTACGTGTGAGGGCGCCGGTGAGTGTCAGCGTACGGTTTAGGATTAGGGGACGGGTGAGGGTCAGGCTTCAGGGAAGGGTTAGGGTTAGGGTTCGGGCTAGGGTTAGGGTTAGGGGACGGGGACGGTTTAGGTTTCAGGTGAGGGTACGACAACACTTTAGGGGGAGCGTACGTGTGAGGGCGCGGGTTAGTGTCAGCGTACGGGTTAGGATTAGGGGACGGGTGAGGGTCAGGCTTCGGGGAAGGGTTAGGGTTAGGGTTCGGGCTAGGGTTAGGGTTAGGGGACGGGGACGGTTTAGGGTCCAGGTGAGGGTGCGACAACGCTTTAGGGGGAGCGTACGTGTGAGGGCGCGGGTTAGTGTCAGCATACGGGTTAGGATTAGGGGACGGCTGAGGGTCAGGCTTCGGGGAAGGGTTAGGGTTAGGGTTCGGGCTAGGGTTAGGGTTAGGGGACGGGGAAGGTTCAGGGTCCAGGTGAGGGTACGACAACGCTCTAGGGGGAGCGTACGTGTGAGGGCGCGGGTTAGTGTCAGCGTACGGGTTAGGATTAGGGGACGGGTAAGGGTCAGGCTTCGGGGCAGCATTAGGGTTAGGGTTCGGGCTAGGGTTAGGGTTAGGGGACGGGGACGGTTTAGGGTCCAGGTGAGGGTACGACAACGCTTTAGGGGGAGAGTACGTGTGAGGGCGCCGGTGAGTGTTAGCGTACGGTTTAGGATTAGGGGACGGGTGAGTGTCAGGCTTCAGGGAAGGGTTAGGGTTAGGGTTCGGGCTAGGGTTAGGGTTAGGGGACGGGGACGGTTTAGGTTTCAGGTGAGGGTACGACAACACTTTAGGGGGAGCGTACGTGTGAGGGCGCGGGTTAGTGTCAGCGTACGGGTTAGGATTAGGGGACGGGTGAGGGTCAGGCTTCGGGGAAGGGTTAGGGTTAGGGTTCGGGCTAGGGTTAGGGTTAGGGGACGGGGACGGTTTAGGGTCCAGGTGAGGGTACGACAACGCTCTAGGGGGAGCGTACGTGTGAGGGCGCGGGTTAGTGTCAGCGTACGGGTTAGGATTAGGGGACGGGTGAGGGTCAGGCTTCGGGGAAGCAGTAGGGTTAGGGTTCGGGCTAGGGTTAGGGTTAGGGGACGGGGACGTTTAGGGTCCAGGTGAGGGTACGACAACGCTTTAGGGGGAGAGTACGTGTGAGGGCGCCGGTGAGTGTCAGCGTACGGTTTAGGATTAGGGGACGGGTGAGGGTCAGGCTTCAGGGAAGGGTTAGGGTTAGGGTTCGGGCTAGGGTTAGGGTTAGGGGACGGGGACGGTTTAGGTATCAGGTGAGGGTACGACAACACTTTAGGGGGAGCGTACGTGTGAGGGCGCGGGTTAGTGTCAGCGTACGGGTTAGGATTAGGGGACGGGTGAGGGTCAGGCTTCGGGGAAGTGTTAGGGTTAGGGTTCGGGCTAGGGTTATGGTTAGGGGACGGGGACGGTTTAGGGTCCAGGTGAGGGTATGACAACGCTTTAGGGGGAGAGTACGTGTGAGGGCGCTGGTTAGTGTCAGCGTACGGTTTAGGATTAGGGGACGGGTGAGGGTCAGGCTTCGGGGAAGGGTTAGGGTTAGGGTTCGGGCTAGGGTTAGGGTTAGGGGACGGGGACGGTTTAGGGTCCAGGTGAGGGTACGACAACGCTTTAGGGGGAGCGTACGTGTGAGGGCGCGGGTTAGTGTCAGCGTACGGGTTAGGATTAGGGGACGGCTGAGGGTCAGGCTTCGGGGAAGGGTTAGGGTTAGGGTTCGGGCTAGGGTTAGGGTTAGGGGACGGGGACGGTTTAGGGTCCAGGTGAGGGTACGACAACGCTTTAGGGGGAGCGTACGTGTGAGGGCGCGGGTTAGTGTCAGCGTACGGGTTAGGATTAGGGGACGGGTGAGGGTCAGGCTTCGGGGAAGGGTTAGGGTTAGGGTTCGGGCTAGGGTTAGGGTTAGGGGACGGGGACGGTTTAGGGTCCAGGTGAGGGTACGACAACGCTTTAGGGGGAGCGTACGTGTGAGGGCGCGGGTTCGTGTCAGCGTACGGGTTAGGATTAGGGGACGGGTGAGGGTCAGGCTTCGGGGAAGGGTTAGGGTTAGGGTTCGGGCTAGGGTTAGGGTTAGGGGACAGGGACGGTTTAGGGTCCAGGTGAGGGTACGACAACGCTTTAGGGGGATCGTACGTGTGAGGGCGTGGGTTAGTGTCAGAGTACGTGTTAGGATTAGGGGACGGGTGAGGGTCAGCTTTCGGGGAAGGGTTAGGGTTAGGGTTCGGGCTAGGGTTAGGGTTAGGGGACGGGGACGGTTTAGGGTCCAGGTGAGGGTACGACAACGCTTTAGGGGGAGCGTACGTGTGAGGGCGCGGGTTAGTGTCAGCGTACGGGTTAGGATTAGGGGACGGCTGAGGGTCAGGCTTCGGGGAAGGGTTAGGGTTAGGGTCGGGCTAGGGTTAGGGTTAGGGGACGGGGACGGTTTAGGGTCCAGGTGAGTGTACGACAACGCTTTAGGGGGAGCGTACGTGTGAGGGCGCAGGTTAGTGTCAGCTTAAGGGTTAGGATTAGGGGACGGGTGAGGGTCAGGCTTCGGGGAAGTGTTAGGGTTAGGGTTCAGGCTAGGGTTAGGGTTAGGGGACGGGGACGGTTTAGGGTCCAGGTCAGTGTACCACAACGCTTTAGGGGGATCGTACGTGTGAGGGCGCGGGTTAGTGTCAGCGTACGGGTTAGGATTAGGGGACGGGTGAGGGTCAGGCTTCGGGGAAGGGTTAGGGTTAGGGTTCGGGCTAGGGTTAGGGTTAGGGGACGGGGACGGTTTAGGGTCCAGGTGAGGGTACGACAACGCTTTAGGGGGAGCGTACATGTGAGGGCGCGGGTTAGTGTCAGCGTACGGGTTAGGATTAGGGGACGGGTGAGGGTCAGGCTTCGGGGAAGGGTTAGGGTTAGGGTTCGGGCTAGGGTTAGGGTTAGGGGACGGGGACGGTTTAGGGTCCAGGTGAGGGTACGACAACGCTTTAGGGGGAGCGTACGTGTGAGGGCGCGGGTTAGTGTCAGCGTACGGGTTAGGATTAGGGGACGGGTGAGGGTCAGGCTTCGGGGAAGGGTTAGGGTTAGGGTTCGGGCTAGGGTTAGGGTTAGGGGACGGGGACGGTTTAGGGTCCAGGTGAGGGTACGGCAACGCTTTAGGGGGAGCGTACGTGTGAGGGCGCGGGTTACTGTCAGCGTACGGGTTAGGATTAGGGGACGGGTGAGGGTCAGGATTCGGGGAAGGGTTAGGGTTAGGGTTCGGGCTAGGGTTAGGGTTAGGGGACGGGGACGGTTTAGGGTCCAGGTGAGGGTACGACAACGCTTTACGGGGAGCGTACGTGTGAGGGCGCGGGTTAGTGTCAGCGTACGGGTTAGGATTAGGGGACGGGTGAGGGTCAGGCTTCGGGGAAGGGTTAGGGTTAGGGTTCGGGCTAGGGTTAGGGTTAGGGGACGGGGACGGTTTAGGGTCCAGGTGAGGGTACGACAACGCTTTAGGGGGAGCGTACGTGTTAGGGCACGGGTTAGTGTCAGCGTACGGGTTAGGATTAGGGGACGGGTGAGGGTCAGGCTTCGGGGAAGGGTTAGGGTTAAGGTTCGGGCTAGGGTTAGGGTTAGGGGACGGGGACGGTTTAGGGTCCAGGTGAGGGTACGACAACGTTTTAGGGGGAGCGTACGTGTGAGGGCGCGGGTTAGTGTCAGCGTACGGGTTAGGATTAGGGGACGGGTGAGGGTCAGGCTTCGGAGAAGGTTTAGGGTTAGGGTTCGGGCTAGGGTTAGGGTTAGGGGACGGGGACGGTTTAGGGTCCAGGTGAGGGTACGACAACGCTTTCGGGGGAGAGTACGTGTGAGGGCGCCGGTGAGTGTCAGCGTACGGTTTAGGATTAGGGGACGGGTGAGGGTCAGGCTTCAGGGAAGGGTTAGGGTTAGGGTTCGGGCTAGGGTTAGGGTTAGGGGACGGGGACGGTTTAGGTTTCAGGTGAGGGTACGACAACACTTTAGGGGGAGCGTACGTGTGAGGGCGCGGGTTAGTGTCAGCGTACGGGTTAGGATTAGGGGACGGGTGAGGGTCAGGCTTCGGGGAAGGGTTAGGGTTAGGGTTCGGGCTAGGGTTAGGGTTAGGGGACGGGGACGGTTTAGGGTCCAGGTGAGGGTGCGACAACGCTTTAGGGGGAGCGTACGTGTGAGGGCGCGGGTTAGTGTCAGCATACGGGTTAGGATTAGGGGACGGCTGAGGGTCAGGCTTCGGGGAAGGGTTAGGGTTAGGGTTCGGGCTAGGGTTAGGGTTAGGGGACGGGGAAGGTTCAGGGTCCAGGTGAGGGTACGACAACGCTCTAGGGGGAGCGTACGTGTGAGGGCGCGGGTTAGTGTCAGCGTACGGGTTAGGATTAGGGGACGGGTAAGGGTCAGGCTTCGGGGCAGCATTAGGGTTAGGGTTCGGGCTAGGGTTAGGGTTAGGGGACGGGGACGGTTTAGGGTCCAGGTGAGGGTACGACAACGCTTTAGGGGGAGAGTACGTGTGAGGGCGCTGGTGAGTGTTAGCGTACGGTTTAGGATTAGGGGACGGGTGAGGGTCAGGCTTCAGGGAAGGGTTAGGGTTAGGGTTCGGGCTAGGGTTAGGGTTAGGGGACGGGGACGGTTTAGGTTTCAGGTGAGGGTACGACAACACTTTAGGGGGAGCGTACGTGTGAGGGCGCGGGTTAGTGTCAGCGTACGGGTTAGGATTAGGGGACGGGTGAGGGTCAGGCTTCGGGGAAGGGTTAGGGTTAGGGTTCGGGCTAGGGTTAGGGTTAGGGGACGGGGACGGTTTAGGGTCCAGGTGAGGGTACGACAACGCTCTAGGGGGAGCGTACGTGTGAGGGCGCGGGTTAGTGTCAGCGTACGGGTTAGGATTAGGGGACGGGTGAGGGTCAGGCTTCGGGGAAGCAGTAGGGTTAGGGTTCGGGCTAGGGTTACGGTTAGGGGACGGGGACGTTTAGGGTCCAGGTGAGGGTACGACAACGCTTTAGGGGGAGAGTACGTGTGAGGGCGCCGGTGAGTGTCAGCGTACGGTTTAGGATTAGGGGACGGGTGAGGGTCAGGCTTCAGGGAAGGGTTAGGGTTAGGGTTCGGGCTAGGGTTAGGGTTAGGGGACGGGGACGGTTTAGGTATCAGGTGAGGGTACGACAACACTTTAGGGGGAGCGTACGTGTGAGGGCGCGGGTTAGTGTCAGCGTACGGGTTAGGATTAGGGGACGGGTGAGGGTCAGGCTTCGGGGAAGTGTTAGGGTTAGGGTTCGGGCTAGGGTTATGGTTAGGGGACGGGGACGGTTTAGGGTCCAGGTGAGGGTATGACAACGCTTTAGGGGGAGAGTACGTGTGAGGGCGCTGGTTAGTGTCAGCGTACGGTTTAGGATTAGGGGACGGGTGAGGGTCAGGCTTCGGGGAAGGGTTAGGGTTAGGGTTCGGGCTAGGGTTAGGGTTAGGGGACGGGGACGGTTTAGGGTCCAGGTGAGGGTACGACAACGCTTTAGGGGGAGCGTACGTGTGAGGGCGCGGGTTAGTGTCAGCGTACGGGTTAGGATTAGGGGACGGCTGAGGGTCAGGCTTCGGGGAAGGGTTAGGGTTAGGGTTCGGGCTAGGGTTAGGGTTAGGGGACGGGGACGGTTTAGGGTCCAGGTGAGGGTACGACAACGCTTTAGGGGGAGCGTACGTGTGAGGGCGCGGGTTAGTGTCAGCGTACGGGTTAGGATTAGGGGACGGGTGAGGGTCAGGCTTCGGGGAAGGGTTAGGGTTAGGGTTCGGGCTAGGGTTAGGGTTAGGGGACGGGGACGGTTTAGGGTCCAGGTGAGGGTACGACAACGCTTTAGGGGGAGCGTACGTGTGAGGGCGCGGGTTAGTGTCAGCGTACGGGTTAGGATTAGGGGACGGGTGAGGGTCAGGCTTCGGGGAAGGGTTAGGGTTAGGGTTCGGGCTAGGGTTAGGGTTAGGGGACGGGGACGGTTTAGGGTCCAGGTGAGGGTACGACAACGCTTTAGGGGGAGCGTACGTGTTAGGGCACGGGTTAGTGTCAGCGTACGGGTTAGGATTAGGGGACGGGTGAGGGTCAGGCTTCGGGGAAGGGTTAGGGTTAAGGTTCGGGCTAGGGTTAGGGTTAGGGGACGGGGACGGTTTAGGGTCCAGGTGAGGGTACGACAACGTTTTAGGGGGAGCGTACGTGTGAGGGCGCGGGTTAGTGTCAGCGTACGGGTTAGGATTAGGGGACGGGTGAGGGTCAGGCTTCGGAGAAGGTTTAGGGTTAGGGTTCGGGCTAGGGTTAGGGTTAGGGGACGGGGACGGTTTAGGGTCCAGGTGAGGGTACGACAACGCTTTCGGGGGAGAGTACGTGTGAGGGCGCCGGTGAGTGTCAGCGTACGGTTTAGGATTAGGGGACGGGTGAGGGTCAGGCTTCAGGGAAGGGTTAGGGTTAGGGTTCGGGCTAGGGTTAGGGTTAGGGGACGGGGACGGTTTAGGTTTCAGGTGAGGGTACGACAACACTTTAGGGGGAGCGTACGTGTGAGGGCGCGGGTTAGTGTCAGCGTACGGGTTAGGATTAGGGGACGGGTGAGGGTCAGGCTTCGGGGAAGGGTTAGGGTTAGGGTTCGGGCTAGGGTTAGGGTTAGGGGACGGGGACGGTTTAGGGTCCAGGTGAGGGTGCGACAACGCTTTAGGGGGAGCGTACGTGTGAGGGCGCGGGTTAGTGTCAGCATACGGGTTAGGATTAGGGGACGGCTGAGGGTCAGGCTTCGGGGAAGGGTTAGGGTTAGGGTTCGGGCTAGGGTTAGGGTTAGGGGACGGGGAAGGTTCAGGGTCCAGGTGAGGGTACGACAACGCTCTAGGGGGAGCGTACGTGTGAGGGCGCGGGTTAGTGTCAGCGTACGGGTTAGGATTAGGGGACGGGTAAGGGTCAGGCTTCGGGGCAGCATTAGGGTTAGGGTTCGGGCTAGGGTTAGGGTTAGGGGACGGGGACGGTTTAGGGTCCAGGTGAGGGTACGACAACGCTTTAGGGGGAGAGTACGTGTGAGGGCGCTGGTGAGTGTTAGCGTACGGTTTAGGATTAGGGGACGGGTGAGGGTCAGGCTTCAGGGAAGGGTTAGGGTTAGGGTTCGGGCTAGGGTTAGGGTTAGGGGACGGGGACGGTTTAGGTTTCAGGTGAGGGTACGACAACACTTTAGGGGGAGCGTACGTGTGAGGGCGCGGGTTAGTGTCAGCGTACGGGTTAGGATTAGGGGACGGGTGAGGGTCAGGCTTCGGGGAAGGGTTAGGGTTAGGGTTCGGGCTAGGGTTAGGGTTAGGGGACGGGGACGGTTTAGGGTCCAGGTGAGGGTACGACAACGCTCTAGGGGGAGCGTACGTGTGAGGGCGCGGGTTAGTGTCAGCGTACGGGTTAGGATTAGGGGACGGGTGAGGGTCAGGCTTCGGGGAAGCAGTAGGGTTAGGGTTCGGGCTAGGGTTAGGGTTAGGGGACGGGGACGTTTAGGGTCCAGGTGAGGGTACGACAACGCTTTAGGGGGAGAGTACGTGTGAGGGCGCCGGTGAGTGTCAGCGTACGGTTTAGGATTAGGGGACGGGTGAGGGTCAGGCTTCAGGGAAGGGTTAGGGTTAGGGTTCGGGCTAGGGTTAGGGTTAGGGGACGGGGACGGTTTAGGTATCAGGTGAGGGTACGACAACACTTTAGGGGGAGCGTACGTGTGAGGGCGCGGGTTAGTGTCAGCGTACGGGTTAGGATTAGGGGACGGGTGAGGGTCAGGCTTCGGGGAAGTGTTAGGGTTAGGGTTCGGGCTAGGGTTATGGTTAGGGGACGGGGACGGTTTAGGGTCCAGGTGAGGGTATGACAACGCTTTAGGGGGAGAGTACGTGTGAGGGCGCTGGTTAGTGTCAGCGTACGGTTTAGGATTAGGGGACGGGTGAGGGTCAGGCTTCGGGGAAGGGTTAGGGTTAGGGTTCGGGCTAGGGTTAGGGTTAGGGGACGGGGACGGTTTAGGGTCCAGGTGAGGGTACGACAACGCTTTAGGGGGAGCGTACGTGTGAGGGCGCGGGTTAGTGTCAGCGTACGGGTTAGGATTAGGGGACGGCTGAGGGTCAGGCTTCGGGGAAGGGTTAGGGTTAGGGTTCGGGCTAGGGTTAGGGTTAGGGGACGGGGACGGTTTAGGGTCCAGGTGAGGGTACGACAACGCTTTAGGGGGAGCGTACGTGTGAGGGCGCGGGTTAGTGTCAGCGTACGGGTTAGGATTAGGGGACGGGTGAGGGTCAGGCTTCGGGGAAGGGTTAGGGTTAGGGTTCGGGCTAGGGTTAGGGTTAGGGGACGGGGACGGTTTAGGGTCCAGGTGAGGGTACGGCAACGCTTTAGGGGGAGCGTACGTGTGAGGGCGCGGGTTACTGTCAGCGTACGGGTTAGGATTAGGGGACGGGTGAGGGTCAGGATTCGGGGAAGGGTTAGGGTTAGGGTTCGGGCTAGGGTTAGGGTTAGGGGACGGGGACGGTTTAGGGTCCAGGTGAGGGTACGACAACGCTTTACGGGGAGCGTACGTGTGAGGGCGCGGGTTAGTGTCAGCGTACGGGTTAGGATTAGGGGACGGGTGAGGGTCAGGCTTCGGGGAAGGGTTAGGGTTAGGGTTCGGGCTAGGGTTAGGGTTAGGGGACGGGGACGGTTTAGGGTCCAGGTGAGGGTACGACAACGCTTTAGGGGGAGCGTACGTGTTAGGGCACGGGTTAGTGTCAGCGTACGGGTTAGGATTAGGGGACGGGTGAGGGTCAGGCTTCGGGGAAGGGTTAGGGTTAAGGTTCGGGCTAGGGTTAGGGTTAGGGGACGGGGACGGTTTAGGGTCCAGGTGAGGGTACGACAACGTTTTAGGGGGAGCGTACGTGTGAGGGCGCGGGTTAGTGTCAGCGTACGGGTTAGGATTAGGGGACGGGTGAGGGTCAGGCTTCGGAGAAGGTTTAGGGTTAGGGTTCGGGCTAGGGTTAGGGTTAGGGGACGGGGACGGTTTAGGGTCCAGGTGAGGGTACGACAACGCTTTCGGGGGAGAGTACGTGTGAGGGCGCCGGTGAGTGTCAGCGTACGGTTTAGGATTAGGGGACGGGTGAGGGTCAGGCTTCAGGGAAGGGTTAGGGTTAGGGTTCGGGCTAGGGTTAGGGTTAGGGGACGGGGACGGTTTAGGTTTCAGGTGAGGGTACGACAACACTTTAGGGGGAGCGTACGTGTGAGGGCGCGGGTTAGTGTCAGCGTACGGGTTAGGATTAGGGGACGGGTGAGGGTCAGGCTTCGGGGAAGGGTTAGGGTTAGGGTTCGGGCTAGGGTTAGGGTTAGGGGACGGGGACGGTTTAGGGTCCAGGTGAGGGTGCGACAACGCTTTAGGGGGAGCGTACGTGTGAGGGCGCGGGTTAGTGTCAGCATACGGGTTAGGATTAGGGGACGGCTGAGGGTCAGGCTTCGGGGAAGGGTTAGGGTTAGGGTTCGGGCTAGGGTTAGGGTTAGGGGACGGGGAAGGTTCAGGGTCCAGGTGAGGGTACGACAACGCTCTAGGGGGAGCGTACGTGTGAGGGCGCGGGTTAGTGTCAGCGTACGGGTTAGGATTAGGGGACGGGTAAGGGTCAGGCTTCGGGGCAGCATTAGGGTTAGGGTTCGGGCTAGGGTTAGGGTTAGGGGACGGGGACGGTTTAGGGTCCAGGTGAGGGTACGACAACGCTTTAGGGGGAGAGTACGTGTGAGGGCGCTGGTGAGTGTTAGCGTACGGTTTAGGATTAGGGGACGGGTGAGGGTCAGGCTTCAGGGAAGGGTTAGGGTTAGGGTTCGGGCTAGGGTTAGGGTTAGGGGACGGGGACGGTTTAGGTTTCAGGTGAGGGTACGACAACACTTTAGGGGGAGCGTACGTGTGAGGGCGCGGGTTAGTGTCAGCGTACGGGTTAGGATTAGGGGACGGGTGAGGGTCAGGCTTCGGGGAAGGGTTAGGGTTAGGGTTCGGGCTAGGGTTAGGGTTAGGGGACGGGGACGGTTTAGGGTCCAGGTGAGGGTACGACAACGCTCTAGGGGGAGCGTACGTGTGAGGGCGCGGGTTAGTGTCAGCGTACGGGTTAGGATTAGGGGACGGGTGAGGGTCAGGCTTCGGGGAAGCAGTAGGGTTAGGGTTCGGGCTAGGGTTAGGGTTAGGGGACGGGGACGTTTAGGGTCCAGGTGAGGGTACGACAACGCTTTAGGGGGAGAGTACGTGTGAGGGCGCCGGTGAGTGTCAGCGTACGGTTTAGGATTAGGGGACGGGTGAGGGTCAGGCTTCAGGGAAGGGTTAGGGTTAGGGTTCGGGCTAGGGTTAGGGTTAGGGGACGGGGACGGTTTAGGTATCAGGTGAGGGTACGACAACACTTTAGGGGGAGCGTACGTGTGAGGGCGCGGGTTAGTGTCAGCGTACGGGTTAGGATTAGGGGACGGGTGAGGGTCAGGCTTCGGGGAAGTGTTAGGGTTAGGGTTCGGGCTAGGGTTATGGTTAGGGGACGGGGACGGTTTAGGGTCCAGGTGAGGGTATGACAACGCTTTAGGGGGAGAGTACGTGTGAGGGCGCTGGTTAGTGTCAGCGTACGGTTTAGGATTAGGGGACGGGTGAGGGTCAGGCTTCGGGGAAGGGTTAGGGTTAGGGTTCGGGCTAGGGTTAGGGTTAGGGGACGGGGACGGTTTAGGGTCCAGGTGAGGGTACGACAACGCTTTAGGGGGAGCGTACGTGTGAGGGCGCGGGTTAGTGTCAGCGTACGGGTTAGGATTAGGGGACGGCTGAGGGTCAGGCTTCGGGGAAGGGTTAGGGTTAGGGTTCGGGCTAGGGTTAGGGTTAGGGGACGGGGACGGTTTAGGGTCCAGGTGAGGGTACGACAACGCTTTAGGGGGAGCGTACGTGTGAGGGCGCGGGTTAGTGTCAGCGTACGGGTTAGGATTAGGGGACGGCTGAGGGTCAGGCTTCGGGGAAGGGTTAGGGTTAGGGTTCGGGCTAGGGTTAGGGTTAGGGGACGGGGACGGTTTAGGGTCCAGGTGAGGGTACGACAACGCTTTAGGGGGAGCGTACGTGTGAGGGCGCGGGTTAGTGTCAGCGTACGGGTTAGGATTAGGGGACGGGTGAGGGTCAGGCTTCGGGGAAGGGTTAGGGTTAGGGTTCGGGCTAGGGTTAGGGTTAGGGGACGGGGACGGTTTAGGGTCCAGGTGAGGGTACGACAACGCTTTAGGGGGAGCGTACGTGTTAGGGCACGGGTTAGTGTCAGCGTACGGGTTAGGATTAGGGGACGGGTGAGAGTCAGGCTTCGGGGAAGGGTTAGGGTTAAGGTTCGGGCTAGGGTTAGGGTTAGGGGACGGGGACGGTTTAGGGTCCAGGTGAGGGTACGACAACGTTTTAGGGGGAGCGTACGTGTGAGGGCGCGGGTTAGTGTCAGCGTACGGGTTAGGATTAGGGGACGGGTGAGGGTCAGGCTTCGGAGAAGGTTTAGGGTTAGGGTTCGGGCTAGGGTTAGGGTTAGGGGACGGGGACGGTTTAGGGTCCAGGTGAGGGTACGACAACGCTTTCGGGGGAGAGTACGTGTGAGGGCGCCGGTGAGTGTCAGCGTACGGTTTAGGATTAGGGGACGGGTGAGGGTCAGGCTTCAGGGAAGGGTTAGGGTTAGGGTTCGGGCTAGGGTTAGGGTTAGGGGACGGGGACGGTTTAGGTTTCAGGTGAGGGTACGACAACACTTTAGGGGGAGCGTACGTGTGAGGGCGCGGGTTAGTGTCAGCGTACGGGTTAGGATTAGGGGACGGGTGAGGGTCAGGCTTCGGGGAAGGGTTAGGGTTAGGGTTCGGGCTAGGGTTAGGGTTAGGGGACGGGGACGGTTTAGGGTCCAGGTGAGGGTGCGACAACGCTTTAGGGGGAGCGTACGTGTGAGGGCGCGGGTTAGTGTCAGCATACGGGTTAGGATTAGGGGACGGCTGAGGGTCAGGCTTCGGGGAAGGGTTAGGGTTAGGGTTCGGGCTAGGGTTAGGGTTAGGGGACGGGGAAGGTTCAGGGTCCAGGTGAGGGTACGACAACGCTCTAGGGGGAGCGTACGTGTGAGGGCGCGGGTTAGTGTCAGCGTACGGGTTAGGATTAGGGGACGGGTAAGGGTCAGGCTTCGGGGCAGCATTAGGGTTAGGGTTCGGGCTAGGGTTAGGGTTAGGGGACGGGGACGGTTTAGGGTCCAGGTGAGGGTACGACAACGCTTTAGGGGGAGAGTACGTGTGAGGGCGCTGGTGAGTGTTAGCGTACGGTTTAGGATTAGGGGACGGGTGAGGGTCAGGCTTCAGGGAAGGGTTAGGGTTAGGGTTCGGGCTAGGGTTAGGGTTAGGGGACGGGGACGGTTTAGGTTTCAGGTGAGGGTACGACAACACTTTAGGGGGAGCGTACGTGTGAGGGCGCGGGTTAGTGTCAGCGTACGGGTTAGGATTAGGGGACGGGTGAGGGTCAGGCTTCGGGGAAGGGTTAGGGTTAGGGTTCGGGCTAGGGTTAGGGTTAGGGGACGGGGACGGTTTAGGGTCCAGGTGAGGGTACGACAACGCTCTAGGGGGAGCGTACGTGTGAGGGCGCGGGTTAGTGTCAGCGTACGGGTTAGGATTAGGGGACGGGTGAGGGTCAGGCTTCGGGGAAGCAGTAGGGTTAGGGTTCGGGCTAGGGTTAGGGTTAGGGGACGGGGACGTTTAGGGTCCAGGTGAGGGTACGACAACGCTTTAGGGGGAGAGTACGTGTGAGGGCGCCGGTGAGTGTCAGCGTACGGTTTAGGATTAGGGGACGGGTGAGGGTCAGGCTTCAGGGAAGGGTTAGGGTTAGGGTTCGGGCTAGGGTTAGGGTTAGGGGACGGGGACGGTTTAGGTATCAGGTGAGGGTACGACAACACTTTAGGGGGAGCGTACGTGTGAGGGCGCGGGTTAGTGTCAGCGTACGGGTTAGGATTAGGGGACGGGTGAGGGTCAGGCTTCGGGGAAGTGTTAGGGTTAGGGTTCGGGCTAGGGTTATGGTTAGGGGACGGGGACGGTTTAGGGTCCAGGTGAGGGTATGACAACGCTTTAGGGGGAGAGTACGTGTGAGGGCGCTGGTTAGTGTCAGCGTACGGTTTAGGATTAGGGGACGGGTGAGGGTCAGGCTTCGGGGAAGGGTTAGGGTTAGGGTTCGGGCTAGGGTTAGGGTTAGGGGACGGGGACGGTTTAGGGTCCAGGTGAGGGTACGACAACGCTTTAGGGGGAGCGTACGTGTGAGGGCGCGGGTTAGTGTCAGCGTACGGGTTAGGATTAGGGGACGGCTGAGGGTCAGGCTTCGGGGAAGGGTTAGGGTTAGGGTTCGGGCTAGGGTTAGGGTTAGGGGACGGGGACGGTTTAGGGTCCAGGTGAGGGTACGACAACGCTTTAGGGGGAGCGTACGTGTGAGGGCGCGGGTTAGTGTCAGCGTACGGGTTAGGATTAGGGGACGGGTGAGGGTCAGGCTTCGGGGAAGGGTTAGGGTTAGGGTTCGGGCTAGGGTTAGGGTTAGGGGACGGGGACGGTTTAGGGTCCAGGTGAGGGTACGACAACGCTTTAGGGGGAGCGTACGTGTGAGGGCGCGGGTTCGTGTCAGCGTACGGGTTAGGATTAGGGGACGGGTGAGGGTCAGGCTTCGGGGAAGGGTTAGGGTTAGGGTTCGGGCTAGGGTTAGGGTTAGGGGACAGGGACGGTTTAGGGTCCAGGTGAGGGTACGACAACGCTTTAGGGGGATCGTACGTGTGAGGGCGTGGGTTAGTGTCAGAGTACGTGTTAGGATTAGGGGACGGGTGAGGGTCAGCTTTCGGGGAAGGGTTAGGGTTAGGGTTCGGGCTAGGGTTAGGGTTAGGGGACGGGGACGGTTTAGGGTCCAGGTGAGGGTACGACAACGCTTTAGGGGGAGCGTACGTGTGAGGGCGCGGGTTAGTGTCAGCGTACGGTTTAGGATTAGGGGACGGCTGAGGGTCAGGCTTCGGGGAAGGGTTAGGGTTAGGGTCGGGCTAGGGTTAGGGTTAGGGGACGGGGACGGTTTAGGGTCCAGGTGAGTGTACGACAACGCTTTAGGGGGAGCGTACGTGTGAGGGCGCAGGTTAGTGTCAGCTTAAGGGTTAGGATTAGGGGACGGGTGAGGGTCAGGCTTCGGGGAAGTGTTAGGGTTAGGGTTCAGGCTAGGGTTAGGGTTAGGGGACGGGGACGGTTTAGGGTCCAGGTCAGTGTACCACAACGCTTTAGGGGGATCGTACGTGTGAGGGCGCGGGTTAGTGTCAGCGTACGGGTTAGGATTAGGGGACGGGTGAGGGTCAGGCTTCGGGGAAGTGTTAGGGTTAGGGTTCGGGCTAGGGTTAGGGTTAGGGGACGGGGACGGTTTAGGGTCCAGGTGAGGGTACGACAACGCTTTAGGGGGAGCGTACATGTGAGGGCGCGGGTTAGTGTCAGCGTACGGGTTAGGATTAGGGGACGGGTGAGGGTCAGGCTTCGGGGAAGGGTTAGGGTTAGGGTTCGGGCTAGGGTTAGGGTTAGGGGACGGGGACGGTTTAGGGTCCAGGTGAGGGTACGACAACGCTCTAGGGGGAGCGTACGTGTGAGGGCGCGGGTTAGTGTCAGCGTACGGGTTAGGATTAGGGGACGGTTGAGGGTCAGGCTTCGGGGAAGAGTTAGGGTTAGGGTTCGGGCTAGGGTTAGGGTTAGGGGACGGGGACGGTTTAGGGTCAAGGTGAGGGTTCGACAACGCTTTAGGGGGAGCGTACGTGTGAGGGCGCGGGTTCGTGTCAGCGTACGGGTTAGGATTAGGGGACGGGTGAGGGTCAGGCTTCGGGGAAGGGTTAGGGTTAGGGTTCGGGCTAGGGTTAGGGTTAGGGGACAGGGACGGTTTAGGGTCCAGGTGAGGGTACGACAACGCTTTAGGGGGATCGTACGTGTGAGGGCGTGGGTTAGTGTCAGCGTACGGGTTAGGATTAGGGGACGGGTGAGGGTCAGGCTTCGGGGAAGGGTTAGGGTTAGGGTTCGGGCTAGGGTTAGGGTTAGGGGACGGGGACGGTTTAGGGTCCAGGTGAGGGTACGACAACGCTTTAGGGGGAGCGTACGTGTGAGGGCGCGGGTTAGTGTCAGCGTACGGGTTAGGATTAGGGGACGGCTGAGGGTCAGGCTTCGGGGAAGGGTTAGGGTTAGGGTTCGGGCTAGGGTTAGGGTTAGGGGACGGGGACGGTTTAGGGTCCAGGTGAGTGTACGACAACGCTTTAGGGGGAGCGTACGTGTGAGGGCGCGGGTTAGTGTCAGCGTAAGGGTTAGGATTAGGGGACGTGTGAGGGTCAGGCTTCGGGGAAGTGTTAGGGTTAGGGTTCAGGCTAGGGTTAGGGTTAGGGGACGGGGACGGTTTAGGCTCCAGGTGAGGGTACGACAACGCTTTAGGGGGAGCGTACGTGTGAGGGCGCGGGTTAGTGTCAGCGTACGGGTTAGGATTAGGGGACGGGTGAGGGTCAGGCTTCGGGGAAGGGTTAGGGTTAGGGTTCGGGCTAGGGTTAGGGTTAGGGGACGGGGACGGTTTAGGGTCCAGGTGAGGGTACGACAACGCTCTATGGGGAGCGTACGTGTGAGGGCGCGGGTTAGTGTCAGCGTACGGGTTAGGATTAGGGGACGGCTGAGGGTCAGGCTTCGGGGAAGGGTTAGGGTTAGGGTTCGGGCTAGGGTTAGGGTTAGGGGACGGGGACGGTTTAGGGTCCAGGTGAGGGTACGACAACGCTCTAGGGGGAGCGTACATGTGAGGGCGCGGGTTAGTGTCAGCGTACGGGTTAGGATTAGGGGACGACTGAGGGTCAGGCTTCGGGGAAGGTTTAGGGTTAGGGTTCGGGCTAGGGTTAGGGTTAGGGGACGGGGACGGTTTAGGGTCCAGGTGAGGGTACGACAACGCTCTAGGGGGAGCGTACGTGTGAGGGCGCGGGTTAGTGTCAGCGTACGGGTTAGGATTAGGGGACGGGTAAGGGTCAGGCTTCGGGGCAGCATTAGGGTTAGGGTTCGGGCTAGGGTTAGGGTTAGGGGACGGGGACGGTTTAGGGTCCAGGTGAGGGTACGACAACGCTTTAGGGGGAGAGTACGTGTGAGGGCGCTGGTGAGTGTTAGCGTACGGTTTAGGATTAGGGGACGGGTGAGGGTCAGGCTTCAGGGAAGGGTTAGGGTTAGGGTTCGGGCTAGGGTTAGGGTTAGGGGACGGGGACGGTTTAGGTTTCAGGTGAGGGTACGACAACACTTTAGGGGGAGCGTACGTGTGAGGGCGCGGGTTAGTGTCAGCGTACGGGTTAGGATTAGGGGACGGGTGAGGGTCAGGCTTCGGGGAAGGGTTAGGGTTAGGGTTCGGGCTAGGGTTAGGGTTAGGGGACGGGGACGGTTTAGGGTCCAGGTGAGGGTACGACAACGCTCTAGGGGGAGCGTACGTGTGAGGGCGCGGGTTAGTGTCAGCGTACGGGTTAGGATTAGGGGACGGGTGAGGGTCAGGCTTCGGGGAAGCAGTAGGGTTAGGGTTCGGGCTAGGGTTAGGGTTAGGGGACGGGGACGTTTAGGGTCCAGGTGAGGGTACGACAACGCTTTAGGGGGAGAGTACGTGTGAGGGCGCCGGTGAGTGTCAGCGTACGGTTTAGGATTAGGGGACGGGTGAGGGTCAGGCTTCAGGGAAGGGTTAGGGTTAGGGTTCGGGCTAGGGTTAGGGTTAGGGGACGGGGACGGTTTAGGTATCAGGTGAGGGTACGACAACACTTTAGGGGGAGCGTACGTGTGAGGGCGCGGGTTAGTGTCAGCGTACGGGTTAGGATTAGGGGACGGGTGAGTGTCAGGCTTCGGGGAAGTGTTAGGGTTAGGGTTCGGGCTAGGGTTATGGTTAGGGGACGGGGACGGTTTAGGGTCCAGGTGAGGGTATGACAACGCTTTAGGGGGAGAGTACGTGTGAGGGCGCTGGTTAGTGTCAGCGTACGGTTTAGGATTAGGGGACGGGTGAGGGTCAGGCTTCGGGGAAGGGTTAGGGTTAGGGTTCGGGCTAGGGTTAGGGTTAGGGGACGGGGACGGTTTAGGGTCCAGGTGAGGGTACGACAACGCTTTAGGGGGAGCGTACGTGTGAGGGCGCGGGTTAGTGTCAGCGTACGGGTTAGGATTAGGGGACGGCTGAGGGTCAGGCTTCGGGGAAGGGTTAGGGTTAGGGTTCGGGCTAGGGTTAGGGTTAGGGGACGGGGACGGTTTAGGGTCCAGGTGAGGGTACGACAACGCTTTAGGGGGAGCGTACGTGTGAGGGCGCGGGTTAGTGTCAGCGTACGGGTTAGGATTAGGGGACGGGTGAGGGTCAGGCTTCGGGGAAGGGTTAGGGTTAGGGTTCGGGCTAGGGTTAGGGTTAGGGGACGGGGACGGTTTAGGGTCCAGGTGAGGGTACGACAACGCTTTAGGGGGAGCGTACGTGTGAGGGCGCGGGTTAGTGTCAGCGTACGGGTTAGGATTAGGGGACGGGTGAGGGTCAGGCTTCGGGGAAGGGTTAGGGTTAGGGTTCGGGCTAGGGTTAGGGTTAGGGGACGGGGACGGTTTAGGGTCCAGGTGAGGGTACGACAACGCTTTAGGGGGAGCGTACATGTGAGGGCGCGGGTTAGTGTCAGCGTACGGGTTAGGATTAGGGGACGGGTGAGGGTCAGGCTTCGGGGAAGGGTTAGGGTTAGGGTTCGGGCTAGGGTTAGGGTTAGGGGACGGGGACGGTTTAGGCTCCAGGTGAGGGTACGACAACGCTTTAGGGGGAGCGTACGTGTGAGGGCGCGGGTTAGTGTCAGCGTACGGGTTAGGATTAGGGGACGGGTGAGGGTCAGGCTTCGGGGAAGGGTTAGGGTTAGGGTTCGGGCTAGGGTTAGGGTTAGGGGACGGGGACGGTTTAGGGTCCAGGTGAGGGTACGACAACGCTCTAGGGGGAGCGTACGTGTGAGGGCGCGGGTTAGTGTCAGCGTACGGGTTAGGATTAGGGGACGGTTGAGGGTCAGGCTTCGGGGAAGAGTTAGGGTTAGGGTTCGGGCTAGGGTTAGGGTTAGGGGACGGGGACGGTTTAGGGTCAAGGTGAGGGTTCGACAACGCTTTAGGGGGAGCGTACGTGTGAGGGCGCGGGTTCGTGTCAGCGTACGGGTTAGGATTAGGGGACGGGTGAGGGTCAGGCTTCGGGGAAGGGTTAGGGTTAGGGTTCGGGCTAGGGTTAGGGTTAGGGGACAGGGACGGTTTAGGGTCCAGGTGAGGGTACGACAACGCTTTAGGGGGATCGTACGTGTGAGGGCGTGGGTTAGTGTCAGCGTACGGGTTAGGATTAGGGGACGGGTGAGGGTCAGGCTTCGGGGAAGGGTTAGGGTTAAGGTTCGGGCTAGGGTTAGGGTTAGGGGACGGGGACGGTTTAGGGTCCAGGTGAGGGTACGACAACGCTTTAGGGGGAGCGTACGTGTGAGGGCGCGGGTTAGTGTCAGCGTACGGGTTAGGATTAGGGGACGGCTGAGGGTCAGGCTTCGGGGAAGGGTTAGGGTTAGGGTTCGGGCTAGGGTTAGGGTTAGGGGACGGGGACGGTTTAGGGTCCAGGTGAGTGTACGACAACGCTTTAGGGGGAGCGTACGTGTGAGGGCGCGGGTTAGTGTCAGCGTAAGGGTTAGGATTAGGGGACGTGTGAGGGTCAGGCTTCGGGGAAGTGTTAGGGTTAGGGTTCAGGCTAGGGTTAGGGTTAGGGGACGGGGACGGTTTAGGCTCCAGGTGAGGGTACGACAACGCTTTAGGGGGAGCGTACGTGTGAGGGCGCGGGTTAGTGTCAGCGTACGGGTTAGGATTAGGGGACGGGTGAGGGTCAGGCTTCGGGGAAGGGTTAGGGTTAGGGTTCGGGCTAGGGTTAGGGTTAGGGGACGGGGACGGTTTAGGGTCCAGGTGAGGGTACGACAACGCTCTATGGGGAGCGTACGTGTGAGGGCGCGGGTTAGTGTCAGCGTACGGGTTAGGATTAGGGGACGGCTGAGGGTCAGGCTTCGGGGAAGGGTTAGGGTTAGGGTTCGGGCTAGGGTTAGGGTTAGGGGACGGGGACGGTTTAGGGTCCAGGTGAGGGTACGACAACGCTTTAGGGGGATCGTACGTGTGAGGGCGTGGGTTAGTGTCAGCGTACGGGTTAGGATTAGGGGACGGGTGAGGGTCAGGCTTCGGGGAAGGGTTAGGGTTAAGGTTCGGGCTAGGGTTAGGGTTAGGGGACGGGGACGGTTTAGGGTCCAGGTGAGGGTACGACAACGCTTTAGGGGGAGCGTACGTGTGAGGGCGCGGGTTAGTGTCAGCGTACGGGTTAGGATTAGGGGACGGCTGAGGGTCAGGCTTCGGGGAAGGGTTAGGGTTAGGGTTCGGGCTAGGGTTAGGGTTAGGGGACGGGGACGGTTTAGGGTCCAGGTGAGTGTACGACAACGCTTTAGGGGGAGCGTACGTGTGAGGGCGCGGGTTAGTGTCAGCGTAAGGGTTAGGATTAGGGGACGTGTGAGGGTCAGGCTTCGGGGAAGTGTTAGGGTTAGGGTTCAGGCTAGGGTTAGGGTTAGGGGACGGGGACGGTTTAGGCTCCAGGTGAGGGTACGACAACGCTTTAGGGGGAGCGTACGTGTGAGGGCGCGGGTTAGTGTCAGCGTACGGGTTAGGATTAGGGGACAGGTGAGGGTCAGGCTTCGGGGAAGGGTTAGGGTTAGGGTTCGGGCTAGGGTTAGGGTTAGGGGACGGGGACGGTTTAGGGTCCAGGTGAGGGTACGACAACGCTCTATGGGGAGCGTACGTGTGAGGGCGCGGGTTAGTGTCAGCGTACGGGTTAGGATTAGGGGACGGCTGAGGGTCAGGCTTCGGGGAAGGGTTAGGGTTAGGGTTCGGGCTAGGGTTAGGGTTAGGGGACGGGGACGGTTTAGGGTCCAGGTGAGGGTACGACAACGCTCTAGGGGGAGCGTACATGTGAGGGCGCGGGTTAGTGTCAGCGTACGGGTTAGGATTAGGGGACGACTGAGGGTCAGGCTTCGGGGAAGGTTTAGGGTTAGGGTTCGGGCTAGGGTTAGGGTTAGGGGACGGGGACGGTTTAGGGTCCAGGTGAGGGTACGACAACGCTCTAGGGGGAGCGTACGTGTGAGGGCGCAGGTTAGTGTCAGCGTACGGGTTAGGATTAGGGGACGGCTGAGGGTCAGGCTTCGGGGAAGTGTTAGGGTTAGGGTTCGGGCTAGGGTTAGGGTTAGGGGACGGGGACGGTTTAGGGTCCAGGTGAGGGTACGACAACGCTCTAGGGGGAGCGTACGTGTGAGGGCGCGGGTTAGTGTCAGCGTACGGGTTAGGATTAGGGGACGGCTGAGGGTCAGGCTTGGGGGAAGGGTTAGGGTTAGGGTTCGGGCTAGGGTTAGGGTTAGGGGACGGGGACGGTTTAGGGTCCAGGTGAGGGTACGACAACGCTTTAGGGGGAGCGTACGTGTGAGGGCGCGGGTTAGTGTCAGCGTACGGGTTAGGATTAGGGGACGGCTGAGGGTCAGGCTTCGGGGAAGGGTTAGGGTTAGGGTTCGGGCTAGGGTTAGGGTTAGGGGATGGGGACGGTTCAGGGTCCAGGTGAGGGTACGACAACGCTCTAGGGGGAGCGTACGTGTGAGGGCGCGGGTTAGTGTCAGCGTACGGGTTAGGATTAGGGGACGGGTGAGGGTCAGGCTTCGGGGAAGGGTTAGGGTTAGGGTTCGGGCTAGGGTTAGGGTTAGGGGACGGGGACGGTTCAGGGTCCAGGTGAGGGTACGACAACGCTCTAGGGGGAGCGTACGTGTGAGGGCGCGGGTTAGTGTCAGCGTACGGGTTAGGATTAGGGGACGGCTGAGGGTCAGGCTTCGGGGAAGGGTTAGGGTTAGGGTTCGGGCTAGGGTTAGGGTTAGGGGACGGGGACGGTTTAGGGTCCAGGTGAGGGTACGACAACGCTCTAGGGGGAGCGTACGTGTGAGGGCGCGGGTTAGTGTCAGCGTACGGGTTAGGATTAGGGGACGGCTGAGGGTCAGGCTTGGGGGAAGGGTTAGGGTTAGGGTTAGGGCTAGGGTTAGGGTTAGGGGACGGAGACGGTTTAGGGTCCAGGTGAGGGTACGACAACGCTCTAGGGGGAGCGTACGTGTGAGGGCGCGGGTTAGTGTCAGCGTACGGGTTAGGATTAGGGGACGGCTGAGGGTCAGGCTTCGGGGAAGGGTTAGGGTTAGGGTTCGGGCTAGGGTTAGGGTTAGGGGATGGGGACGGTTCAGGGTCCAGGTGAGGGTACGACAACGCTCTAGGGGGAGCGTACGTGTGAGGGCGCGGGTTAGTGTCAGCGTACGGGTTAGGATTAGGGGACGGGTGAGGGTCAGGCTTCGGGGAAGTGTTAGGGTTAGGGTTCGGGCTAGGGTTAGGGTTAGGGGACGGGGACGGTTCAGGGTCCAGGTGAGGGTACGACAACGCTCTAGGGGGAGCGTACGTGTGAGGGCGCGGGTTAATGTCAGCGTACGGGTTAGGATTAGGGGACGGCTGAGGGTCAGGCTTCGGGGAAGGGTTAGGGTTAGGGTTCGGGCTAGGGTTAGGGTTAGGGGACGGGGACGGTTTAGGGTCCAGGTGAGGGTACGACAACGCTCTAGGGGGAGCGTACGTGTGAGGGCGTGGGTTAGTGTCAGCGTACGGGTTAGGATTAGGGGACGGGTGAGGGTCAGGCTTCGGGGAAGGGTTAGGGTTAGGGTTCGGGCTAGGGTTAGGGTTAGGGGACGGGGACGGTTCAGGGTCCAGGTGAGGGTACAACAACGCTCTAGGGGGAGCGTACGTGTGAGGGCACGGGTTAGTGTCAGCGTACGGGTTAGGATTAGGGGACGGGTGAGGGTCAGGCTTCGGGGAAGGGTTAGGGTTAGGGTTCGGGCTAGGGTTAGGGTTAGGGGACGGGGACGGTTTAGGGTCCAGGTGAGGGTACGACAACGCTCTAGGGGGAGCGTACGTGTGAGGGCGCGGGTTAGTGTCAGCGTACGGGTTAGGATTAGGGGACGGCTGAGGGTCAGCATTCGGGGAAGGGTTAGGGTTAGGGTTCGGGCTAGGGTTAGGGTTAGGGGACGGGGACGGTTCAGGGTCCAGGTGAGGGTACGACAATGCTCTAGGGGGAGCGTACGTGTGAGGGCGCGGGTTAGTGTCAGCGTACGGGTTAGGATTAGGGGACGGCTGAGGGTCAGGCTTCGGGGAAGGGTTAGGGTTAGGGTTCGGGCTAGGGTTAGGGTTAGGGGACGGGGACGGTTCAGGGTCCAGGTGAGGGTACGACAATGCTCTAGGGGGAGCGTACGTGTGAGGGCGCGGGTTAGTGTCAGCGTACGGGTTAGGATTAGGGGACGGCTGAGGGTCAGGCTTCGGGGAAGGGTTAGGGTTAGGGTTTGTGCTAGGGTTAGGGTTAGGGGACGGGGACAGTTCAGGGTCCAGGTGAGGGTACGACAACGCTCTAGGGGGAGCGTACGTGTGAGGGCGCGGGATAGTGTCAGCGTACGGGTTAGGATTAGGGGACGGCTGAGGGTCAGGCTTCGGGGAAGGGTTAGGGTTAGGGTTCGGGCTAGGGTTAGGGTTAGGGGACGGGGACGGTTCAGGGTCCAGGTGAGGGTACGACAACGCTCTAGGGGGAGCGTACGTGTGAGGGCGCGGGTTAGTGTCAGCGTACGGGTTAGGATTAGGGGACGGCTGAGGGTCAGGCTTCGGGGAAGGGTAAGGGTTAGGGTTCGGGCTAGGGTTAGGGTTAGGGGACGGGGACGGTTCAGGGTCCAGGTGAGGGTACGACAACGCTCTAGGGGGAGCGTACGTGTGAGGGCGCTGGTTAGTGTCAGCGTACGGGTTAGGATTATGGGACGGCTGAGGGTCAGGTTTCGGGGAAGGGTTAGGGTTAGGGTTCGGGTTAGGGTTAGGGGACGGGGACGGTTCAGGGTCCAGGTGAGGGTACGACAACGCTCTAGGGGGAGCGTACGTGTGAGGGCGCGGGTTAGTGTCAGCGTACGGGTTAGGATTAGGGGACGGGTGAGGGTCAGGCTTCGGGGAAGGGTTAGGGTTAGGGTTCGGGCTAAGGTTAGGGTTAGGGGACGGGGACGGTTTAGGGTCCAGGTGAGGGTACGACAACGCTCTAGGGGGAGCGTACGTGTGAGGGCGCGGGTTAGTGTCAGCGTACGGGTTAGGATTAGGGGACGGCTGAGGGTCAGGCTTCGGGGAAGGGTTAGGGTTAGGGTTCAGGCTAGGGTTAGGGTTAGGGGACGGGGACGGTTTTGGGTCCAGGTGAGGGTACGACAACGCTCTAGGGGGAGCGTACGTGTGAGGGCGCGGGTTAGTGTCAGCGTACGGGTTAGGATTAGGGGACGGCTGAGGGTCAGGCTTCGGGGAAGGGTTAGGGTTAGGGTTCGGGCTAGGGTTAGTGTTAGGGGACGGGGACGGTTTAGGGTCCAGGTGAGGGTACGACAACGCTCTAGGGGGAGCGTATGTGTGAGGGCGCGGGTTAGTGTCAGCGTACGGGTTAGGATTAGGGGACGGCTGAGGGTCAGGCTTCGGGGAAGGGTTAGGGTTAGGGTTCGGGCTAGGGTTAGGGTTAGGGGACGGGGACGGTTTAGGGTCCAGGTGAGGGTACGACAACGCTCTAGGGGGAGCGTACGTGTGAGGGCGCGGGTTAGTGTCAGCGTACGGGTTAGGATTAGGGGACGGCTGAGGATCAGGCTTCGGGGAAGGGTTAGGGTTAGGGTTCGGGCTAGGGTTAGGGTTAGGGAACGGGGACGGTTTAGGGTCCAGGTGAGGGTACGACAACGCTCTAGGGGGAGCGTACGTGTGAGGGCGCGGGTTAGTGTCAGCGTACGGGTTAGAATTAGGGGACGGCTGAGGGTCAGGCTTCGGGGAAGGGTTAGGGTTAGGGTTCGGGCTAGGGTTAGGGTTAGGGTTAGGGGACGGTTTAGGGTCCAGGTGAGGGTACGACAACGCTCTAGGGGGAGCGTACGTGTGAGGGCGCGGGTTAGTGTCAGCGTACGGGTTAGGATTAGGGGACGGCTGAGGGTCAGGCTTCGGGGAAGTGTTAGGGTTAGGGTTCGGGCTAGGGTTAGGGTTAGGGGACGGGGACGGTTTAGGGTCCAGGTGAGGGTACGACAACGCTCTAGGGGGAGCGTACGTGTGAGGGCGCGGGTTAGTGTTAGCGTATGGGTTAGGATTAGGGGACGGCTGAGGTTCAGGCTTCGGGGAAGGGTTAGGGTTAGGGTTCGGGCTAGGGTTAGGGTTAGGGGACGGGGACGGTTCAGGGTCCAGGTGAGGGTACGACAACGCTCTAGGGGGAGCGTACGTGTGAGGGCGCGGGTTAGTGTCAGCGTACGGGTTAGGATTAGGGGACGGCTGAGGGTCAGGCTTCGGGGAAGGGTTAGGGTTAGGGTTCGGGCTAGGGTTAGGGTTAGGGGACGGGGACGGTTCACGGTCCAGGTGAGGGTACGACAACGCTCTAGGGGGAGCGTACGTGTGAGGGCGCGGGTTAGTGTCAGCGTACGGGTTAGGATTAGGGGACGGCTGAGGGTCAGGCTTCGGGGAAGGGTTAGGGTTAGGGTTCGGGCTAGGGTTAGGGTTAGGGGAC
The DNA here is from genome assembly GCF_963455315.2 of Globicephala melas. Taxonomy (NCBI): domain Eukaryota; kingdom Metazoa; phylum Chordata; class Mammalia; order Artiodactyla; family Delphinidae; genus Globicephala; species Globicephala melas. The sequence goes on along the minus strand of NW_027207477.1, from coordinate 99,352 downwards.
GGGGACGGTTCAGGGTCCAGGTGAGGGTACGACAACGCTCTAGGGGGAGCGTACGTGTGAGGGCGCGGGTTAGTGTCAGCGTACGGGTTAGGATTTGGGGACGGCTGAGGGTCAGGCTTCGGGGAAGGGTTAGGGTTAGGGTTCGGGCTAGGGTTAGGGTTAGGCGACGGGGACGGTTTAGGGTCCAGGTGAGGGTACGACAACGCTCTAGGGGGAGCGTACTTGTGAGGGCGCGGGTTAGTGTCAGCGTACGGGTTAGGATTAGGGGACGGCTGAGGGTCAGGCTTCGGGGAAGGGTTAGGGTTAGGGTTCGGGCTAGGGTTAGGGTTAGGGGACGGGGACGGTTTAGGGTCCAGGTGATGGTATGACAACGCTCTAGGGGGAGCGTACGTGTGAGGGCGCGGGTTAGTGTCAGCGTACGGGTTAGGATTAGGGGACGGCTGAGGGTCAGGCTTCGGGGAAGGGTTAGGGTTACGGTTCGGGCTAGGGTTAGGGTTAGGGGACGGGGACGGTTTAGGGTCCAGGAGAGGGTACGACAACGCTCTAGGGGGAGCGTACGTGTGAGGGCGCGGGTTAGTGTCAGCGTACGGGTTAGGATTAGGGGACGGCTGAGGGTCAGGCTTCGGGGAAGGTTTAGGGTTAGGGTTCGGGCTAGGGTTAGGGTTAGGGGACGGGGACGGTTTAGGGTCCAGGTGAGGGTACGACAACGCTCTAGGGGGAGCGTACGTGTGAGGGCGCGGGTTAGTGTCAGCGTACGGGTTAGGATTAGGGGACGGCTGAGGGTCAGGCTTCGGGGAAGGGTTAGGGTTAGGGTTCGGGCTAGGGTTAGGGTTAGGGGACGGGGACGGTTCAGGGTCCAGATGAGGGTACGACAACGCTCTAGGGGGAGCGTACGTGTGAGGGCGCGGGTTAGTGTCAGCGTACGGGTTAGGATTAGGGGACGGCTGAGCGTCAGGCTTCGGGGAAGGGTTAGGGTTAGGGTTCGGGCTAGGGTTAGGGTTAGGGGACGGGGACGGTTTAGGGTCCAGGTGAGGGTACGACAACGCTCTAGGGGGAGCGTACGTGTGAGGGCGCGGGTTAGTGTCAGCGTACGGGTTAGGATTAGGGGACGGCTGAGGGTCAGGCTTCGGGGAAGGGTTAGGGTTAGGGTTCGGGCTAGAGTTAGGGTTAGGGGACGGGGACGGTTTAGGGTCCAGGTGAGGGTACGACAACGCTCTAGGGGGAGCGTACGTGTGAGGGCGCGGGTTAGTGTCAGCGTACGGGTTAGGATTAGGGGACGGCTGATTGTCAGGCTTCGGGGAAGGGTTAGGGTTAGGGTTCGGGCTAGGGTTAGGGTTAGGGGACGGGGACGGTTTAGGGTCCAGGTGAGGGTACGACAACGCTCTAGGGGGAGCGTACGTGTGAGGGCGCGGGTTAGTGTCAGCGTACGGGTTAGGATTAGGGGACGGCTGAGGGTCAGGCTTCGGGGAAGGGTTAGGGTTAGGGTTCGGGCTAGGGTTAGGGTTAGGGGACGGGGACGGTTCAGAGTCCAGGTGAGGGTACGACAATGCTCTAGGGGGAGCGTACGTGTGAGGGCGCGGGTTAGTGTCAGCGTACGGGTTAGGATTAGGGGACGGCTGAGGGTCAGGCTTCGGGGAAGGGTTAGGGTTAGGGTTCGGGCTAGGGTTAGGGTTAGGGGACGGGGACGGTTCAGGGTCCAGGTGATGGTACGACAACGCTCTAGGGGGAGCGTACGTGTGAGGGCGCGGGTTAGTGTCAGCGTACGGGTTAGGATTAGGGGACGGCTGAGGGTCAGGCTTCGGGGAAGGGTTAGGGTTAGGGTTCGGGCTAGGGTTAGGGTTAGGGGACGGGGACGGTTTAGGGTCCAGGTGAGGGTACGACAACGCTCTAGGGGGAGCGTACGTGTGAGGGCGCGGGTTAGTGTCAGCGTACGGGTTAGGATTAGGGGACGGCTGAGGGTCAGGCTTCGGGGAAGGGTTAGGGTTAGGGTTCGGGCTAGGGTTAGGGTTAGGGGACGGGGACGGTTCAGGGTCCAGGTGAGGGTACGACAATGCTCTAGGGGGAGCGTACGTGTGAGGGCGCGGGTTAGTGTCAGCGTACGGGTTAGGATTAGGGGACGGGTGAGGGTCAGGCTTCGGGGAAGGTTTAGGGTTAGGGTTCGGGCTAGTGTTAGGGTTAGGGGACGGGGACGGTTCAGGGTCCAGGTGAGGGTACGACAACGCTCTAGGGGGAGCGTACGTGTGAGGGCGCGGGTTAGTGTCAGCGTACGGGTTAGGATTAGGGGACGGCTGAGGGTCAGGCTTCGGGGAAGGGTTAGGGTTAGGGTTCGGGCTAGGGTTAGGGTTAGGGGACGGGGACGGTTTAGGGTCCAGGTGAGGGTACGACAACGCTCTAGGGGGAGCGTACGTGTGAGGGCGCGGGTTAGTGTCAGCGTACGGGTTAGGATTAGGGGACGGCTGAGGGTCAGGCTTCGGGGAAGGGTTAGGGTTAGGGTTCGGGCTAGGGTTAGGGTTAGGGGACGGGGACGGTTCAGGGTCCAGGTGAGGGTACGACAACGCTCTAGGGGGAGCGTACGTGTGAGGGCGCGGGTTAGTGTCAGCGTACGGGTTAGGATTAGGGGACGGCTGAGGGTCAGGCTTCGGGGAAGGGTTAGGGTTAGGGTTCGGGCTAGGGTTAGGGTTAGGGGACGGGGACGGTTCAGGGTCCAGGTGAGGGTACGACAACGCTCTAGGGGGAGCGTACGTGTGAGGGCGCTGGTTAGTGTCAGCGTACGGGTTAGGATTAGGGGACGGCTGAGGGTCAGGTTTCGGGGAAGGGTTAGGGTTAGGGTTCGGGCTAGGGTTAGGGTTAGGGGACGGGGATGGTTTAGGGTCCAGGTGAGAGTACGACAACGCTCTAGGGGGAGCGTACGTGTGAGGGCGCGGGTTAGTGTCAGCGTACGGGTTAGGATTAGGGGACGGCTGAGGGTCAGGCTTCGGGGAAGGGTTACGGTTAGGGTTCGGGCTAGGGTTAGGGGACGGGGACGGTTTAGGGTCCAGGTGAGGGTACGACAACGCTCTAGGAGGAGCGTACGTGTGAGGGCGCGGGTTAGTGTCAGCGTACGGGTTAGGATTAGGGGACGGCTGAGGGTCAGGCTTCGGGGAAGGGTTAGGGTTAGGGTTCGGGCTAGGGTTAGGGTTAGGGGATGGGGACGGTTCAGGGTCCAGGTGAGGGTACGACAACGCTCTAGGGGGAGCGTACGTGTGAGGGCGCGGGTTAGTGTCAGCGTACGGGTTAGGATTAGGGGACGGCTGAGGGTCAGGCTTCGGGGAAGGGTTAGGGTTAGTGTTCGGGCTAGGGTTAGGGTTAGGGGACGGGGACGGTTCAGGGTCCAGGTGAGGGTACGACAACGCTCTAGGGGGAGCGTACGTGTGAGGGCGCGTGTTAGTGTCAGCGTACGGGTTAGGATTAGGGGACGGGTGAGGGTCAGGCTTCGGGGAAGTGTTAGGGTTAGGGTTCGGGCTAAGGTTAGGGTTAGGGGACGGGGACGGTTTAGGGTCCAGGTGAGGGTACGACAACGCTCTAGGGGGAGCGTACGTGTGAGGGCGCGGGTTAGTGTCAGCGTACGGGTTAGGATTAGGGGACGGCTGAGGGTCAGGCTTCGGGGAAGGGTTAGGGTTAGGGTTCGGGCTAGGGTTAGGGTTAGGGGACGGGGACGGTTTAGGGTCCAGGTGAGGGTACGACAACGCTCTAGGGGGAGCGTACGTGTGAGGGCGCGGGTTAGTGTCAGCGTACGGGTTAGGATTAGGGGACGGGTGAGGGTCAGGCTTCGGGGAAGGGTTAGGGTTAGGGTTCGGGCTAGGGTTAGGATTAGGGGACGGGGACGGTTTAGGGTCCAGGTGAGGGTACGACAACGCTCTAGGGGGAGCGTACGTGTGAGGGCGCGGGTTAGTGTCAGCGTACGGGTTAGGATTAGGGGATGGGTGAGGGTCAGGCTTCGGGGAAGGGTTAGGGTTAGGGTTCGGGCTAGGTTTAGGGTTAGGGGACGGGGACGGTTTAGGGTCCAGGTGAGGGTACGACAACGCTCTAGGGGGAGCGTACGTGTGAGGGCGCGGGTTAGTGTCAGCGTACGGGTTAGGATTAGGGGACGGGTGAGGGTCAGGCTTCGGGGAAGGGTTAGGGTTAGGGTTCGGGCTAGGGTTAGGGTTAGGGGACGGGGACGGTTTAGGGTCCAGGTGAGGGTACGACAACGCTCTAGGGGGAGCGTACGTGTGAGGGCGCGGGTTAGTGTCAGCGTACGGGTTAGGATTAGGGGACGGCTGAGGGTCAGGCTTCGGGGAAGGGTTAGGGTTAGGGTTCGGGCTAGGGTTAGGGTTAGGGGACGGGGACGGTTTAGGGTCCAGGTGAGGGTACGACAACGCTCTAGGGGGAGCGTACGTGTGAGGGCGTGGGTTAGTGTCAGCGTACGGGTTAGAATTAGGGGACGGCTGAGGGTCAGGCTTCGGGGAAGGGTTAGGGTTAGGGTTCGGGCTAGGGTTAGGGTTAGGGGACGGGGACGGTTTAGGGTCCAGGTGAGGGTACGACAACGCTCTAGGGGGAGCGTACGTGTGAGGGCGCGGGTTAGTGTCAGCGTACGGGTTAGGATTAGGGGACGGCTGAGGGTCAGGCTTCGGGGAAGGGTTAGGGTTAGGGTTCGGGCTAGGGTTAGGTTTAGGGGACGGGGACGGTTCAGGGTCCAGGTGAGGGTACGACAACGCTCTAGGGGGAGCGTACGTGTGAGGGCGCTGGTTAGTGTCAGCGTACGGGTTAGGATTAGGGGACGGCTGAGGGTCAGGTTTCGGGGAAGGGTTAGGGTTAGGGTTCGGGCTAGGGTTAGGGTTAGGGGACGGGGATGGTTTAGGGTCCAGGTGAGGATACGACAACGCTCTAGGGGGAGCGTACGTGTGAGGGCGCGGGTTAGTGTCAGCGTACGGGTTAGGATTAGGGGACGGCTGAGGGTCAGGCTTCGGGGAAGGGTTAGGGTTACGGTTCGGGCTAGGGTTAGGGTTAGGGGACGGGGACGGTTCAGGGTCCAGGTGAGGGTACGACAACGCTCTAGGGGGAGCGTACGTGTGAGGGCGCGGGTTAGTGTCAGCGTACGGGTTAGGATTAGGGGACGGCTGAGGGTCAGGCTTCGGGGAAGGGTTAGGGTTAGGGTTCGGGCTAGGGTTAGGGTTAGGGGACGGGGACGGTTCAGGGTCCAGGTGAGGGTACGACAACGCTCTAGGGGGAGCGTACGTGTGAGGGCGCGGGTTAGTGTCAGCGTACGGGTTAGGATTAGGGGACGGCTGAGGGTCAGGCTTCGGGGAAGGGTTAGGGTTAGGGTTCGGGCTAGGCTTAGGGTTAGGGGACGGGGACGGTTTAGGGTCCAGGTGAGGGTACGACAACGCTCTAGGGGGAGCGTACGTGTGAGGGCGCGGGTTAGTGTCAGCGTACGGGTTAGGATTAGGGGATGGGTGAGGGTCAGGCTTCGGGGAAGGGTTAGGGTTAGGGTTCGGGCTAGGTTTAGGGTTAGGGGACGGGGACGGTTTAGGGTCCAGGTGAGGGTACGACAACGCTCTAGGGGGAGCGTACGTGTGAGGGCGCGGGTTAGTGTCAGCGTACGGGTTAGCATTAGGGGACGGCTGAGGGTCAGGCTTCGGGGAAGTGTTAGGGTTAGGGTTCTGGCTAGGGTTAGGGTTAGGGGACGGGGACGGTTTAGGGTCCAGGTGAGGGTACGACAACGCTCTAGGGGGAGCGTACGTGTGAGGGCGCGGGTTAGTGTCAGCGTACGGGTTAGGATTAGGGGACGGCTGAGGGTCAGGCTTCGGGGAAGGGTTAGGGTTAGGGTTCGGGCTAGGGTTAGGGTTAGGGGACGGGGACGGTTTAGGGTCCAGGTGAGGGTACGACAACGCTCTAGGGGGAGCGTACGTGTGAGGGCGCGGGTTAGTGTTAGCGTATGGGTTAGGATTAGGGGACGGCTGAGGGTCAGGCTTCGGGGAAGGGTTAGGGTTAGGGTTCGGGCTAGGGTTAGGGTTAGGGGACGGGGACGGTTTAGGGTCCAGGTGAGGGTACGACAACGCTCTAGGGGGAGCGTACGTGTGAGGGCGTGGGTTAGTGTCAGCGTACGGGTTAGGATTAGGGGACGGCTGAGGGTCAGGCTTCGGGGAAGGGTTAGGGTTAGGGTTCGGGCTAGGGTTAGGGTTAGGGGACGGGGACGGTTCACGGTCCAGGTGAGGGTACGACAACGCTCTAGGGGGAGCGTACGTGTGAGGGCGCGGGTTAGTGTCAGCGTACGGGTTAGGATTAGGGGACGGCTGAGGGTCAGGCTTCGGGGAAGGGTTAGGGTTAGGGTTCGGGCTAGGGTTAGGGTTAGGGGACGGGGACGGTTCAGGGTCCAGGTGAGGGTACGACAACGCTCTAGGGGGAGCGTACGTGTGAGGGCGCGGGTTAGTGTCAGCGTACGGGTTAGGATTAGGGGACGGGTGAGGGTCAGGCTTCGGGGAAGGGTTAGGGTTAGGGTTCGGGCTAAGGTTAGGGTTAGGGGACGGGGACGGTTTAGGGTCCAGGTGAGGGTACGACAACGCTCTAGGGGGAGCGTACGTGTGAGGGCGCGGGTTAGTGTCAGCGTACGGGTTAGGATTAGGGGACGGCTGAGGGTCAGGCTTCGGGGAAGTGTTAGGGTTAGGGTTCGGGCTAGGGTTAGTGTTAGGCGACGGGGACGGTTTAGGGTCCAGGTGAGGGTACGACAACGCTCTAGGGGGAGCGTACGTGTGAGGGCGCGGGTTAGTGTCAGCGTACGGGTTAGGATTAGGGGACGGCTGAGGTTCAGGCTTCGGGGATGGGTTAGGGTTAGGGTTCGGGCTAGGGTTAGGGTTAGGGGACGGGGACGGTTCAGGGTCCAGGTGAGGGTACGACAACGCTCTAGGGGGAGCGTACGTGTGAGGGCACGGGTTAGTGTCAGCGTACGGGTTAGGATTAGGGGACGGCTGAGGGTCAGGCTTCGGGGAAGGGTTAGGGTTAGGGTTCGGGCTAGGGTTAGGGTTAGGGGACGGGGACGGTTCAGGGTCCAGGTGAGGGTACGACAACGCTCTAGGGGGAGCGTACGTGTGAGGGCGCGGGTTAGTGTCAGCGTACGGGTTAGGATTAGGGGACGGCTGAGGGTCAGGCTTCGGGGAAGGGTTAGGGTTAGGGTTCGGGCTAGGGTTAGGGTTAGGGGACGCGGACGGTTTAGGGTCCAGGTGAGGGTACGACAACGCTCTAGGGGGAGCGTACTTGTGAGGGCGCGGGTTAGTGTCAGCGTACGGGTTAGGATTAGGGGACGGCTGAGGGTCAGGCTTCGGGGAAGGGTTAGGGTTAGGGTTCGGGCTAGGGTTAGGGTTAGGGGACGGGGACGGTTTAGGGTCCAGGTGAGGGTACGACAACGCTCTAGGGGGAGCGTACTTGTGAGGGCGCGGGTTAGTGTCAGCGTACGGGTTAGGATTAGGGGACGGCTGAGGGTCAGGCTTCGGGGAAGGGTTAGGGTTAGGGTTCGGGCTAGGGTTAGGGTTAGGGGACGGGGACGGTTTAGGGTCCAGGTGAGGGTACGACAACGCTCTAGGGGGAGCGTACGTGTGAGGGCGCGGGTTAGTGTCAGCGTACGGGTTAGGATTAGGGGACGGCTGAGGGTCAGGCTTCGGGGAAGGTTTAGGGTTAGGGTTCGGGCTAGGGTTAGGGTTAGGGGACGGGGACGGTTTAGGGTCCAGGTGAGGGTACGACAACGCTCTAGGGGGAGCGTACGTGTGAGGGCGCGGGTTAGTGTCAGCGTACGGGTTAGGATTAGGGGACGGCTGAGGGTCAGGCTTCGGGGAAGGGTTAGGGTTAGGGTTCGGGCTAGGGTTAGGGTTAGGGGACGGGGACGGTTCAGGGTCCAGATGAGGGTACGACAACGCTCTAGGGGGAGCGTACGTGTGAGGGCGCGGGTTAGTGTCAGCGTACGGGTTAGGATTAGGGGGCGGCTGAGTGTCAGGCTTCGGGGAAGGGTTAGGGTTAGGGTTCGGGCTAGGGTTAGGGTTAGGGGACGGGGACGGTTTAGGGTCCAGGTGAGGGTACGACAACGCTCTAGGGGGAGCGTACGTGTGAGGGCGCGGGTTAGTGTCAGCGTACGGGTTAGGATTAGGGGACGGCTGAGGGTCAGGCTTCGGGGAAGGGTTAGGGTTAGGGTTCGGGCTAGGGTTAGGGTTAGGGGACGGGGACGGTTCAGAGTCCAGGTGAGGGTACGACAATGCTCTAGGGGGAGCGTACGTGTGAGGGCGCAGGTTAGTGTCAGCGTACGGGTTAGGATTAGGGGACGGCTGAGGGTCAGGCTTCGGGGAAGGGTTAGGGTTAGGGTTCGGGCTAGGGTTAGGGTTAGGGTTAGGGTTAGGGTTAGGGTTAGGGTTCGGGCTAGGGTTAGGGTTAGGGGACGGGGACGGTTTAGGGTCCAGGTGAGGGTACGACAACGCTTTAGGGGGAGCGTACGTGTGAGGGCGCGGGTTAGTGTCAGCGTACGGTTTAGGATTAGGGGACGCGTGAGGGTCAGGCTTCGGGGAAGGGTTAGGGTTAGGGTTCGGGCTAGGGTTAGGGTTAGGTGACGGGGACGGTTTAGGGTCCAGGTGAGGGTACGAAAACGCTTTAGGGGGAGCGTACGTGTGAGGGTGCGGGTTAGTGTCAGCGTACGGGTTAGGATTAGGGGACGGGTGAGGGTCAGGCTTCGGGGAAGGGTTAGGGTTAGGGTTCGGGCTAGGGTTAGGGTTAGGGGACGGGGACGGTTTAGGGTCCAGGTGAGGGTACGACAACGCTTTAGGGGGAGCGTACGTGTGAGGGCGCGGGTTAGTGTCAGCGTACGGTTTAGGATTAGGGGACGCGTGAGGGTCAGGCTTCGGGGAAGGGTTAGGGTTAGGGTTCGGGCTAGGGTTAGGGTTAGGGGACGGGGACGGTTTAGGGTCCAGGTGAGGGTACGACAACGCTTTAGGGGGAGCGTACGTGTGAGGGCGCGGGTTAGTGTCAGCGTACGGGTTAGGATTAGGGGACGGGTGAGGGTCAGGCTTCGGGGAAGTGTTAGGGTTAGGGTTCGGGCTAGGGTTAGGGTTAGGGGACGGGGACGGTTTAGGGTCCAGGTGAGGGTACGACAACGCTTTAGGGGGAGCGTACGTGTGAGGGCGCGGGTTAGTGTCAGCGTACGGTTTAGGATTAGGGGACGCGTGAGGGTCAGGCTTCGGGGAAGGGTTAGGGTTAGGGTTCGGGCTAGGGTTAGGCTTAGGGGACGAGGACGGTTTAGGGTCCAGGTGAGGGTACGACAACGCTTTAGGGGGAGCGTACGTGTGAGGGCACGGGTTAGTGTCAGCGTACGGGTTAGGATTAGGGGACGGGTGAGGATCAGGCTTCGGGGAAGGGTTAGGGTTAGGGTTCGGGCTAGGGTTAGGGTTAGGGGACGGGGACGGTTTAGGGTCCAGGTGAGGGTACGAAAACGCTTTAGGGGGAGCGTACGTGTGAGGGCGCGGGTTAGTGTCAGCGTACGGGTTAGGATTAGGGGACGGGTGAGGGTCAGGCTTCGGGGAAGGGTTAGGGTTAGGGTTCGGGCTAGGGTTAGGGTTAGGGGACGGGGACGGTTTAGGGTCCAGGTGAGGGTACGACAACGCTTTAGGGGGAGCGTACGTGTGAGGGCGCGGGTTAGTGTCAGCGTACGGTTTAGGATTAGGGGACGCGTGAGGGTCAGGCTTCGGGGAAGGGTTAGGGTTAGGGTTCGGGCTAGGGTTAGGGTTAGGGGACGGGGACGGTTTAGGGTCCAGGTGAGGGTACGACAACGCTTTAGGGGGAGCGTACGTGTGAGGGCGCGGGTTAGTGTCAGCGTACGGGTTAGGATTAGGGGACGGGTGAGGGTCAGGCTTCGGGGAAGTGTTAGGGTTAGGGTTCGGGCTAGGGTTAGGGTTAGGGGACGGGGACGGTTTAGGGTCCAGGTGAGGGTACGACAACGCTTTAGGGGGAGCGTACGTGTGAGGGCGCGGGTTAGTGTCAGCGTACGGTTTAGGATTAGGGGACGCGTGAGGGTCAGGCTTCGGGGAAGGGTTAGGGTTAGGGTTCGGGCTAGGGTTAGGCTTAGGGGACGAGGACGGTTTAGGGTCCAGGTGAGGGTACGACAACGCTTTAGGGGGAGCGTACGTGTGAGGGCACGGGTTAGTGTCAGCGTACGGGTTAGGATTAGGGGACGGCTGAGGATCAGGTTTCGGGGAAGGGTTAGGGTTAGGGTTCGGGCTAGGGTTAGGGTTAGGGGACGAGGACGGTTTAGGGTCCAGGTGAGGGTACGACAACGCTTTCGGGGGAGCGTACGTGTGAGGGCGCGGGTTAGTGTCAGCGTACGGTTTAGGATTAGGGGACGGGTGAGGGTCAGGCTTCGGGGAAGGGTTAGGGTTAGGGTTCGGGCTAGGGTTAGGGTTAGGGGACGGGGACGGTTTAGGGTCCAGGTGAGGGTACGACAACGCTTTAGGGGGAGCGTACGTGTGAGGGCGCGGGTTAGTGTCAGCGTACGGGTTAGGATTAGGGGACGGGTGAGGGTCAGGCTTCGGGGAAGGGTTAGGATTAGGGTTCGGGCTAGGGTTAGGGTTAGGGGACGGGGACGGTTTAGGGTCCAGGTGAGGGTACGACAATGCTTTAGGGGGAGCGTACGTGTGAGGGCGCGGGTTAGTGTCAGCGTACGGGTTAGGATTAGGGGACGGCTGAGGGTCAGGCTTCAGGGAAGGGTTAGGGTTAGGGTTCGGGCTAGGGTTAGGGTTAGGGGACGGGGACGGTTTAGGGTCCAGGTGAGGGTACGACAACGCTCTAGGGGGAGCGTACGTGTGAGGGCGCGGGTTAGTGTCAGCGTACGGGTTAGGATTAGGGGACGGGTGAGGGTCAGGCTTTGGGGAAGGGTTAGGGTTAGGGTTCGGGCTAGGGTTAGGGTTAGGGGACGGGGATGGTTTAGGGTCCAGGTGAGGGTACGACAACGCTTTAGGGGGAGCGTACGTGTGAGGGCGCGGGTTAGTGTCAGCGTACGGTTTAGGATTAGGGGACGGGTGAGGGTCAGGCTTCGGGGAAGGGTTAGGGTTAGGGTTCGGGCTAGGGTTAGGGTTAGGGGACGGGGACGGTTTATGGTCCAGGTGAGGGTACGACAACGCTTTAGGGGGAGCGTACGTGTGAGGGCGCGGGTTAGTGTCAGCGTACGGGTTAGGATTAGGGGACGGGTGAGGGTCAGGCTTCGGGGAAGGGTTAGGGTTAGGGTTCGGGCTAGGGTTAGGGTTAGGGGACGGGGACGGTTTAGGGTCCAGGTGAGTGTACGACAACGCTTTAGGGGGAGCGTACGTGTTAGGGCGCGGGTTAGTGTCAGCGTACGGTTTAGGATTAGGAGACGGGTGAGGGTCAGGCTTCGGGGAAGGGTTAGGGTTAGGGTTCGGGCTAGGGTTAGGGTTAGGGGACGGGGACGGTTTAGGGTCCAGGTGAGGGTACAACAACGCTTTAGGGGGAGCGTACGTGTGAGAGCGCGCGTTAGTGTCAGCGTACGGGTTAGGATTAGCGGACGGGTGAGGGTCAGGCTTCGGGGAAGGGTTAGGGTTAGGGTTCGGGCTAGGGTTAGGGTTAGCGGACGGGGACGGTTTAGGGTCCGGGTGAGGGTACGACAACAGTTTAGGGTGAGCCTACGTGTTAGGTCCTGGGTTAGTGTTTGCGTACGGGTTAGGATTAGGGGACGGGTGAGGGTCAGGCTTCTGGGAAGGGTTAGGGTTAGGGTTCGGGCTAGGGTTAGGGTTAGGGGACGGGGACGCTTTAGGGTCCGGGTGAGGGTACGACAACGCTTTAGGGGGAGCGTATGTGTGAGGGCGCGGGTTAGTGTTAGTGTACGCATTAGGATTAGGGGACGGGTGAGGGTCAGGCTTCGGAGAAAGTTTAGGGTTAGGGTTCGGGCTAGGGTTAGGGTTAGGGGATGGGGACGGTTTAGGGTCCGGGTGAGGGTACGACAACGCTTTAGGGGGAGCGTACGTGTGAGGGCACGGGTTAGTGTTAGTGTACGGGTTAGGATTAGGGGACGGGTGAGGGTCAGGCTTCGGGGAAAGTTTAGGGTTAGGGTTCGGGCTAGGGTTAGGGTTAGGGGATGGGGACGGTTTAGTGTCCGGGTGAGCGTACGACAACGCTTTAGCGGGAGCGTACGGGTGAGGGCGCAGGTTATTGTTAGCGTACGGGTTTGGATAAGGGGATGGGTGAGGGTCAGGCTTTGGGGAAGGGTTAGGTTTAGGGTTCGGGCTAGGGTTAGGGATAGGGGACGGGGACGGTTTAGGGTCCAGCTGAGGGTACGACAACGCTTTAGGGGGAGCGTACGTGTGAGTGCGCGGGTTAGTGTTAGCGTACGGGTTAGGATTAGGGGACGGGTGAGGGTCAGGCTTCGGGGAAGGGTTAGGGTTAGGGTTCGGGCTAGGGTTAGTGTTAGGGGACGGGGACGGTTTAGGGTCCAGGTGAGGGTACGACAACGCTCTAGGGGGAGCGTACGTGTGAGGGCGCGGGTTAGTGTCAGCGTACGGGTTAGGATTAGGGGACGGCTGAGGGTCAGGCTTCGGGGAAGGGTTAGGGTTAGGGTTCGGGCTAGGGTTAGGGTTAGGGGACGGGGACGGTTTAGGGTCCAGGTGAGGGTACGACAACGCTCTAGGGGGAGCGTACGTGTGAGGGCGCGGGTTAGTGACAGCGTACGGGTTAGGATTAGGGGACGGCTGAGGGTCAGGCTTCGGGGAAGGGTTAGGGTTAGGGTTCGGGCTAGGGTTAGGGTTAGGGGACGGGGACGGTTTAGGGTCCAGGTGAGGGTACGACAACGCTCTAGGGGGAGCGTACGTGTGAGGGCGCGGGTTAGTGTCAGCGTACGGGTTAGGATTAGGGGACGGCTGAGGGTCAGGCTTCGGGGAAGGGTTAGGGTTAGGGTTCGGGCTAGGGTTAGGGTTAGGGAACGGGGACGGTTTAGGGTCCAGGTGAGGGTACGACAACGCTCTAGGGGGAGTGTACGTGTGAGGGCGCGGGTCAGTGTCAGCGTACGGGTTAGGATTAGGGGACGGCTGAGGGTCAGGCTTCGGGGAAGGGTTAGGGTTAGGGTTCGGGCTAGGGTTAGGGTTAGGGGACGGGGACGGTATAGGGTCCAGGTGAGGGTACGACAACGCTCTAGGGGGAGCGTACGTGTGAGGGCGCGGGTTAGTGTCAGCGTACGGGTTAGGATTAGGGGACGGCTGAGGGTCAGGCTTCGGGGAAGGGTTAGGGTTAGGGTTCGGGCTAGGGTTAGGGTTAGGGGACGGGGACGGTTTAGGGTCCAGGTGAGGGTACGACAACGCTCTAGGGGGAGCGTACGTGTGAGGGCGCGGGTTAGTGTCAGCGTACGGGTTAGGATTAGGGGACGGCTGAGGGTCAGGCTTCGGGGAAGGGTTAGGGTTAGGGTTCGGGCTAGGGTTAGGGTTAGGGGACGGGGACGGTTTAGGGTCCAGGTGAGGGTACGACAACGCTTTAGGGGGAGCGTACGTGTGAGGGCGCGGGTTAGTGTCAGCGTACGGGTTAGGATTAGGGGACGGCTGAGGGTCAGGCTTCGGGGAAAGGTTAGGGTTAGGGTTCGGGCTAGGGTTAGGGTTAGGGGACGGGGACGGTTTAGGGTCCAGGTGAGGGTACGAGAACGCTCTAGGGGGAGCGTACGTGTGAGGGCGCGGGTTAGTGTCAGCGTACGGGTTAGGATTAGGGGACGGCTGAGGGTCAGGCTTTGGGGAAGGGTTAGGGTTAGGGTTCGGGCTAGGGTTAGGGTTAGGGGACGGGGACGGTTTAGGGTCCAGGTGAGGGTACGACAACGCTCTAGGGGGAGCGTACGTGTGAGGGCGCGGGTTAGTGTCAGCGTACGGGTTAGGATTAGGGGACGGCTGAGGGTCAGGCTTCGGGGAAGGGTTAGGGTTAGGGTTCGGGCTAGGGTTAGGGTTAGGGGACGGGGACGGTTTAGGGTCCAGGTGAGGGTACGAGAACGCTCTAGGGGGAGTGTACGTGGAGGGCGCGGGTTAGTGTCAGCGTACGGGTTAGGATTAGGGGACGGCTGAGGGTCAGGCTTCGGGGAAGGGTTAGGGTTAGGGTTCGGGCTAGGGTTAGGGTTAGGGGACGGGGACGGTTTAGGGCCCAGGTGAGGGTACGACAACGCTCTAGGGGGAGCGTACGTGTGAGTGCGCGGGTTAGTGTCAGCGTACGGTTTAGGATTAGGGGACGGGTGAGTGTCAGGCTTCGGGGAAGGGTTAGGGTTAGGGTTCGGGCTAGGGTTAGGGTTAGGGGACGGGGACGGTTTAGGGTCCAGGTGAGGGTACGACAATGCTTTAGGGGGAGCGTACGTGTGAGGGCGTGGGTTAGTGTCAGCGTACGGCTTAGGATTAGGGGACGCGTGAGGGTCAGGCTTCGGGGAAGGGTTAGGGTTAGGGTTCGGGCTAGGGTTAGGGTTAGGGTACGGGGACAGTTTAGGGTCCAGGTGAGGGTACAACAACGCTTTAGGGGGAGGGTACGTGTGAGGGCGCGGGTTAGTGTCAGTGTAAGGCTTAGGATTAGGGGACGGGTGAGGGTCAGGCTTCGGGGAAGGGTTAGGGTTAGGGTTCGGGCTAGGGTTAGGGTTAGGGGACGGGGACGGTTTAGGGTCCAGGTGAGGGTACGACAACGCTTTAGGGGGAGCGTACGTGTGAGGGAGCGGGTTAGTGTCAGCGTACGGGTTAGGATTAGGGGACGGGTGAGGGTCAGGATTCGGGGAAGGGTTAGGGTTAGGGTTCGGGCTAGGGTTAGGGTTAGGGGACGGGGACGGTTTAGGGTCCAGGTGAGGGTACGACAACGCTTTAGGGGGAGCGTACGTGTGAGGGGGCGGGTTAGTGTCAGCGTACGGGTTAGGATTAGGGGACGGCTGAGGGTCAGGCTTCGGGGAAGGGTTAGGGTTAGGGTTCGGGCTAGGGTTAGGGTTAGGGGACGGGGACGGTTTAGGGTCCAGGTGAGGGTACGACAACGCTTTAGGGGGAGCGTACGTGTTAGGGCGCGGGTTAGTGTCAGCGTACGGGTTAGGATTAGGGGACGGGTGAGGGTCAGGCTTCGGGGAAGGGTTAGGGTTAGGGTTCGGGCTAGGGTTAGGGTTAGGGGACGGGGACGGTTTAGGGTCCAGGTGAGGGTACGACAACGCTTTAGGGGGAGCGTACGTGTGAGGGCGCGGGTTAGTGTCAGCGTACGGGTTAGGATTAGGGGACGGGTGAGGGTCAGGCTTCGGAGAAAGGTTAGGGTTAGGGATCGGGCTAGGGTTAGGGTTAGGGGACGGGGACGGTTTAGGGTCCAGGTGAGGGTACGACAACGCTTTAGGGGGAGAGTAGGTGTGAGAGCGCCGGTGAGTGTCAGCGTACGGTTTAGGATTAGGGGACGGGTGAGGGTCAGGCTTCAGGGAAGGGTTAGGGTTAGGGTTCGGGCTAGGGTTAGGGGTAGGGGACGGGGACGGTTTTGGTTTCAGGTGAGGGTACGACAACACTTTAGGGGGAGCGTACGTGTGAGGGCGCGGGTTAGTGTCAGCGTACGGTTTAGGATTAGGGGACGGGTGAGGGTCAGGCTTCGGGGAAGGGTTAGGGTTAGGGTTCGGGCTAGGGTTAGGGTTAGCGGACGGGGACGGTTTAGGGTCCAGGTGAGGGTACGACAACGCTTTAGGGGGAGCGTACGTGTGAGGGCGCGGGTTAGTGTCAGCGTACGGGTTAGGATTAGGGGACGGGTGAGGGTCAGGCTTCGGGGAAGGGTTAGGGTTAGGGTTCGGGCTAGGGTTAGGGTTAGGGGACGGGGACGGTTTAGGGTCCAGGTGAGGGTACGACAACGCTTTACGGGGAGCGTACGTGTGAGGGCGCGGGTTAGTTTCAGCGTACGGGTTAGGATTAGGGGACGGGTGAGGGTCAGGCTTCGGGGAAGGGTTAGGGTTAGGGTTCGGGCTAGGGTTAGGGTTAGGGGACGGGGACGGTTTAGGGTCCAGGTGAGGGTACGACAACGCTTTAGGGGGAGCGTACGTGTTAGGGCACGGGTTAGTGTCAGCGTACGGGTTAGGATTAGGGGACGGGTGAGGGTCAGGCTTCGGGGAAGGGTTAGGGTTAGGGTTCGGGCTAGGGTTAGGGTTAGGGGACGGGGACGGTTTAGGGTCCAGGTGAGGGTACGACAACGTTTTAGGGGGAGCGTACGTGTGAGGGCGCGGGTTAGTGTCAGCGTACGGGTTAGGATTAGGGGACGGGTGAGGGTCAGGCTTCGGAGAAGGGTTAGGGTTAGGGTTCGGGCTAGGGTTAGGGTTAGGGGACGGGGACGGTTTAGGGTCCAGGTGAGGGTACGACAACGCTTTAGGGGGAGAGTACGTGTGAGGGCGCCGGTGAGTGTCAGCGTACGGTTTAGGATTAGGGGACGGGTGAGGGTCAGGCTTCAGGGAAGGGTTAGGGTTAGGGTTCGGGCTAGGGTTAGGGTTAGGGGACGGGGACGGTTTAGGTTTCAGGTGAGGGTACGACAACACTTTAGGGGGAGCGTACGTGTGAGGGCGCGGGTTAGTGTCAGCGTACGGGTTAGGATTAGGGGACGGGTGAGGGTCAGGCTTCGGGGAAGGGTTAGGGTTAGGGTTCGGGCTAGGGTTAGGGTTAGGGGACGGGGACGGTTTAGGGTCCAGGTGAGGGTGCGACAACGCTTTAGGGCGAGCGTACGTGTGAGGGCGCGGGTTAGTGTCAGCGTACGGGTTAGGATTAGGGGACGGCTGAGGGTCAGGCTTCGGGGAAGGGTTAGGGTTAGGGTTCGGGCTAGGGTTAGGGTTAGGGGACGGGGAAGGTTCAGGGTCCAGGTGAGGGTACGACAACGCTTTAGGGGGAGCGTACGTGTGAGGGCGCGGGTTAGTGTCAGCGTACGGGTTAGGATTAGGGGACGGGTAAGGGTCAGGCTTCGGGGAAGCATTAGGGTTAGGGTTCGGGCTAGGGTTAGGGTTAGGGGACGGGGACGGTTTAGGGTCCAGGTGAGGGTACGACAACGCTTTAGGGGGAGAGTACGTGTGAGGGCGCCGGTGAGTGTCAGCGTACGGTTTAGGATTAGGGGACGGGTGAGGGTCAGGCTTCAGGGAAGTGTTAGGGTTAGGGTTCGGGCTAGGGTTAGGGTTAGGGGACGGGGACGGTTTAGGTTTCAGGTGAGGGTACGACAACACTTTAGGGGGAGCGTACGTGTGAGGGCGCGGGTTAGTGTCAGCGTACGGGTTAGGATTAGGGGACGGGTGAGGGTCAGGCTTCGGGGAAGGGTTAGGGTTAGGGTTCGGGCTAGGGTTAGGGTTAGGGGACGGGGACGGTTTAGGGTCCAGGTGAGGGTACGACAACGCTCTAGGGGGAGCGTACGTGTGAGGGCGCGGGTTAGTGTCAGCGTACGGGTTAGGATTAGGGGACGGGTGGGGGTCAGGCTTCGGGGAAGCATTAGGGTTAGGGTTCGGGCTAGGGTTAGGGTTAGGGGACGGGGACGTTTAGGGTCCAGGTGAGGGTACGACAAAGCTTTAGGGGGAGAGTACGTGTGAGGGCGCCGGTGAGTGTCAGCGTACGGTTTAGGATTAGGGGACGGGTGAGGGTCAGGCTTCAGGGAAGGGTTAGGGTTAGGGTTCGGGCTAGGGTTAGGGTTAGGGGACGGGGACGGTTTAGGTTTCAGGTGAGGGTACGAAAACACTTTAGGGGGAGCGTACGTGTGAGGGCGCGGGTTAGTGTCAGCGTACGGGTTAGGATTAGGGGACGGGTGAGGGTCAGGCTTCGGGGAAGTGTTAGGGTTAGGGTTCGGGCTAGGGTTATGGTTAGGGGACGGGGACGGTTTAGGGTCCAGGTGAGGGTATGACAACGCTTTAGGGGGAGAGTACGTGTGAGGGCGCGGGTTAGTGTCAGCGTACGGTTTAGGTTTAGGGGACGGGTGAGGGTCAGGCTTCGGGGAAGGGTTAGGGTTAGGGTTCGGGCTAGGGTTAGGGTTAGGGGACGGGGACGGTTTAGGGTCCAGGTGAGGGTACGACAACGTTTTAGGGGGAGCGTACGTGTGAGGGCGCGGGTTAGTGTCAGCGTACGGGTTAGGATTAGGGGACGGGTGAGGGTCAGGCTTCGGAGAAGGGTTAGGGTTAGGGTTCGGGCTAGGGTTAGGGTTAGGGGACGGGGACGGTTTAGGGTCCAGGTGAGGGTACGACAACGCTTTAGGGGGAGAGTACGTGTGAGGGCGCCGGTGAGTGTCAGCGTACGGTTTAGGATTAGGGGACGGGTGAGGGTCAGGCTTCGGGGAAGGGTTAGGGTTAGGGTTCGGGCTAGGGTTAGGGTTAGGGGACGGGGACGGTTTAGGTTTCAGGTGAGGGTACGACAACACTTTAGGGGGAGCGTACGTGTGAGGGCGCGGGTTAGTGTCAGCGTACGGGTTAGGATTAGGGGACGGGTGAGGGTCAGGCTTCGGGGAAGGGTTAGGGTTAGGGTTCGGGCTAGGGTTAGGGTTAGGGGACGGGGACGGTTTAGGGTCCAGGTGAGGGTGCGACAACGCTTTAGGGCGAGCGTACGTGTGAGGGCGCGGGTTAGTGTCAGCGTACGGGTTAGGATTAGGGGACGGCTGAGGGTCAGGCTTCGGGGAAGGGTTAGGGTTAGGGTTCGGGCTAGGGTTAGGGTTAGGGGACGGGGAAGGTTCAGGGTCCAGGTGAGGGTACGACAACGCTTTAGGGGGAGCGTACGTGTGAGGGCGCGGGTTAGTGTCAGCGTACGGGTTAGGATTAGGGGACGGGTAAGGGTCAGGCTTCGGGGAAGCATTAGGGTTAGGGTTCGGGCTAGGGTTAGGGTTAGGGGACGGGGACGGTTTAGGGTCCAGGTGAGGGTACGACAACGCTTTAGGGGGAGAGTACGTGTGAGGGCGCCGGTGAGTGTCAGCGTACGGTTTAGGATTAGGGGACGGGTGAGGGTCAGGCTTCAGGGAAGTGTTAGGGTTAGGGTTCGGGCTAGGGTTAGGGTTAGGGGACGGGGACGGTTTAGGTTTCAGGTGAGGGTACGACAACACTTTAGGGGGAGCGTACGTGTGAGGGCGCGGGTTAGTGTCAGCGTACGGGTTAGGATTAGGGGACGGGTGAGGGTCAGGCTTCGGGGAAGGGTTAGGGTTAGGGTTCGGGCTAGGGTTAGGGTTAGGGGACGGGGACGGTTTAGGGTCCAGGTGAGGGTACGACAACGCTCTAGGGGGAGCGTACGTGTGAGGGCGCGGGTTAGTGTCAGCGTACGGGTTAGGATTAGGGGACGGGTGAGGGTCAGGCTTCGGGGAAGCATTAGGGTTAGGGTTCGGGCTAGGGTTAGGGTTAGGGGACGGGGACGTTTAGGGTCCAGGTGAGGGTACGACAAAGCTTTAGGGGGAGAGTACGTGTGAGGGCGCCGGTGAGTGTCAGCGTACGGTTTAGGATTAGGGGACGGGTGAGGGTCAGGCTTCAGGGAAGGGTTAGGGTTAGGGTTCGGGCTAGGGTTAGGGTTAGGGGACGGGGACGGTTTAGGTTTCAGGTGAGGGTACGAAAACACTTTAGGGGGAGCGTACGTGTGAGGGCGCGGGTTAGTGTCAGCGTACGGGTTAGGATTAGGGGACGGGTGAGGGTCAGGCTTCGGGGAAGTGTTAGGGTTAGGGTTCGGGCTAGGGTTATGGTTAGGGGACGGGGACGGTTTAGGGTCCAGGTGAGGGTATGACAACGCTTTAGGGGGAGAGTACGTGTGAGGGCGCGGGTTAGTGTCAGCGTACGGTTTAGGATTAGGGGACGGGTGAGGGTCAGGCTTCGGGGAAGGGTTAGGGTTAGGGTTCGGGCTAGGGTTAGGGTTAGGGGACGGGGACGGTTTAGGGTCCAGGTGAGGGTACGACAACGCTTTAGGGGGAGCGTATGTGTGAGGGCGCGGGTTAGTGTCAGCGTACGGGTTAGGATTAGGGGACGGGTGAGGGTCAGGCTTCGGGGAAGGGTTAGGGTTAGGGTTCGGGCTAGGGTTAGGGTTAGGGGACGGGGACGGTTTAGGGTCCAGGTGAGGGTACGACAACGCTTTAGGGGGAGCGTACGTGTGAGGGCGCGGGTTCGTGTCAGCGTACGGGTTAGGATTAGGGGACGGGTGAGGGTCAGGCTTCGGGGAAGGGTTAGGGTTAGGGTTCGGGCTAGGGTTAGGGTTAGGGGACAGGGACGGTTTAGGGTCCAGGTGAGGGTACGACAACGCTTTAGGGGGATCGTACGTGTGAGGGCGTGGGTTAGTGTCAGAGTACGGGTTAGGATTAGGGGAAGTGTGAGGGTCAGGCTTCGGGGAAGGGTTAGGGTTAGGGTTCGGGCTAGGGTTAGGGTTAGGGGACGGGGACGGTTTAGGGTCCAGGTGAGGGTACGACAACGCTTTAGGGGGAGCGTACGTGTGAGGGCGCGGGTTAGTGTCAGCGTACGGGTTAGGATTAGGGGACGGCTGAGGGTCAGGCTTCGGGGAAGGGTTAGGGTTAGGGTTCGGGCTAGGGTTAGGGTTAGGGGACGGGGACGGTTTAGGGTCCAGGTGAGTGTACGACAACGCTTTAGGGGGAGCGTACGTGTGAGGGCGCAGGTTAGTGTCAGCGTAAGGGTTAGGATTAGGGGACGGGTGAGGGTCAGGCTTCGGGGAAGTGTTAGGGTTAGGGTTCAGGCTAGGGTTAGGGTTATGGGACGGGGACGGTTTAGGGTCCAGGTGAGGGTACGACAACGCTTTAGGGGGAGCGTACGTGTGAGGGCGCGGGTTAGTGTCAGCGTACAGGTTAGGATTAGGGGACGGGTGAGGGTCAGGCTTCGGGGAAGGGTTAGGGTTAGGGTTCGGGCTAGGGTTAGGGTTAGGGGACGGGGACGGTTTAGGGTCCAGGTGAGGGTACGACAACGCTCTAGGGGGAGCGTACGTGTGAGGGCGCGGGTTAGTGTCAGCGTACGGTTTAGGATTAGGGAACGGCTGAGGGTCAGGCTTCGGGGAAGGGTTAGGGTTAGGGTTCGGGCTAGGGTTAGGGTTAGGGGACGGGGACGGTTCAGGGTCCAGGTGAGGGTACGACAACGCTCTAGGGGGAGCGTACGTGTGAGGGCGCGGGTTAGTGTCAGCGTACGGGTTAGGATTAGGGGACGGGTGAGGGTCAGGCTTCGGGGAAGAGTTAGGGTTAGGGTTCGGGCTAGGGTTAGGGTTAGGGGACGGGGACGGTTTAGGGTCAAGGTGAGGGTACGACAACGCTTTAGGGGGAGCGTACGTGTGAGGGTGCGGGTTCGTGTCAGCGTACGGGTTAGGATTAGGGGACGGGTGAGGGTCAGGCTTCGGGGAAGGGTTAGGGTTAGGGTTCGGGCTAGGGTTAGGGTTAGGGGACAGGGACGGTTTAGGGTCCAGGTGAGGGTACGACAACGCTTTAGGGGGATCGTATGTGTGAGGGCGTGGGTTAGTGTCAGCGTACGGGTTAGGATTAGGGGACGGGTGAGGGTCAGGCTTCGGGGAAGGGTTAGGGTTAGGGTTCGGGCTAGGGTTAGGGTTAGGGGACGGGGACGGTTTAGGGTCCAGGTGAGGGTACGACAACGCTTTAGGGGGAGCGTACGTGTGAGGGGGCGGGTTAGTGTCAGCGTACGGGTTAGGATTAGGGGACGGGTGAGGGTCAGGCTTCGGGGAAGGGTTAGGGTTAGGGTTCGGGCTAGGGTTAGGGTTAGGGGACGGGGACGGTTTAGGGTCCAGGTGAGGGTACGACAACGCTCTAGGGGGAGCGTACGTGTGAGGGCGCGGGTTAGTGTCAGCGTACGGGTTAGGATTAGGGGACGGGTGAGGGTCAGGCTTCGGGGAAGCATTAGGGTTAGGGTTCGGGCTAGGGTTAGGGTTAGGGGACGGGGACGTTTAGGGTCCAGGTGAGGGTACGACAAAGCTTTAGGGGGAGAGTACGTGTGAGGGCGCCGGTGAGTGTCAGCGTACGGTTTAGGATTAGGGGACGGGTGAGGGTCAGGCTTCAGGGAAGGGTTAGGGTTAGGGTTCGGGCTAGGGTTAGGGTTAGGGGACGGGGACGGTTTAGGTTTCAGGTGAGGGTACGAAAACACTTTAGGGGGAGCGTACGTGTGAGGGCGCGGGTTAGTGTCAGCGTACGGGTTAGGATTAGGGGACGGGTGAGGGTCAGGCTTCGGGGAAGTGTTAGGGTTAGGGTTCGGGCTAGGGTTATGGTTAGGGGACGGGGACGGTTTAGGGTCCAGGTGAGGGTATGACAACGCTTTAGGGGGAGAGTACGTGTGAGGGCGCGGGTTAGTGTCAGCGTACGGTTTAGGATTAGGGGACGGGTGAGGGTCAGGCTTCGGGGAAGGGTTAGGGTTAGGGTTCGGGCTAGGGTTAGGGTTAGGGGACGGGGACGGTTTAGGGTCCAGGTGATGGTACGACAACGCTTTAGGGGGAGCGTATGTGTGAGGGCGCGGGTTAGTGTCAGCGTACGGGTTAGGATTAGGGGACGGCTGAGGGTCAGGCTTCGGGGAAGGGTTAGGGTTAGGGTTCGGGCTAGGGTTAGGGTTAGGGGACGGGGACGGTTTAGGGTCCAGGTGAGGGTACGACAACGCTTTAGGGGGAGCGTATGTGTGAGGGCGCGGGTTAGTGTCAGCGTACGGGTTAGGATTAGGGGACGGGTGAGGGTCAGGCTTCGGGGAAGGGTTAGGGTTAGGGTTCGGGCTAGGGTTAGGGTTAGGGGACGGGGACGGTTTAGGGTCCAGGTGAGGGTACGACAACGCTTTAGGGGGAGCGTACGTGTGAGGGCGCGGGTTCGTGTCAGCGTACGGGTTAGGATTAGGGGACGGGTGAGGGTCAGGCTTCGGGGAAGGGTTAGGGTTAGGGTTCGGGCTAGGGTTAGGGTTAGGGGACAGGGACGGTTTAGGGTCCAGGTGAGGGTACGACAACGCTTTAGGGGGATCGTACGTGTGAGGGCGTGGGTTAGTGTCAGAGTACGGGTTAGGATTAGGGGAAGTGTGAGGGTCAGGCTTCGGGGAAGGGTTAGGGTTAGGGTTCGGGCTAGGGTTAGGGTTAGGGGACGGGGACGGTTTAGGGTCCAGGTGAGGGTACGACAACGCTTTAGGGGGAGCGTACGTGTGAGGGCGCGGGTTAGTGTCAGCGTACGGGTTAGGATTAGGGGACGGCTGAGGGTCAGGCTTCGGGGAAGGGTTAGGGTTAGGGTTCGGGCTAGGGTTAGGGTTAGGGGACGGGGACGGTTTAGGGTCCAGGTGAGTGTACGACAACGCTTTAGGGGGAGCGTACGTGTGAGGGCGCAGGTTAGTGTCAGCGTAAGGGTTAGGATTAGGGGACGGGTGAGGGTCAGGCTTCGGGGAAGTGTTAGGGTTAGGGTTCAGGCTAGGGTTAGGGTTATGGGACGGGGACGGTTTAGGGTCCAGGTGAGGGTACGACAACGCTTTAGGGGGAGCGTACGTGTGAGGGCGCGGGTTAGTGTCAGCGTACAGGTTAGGATTAGGGGACGGGTGAGGGTCAGGCTTCGGGGAAGGGTTAGGGTTAGGGTTCGGGCTAGGGTTAGTGTTAGGGGACGGGGACGGTTTAGGGTCCAGGTGAGGGTACGACAACGCTCTAGGGGGAGCGTACGTGTGAGGGCGCGGGTTAGTGTCAGCGTACGGTTTAGGATTAGGGAACGGCTGAGGGCCAGGCTTCGGGGAAGGGTTAGGGTTAGGGTTCGGGCTAGGGTTAGGGTTAGGGGACGGGGACGGTTTAGGGTCCAGGTGAGGGTACGACAACGCTCTAGGGGGAGCGTACGTGTGAGGGCGCGGGTTAGTGTCAGCGTACGGGTTAGGATTAGGGGACGGGTGAGGGTCAGGCTTCGGGGAAGAGTTAGGGTTAGGGTTCGGGCTAGGGTTAGGGTTAGGGGACGGGGACGGTTTAGGGTCAAGGTGAGGGTACGACAACGCTTTAGGGGGAGCGTACGTGTGAGTGCGCGGGTTCGTGTCAGCGTACGGGTTAGGATTAGGGGACGGGTGAGGGTCAGGCTTCGGGGAAGGGTTAGGGTTAGGGTTCGGGCTAGGGTTAGGGTTAGGGGACAGGGACGGTTTAGGGTCCAGGTGAGGGTACGACAACGCTTTAGGGGGATCGTATGTGTGAGGGCGTGGGTTAGTGTCAGCGTACGGGTTAGGATTAGGGGACGGGTGAGGGTCAGGCTTCGGGGAAGGGTTAGGGTTAGGGTTCGGGCTAGGGTTAGGGTTAGGGGACGGGGACGGTTTAGGGTCCAGGTGAGGGTACGACAACGCTTTAGGGGGAGCGTACGTGTGAGGGGGCGGGTTAGTGTCAGCGTACGGGTTAGGATTAGGGGACGGCTGAGGGTCAGGCTTCGGGGAAGGGTTAGGGTTAGGGTTCGGGCTAGGGTTAGGGTTAGGTGACGGGGACGGTTTAGGGTCCAGGTGAGTGTACGACAACGCTTTAGGGGGAGCGTACGTGTGAGGGCGCGGGTTAGTGTCAGCGTAAGGGTTAGGATTAGGGGACGTGTGAGGGTCAGGCTTCGGGGAAGTGTTAGGGTTAGGGTTCAGGCTAGGGTTAGGGTTAGGGGACGGGGACGGTTTAGGGTCCAGGTGAGTGTACCACAACGCTTTAGGGGGAGCGTACGTGTGAGGGCGCGGGTTAGTGTCAGCGTACGGGTTAGGATTAGGGGACGGGTGAGGGTCAGGCTTCGGGGAAGGTTTAGGGTTAGGGTTCGGGCTAGGGTTAGGGTTAGGGGACGGGGACGGTTTAGGGTCCAGGTGAGGGTACGACAACGCTTTAGGGGGAGCGTACATGTGAGGGCGCGGGTTAGTGTCAGCGTACGGGTTAGGATTAGGGGACGGGTGAGGGTCAGGCTTCGGGGAAGGGTTAGGGTTAGGGTTCGGGCTAGGGTTAGGGTTAGGGGACGGGGACGGTTTAGGCTCCAGGTGAGGGTACGACAACGCTTTAGGGGGAGCGTACGTGTGAGGGCGCGGGTTAGTGTCAGCGTACGGGTTAGGATTAGGGGACGGGTGAGGGTCAGGCTTCGGGGAAGGGTTAGGGTTAGGGTTCGGGCTAGGGTTAGGGTTAGGGGACGGGGACGGTTTAGGGTCCAGGTGAGGGTACGACAACGCTTTAGGGGGAGCGTACGTGTGAGGGCGCGGGTTAGTGTCAGCGTACGGGTTAGGATTAGGGGACGGGTGAGGGTCAGGCTTCGGGGAAGGGTTAGGGTTAGGGTTCGGGCTAGGGTTAGGGTTAGGGGACGGGGACGGTTTAGGGTCCAGGTGAGGGTACGACAACGCTCTAGGGGGAGCGTACGTGTGAGGGCGCGGGTTAGTGTCAGCGTACGGGTTAGGATTAGGGGACGGCTGAGGGTCAGGCTTCGGGGAAGGGTTAGGGTTAGGGTTCGGGCTAGGGTTAGGGTTAGGGGACGGGGACGGTTTAGGGTCCAGGTGAGGGTACGACAACGCTCTAGGGGGAGCGTACGTGTGAGGGCGCGGGTTAGTGTCAGCGTACGGGTTAGGATTAGGGGACGGCTGAGGGTCAGGCTTCGGGTTCGGGCTAGGGTTAGGGTTAGGGGACGGGGACGGTTTAGGGTCCAGGTGAGGGTACGACAACGCTCTAGGGGGAGCGTACGTGTGAGGGCGTGGGTTAGTGTTAGCGTACGGGTTAGAATTAGGGGACGGCTGAGGGTCAGGCTTCGGGGAAGGGTTAGGGTTAGGGTTCGGGCTAGGGTTAGGGTTAGGGGACGGGGACGGTTTAGGGTCCAGGTGAGGGTACGACAACGCTCTAGGGGGAGCGTACGTGTGAGGGCGCGGGTTAGTGTCAGCGTACGGGTTAGGATTAGGGGACGGCTGAGGGTCAGGCTTCGGGGAAGGGTTAGGGTTAGGGTTCGGGCTAGGGTTAGGGTTAGGGGACGGGGACGGTTTAGGGTCCAGGTGAGGGTACGACAACGCTCTAGGGGGAGCGTACGTGTGAGGGCGCGGGTTAGTGTCAGCGTACGGGTTAGGATTAGGGGACGGCTGAGGGTCAGGCTTCGGGGAAGGGTTAGGGTTAGGGTTCGGGCTAGGGTTAGGGTTAGGGAACGGGGACGGTTTAGGGTCCAGGTGAGGGTACGACAACGCTCTAGGGGGAGTGTACGTGTGAGGGCGCGGGTCAGTGTCAGCGTACGGGTTAGGATTAGGGGACGGCTGAGGGTCAGGCTTCGGGGAAGGGTTAGGGTTAGGGTTCGGGCTAGGGTTAGGGTTAGGGGACGGGGACGGTATAGGGTCCAGGTGAGGGTACGACAACGCTCTAGGGGGAGCGTACGTGTGAGGGCGCGGGTTAGTGTCAGCGTACGGGTTAGGATTAGGGGACGGCTGAGGGTCAGGCTTCGGGGAAGGGTTAGGGTTAGGGTTCGGGCTAGGGTTAGGGTTAGGGGACGGGGACGGTTTAGGGTCCAGGTGAGGGTACGACAACGCTCTAGGGGGAGCGTACGTGTGAGGGCGCGGGTTAGTGTCAGCGTACGGGTTAGGATTAGGGGACGGCTGAGGGTCAGGCTTCGGGGAAGGGTTAGGGTTAGGGTTCGGGCTAGGGTTAGGGTTAGGGGACGGGGACGGTTTAGGGTCCAGGTGAGGGTACGACAACGCTCTAGGGGGAGTGTACGTGTGAGGGCGCGGGTCAGTGTCAGCGTACGGGTTAGGATTAGGGGACGGCTGAGGGTCAGGCTTCGGGGAAGGGTTAGGGTTAGGGTTCGGGCTAGGGTTAGGGTTAGGGGACGGGGACGGTATAGGGTCCAGGTGAGGGTACGACAACGCTCTAGGGGGAGCGTACGTGTGAGGGCGCGGGTTAGTGTCAGCGTACGGGTTAGGATTAGGGGACGGCTGAGGGTCAGGCTTCGGGGAAGGGTTAGGGTTAGGGTTCGGGCTAGGGTTAGGGTTAGGGGACGGGGACGGTTTAGGGTCCAGGTGAGGGTACGACAACGCTCTAGGGGGAGCGTACGTGTGAGGGCGCGGGTTAGTGTCAGCGTACGGGTTAGGATTAGGGGACGGCTGAGGGTCAGGCTTCGGGGAAGGGTTAGGGTTAGGGTTCGGGCTAGGGTTAGGGTTAGGGGACGGGGACGGTTTAGGGTCCAGGTGAGGGTACGACAACGCTTTACGGGGAGCGTACGTGTGAGGGCGCGGGTTAGTGTCAGCGTACGGGTTAGGATTAGGGGACGGGTGAGGGTCAGGCTTCGGGGAAGGGTTAGGGTTAGGGTTCGGGCTAGGGTTAGGGTTAGGGGACGGGGACGGTTTAGGGTCCAGGTGAGGGTACGACAACGCTTTAGGGGGAGCGTACGTGTTAGGGCACGGGTTAGTGTCAGCGTACGGGTTAGGATTAGGGGACGGGTGAGGGTCAGGCTTCGGGGAAGGGTTAGGGTTAGGGTTCGGGCTAGGGTTAGGGTTAGGGGACGGGGACGGTTTAGGGTCCAGGTGAGAGTACGACAACGTTTTAGGGGGAGCGTACGTGTGAGGGCGCGGGTTAGTGTCAGCGTACGGGTTAGGATTAGGGGACGGGTGAGGGTCAGGCTTCGGAGAAGGGTTAGGGTTAGGGTTCGGGCTAGGGTTAGGGTTAGGGGACGGGGACGGTTTAGGGTCCAGGTGAGGGTACGACAACGCTTTAGGGGGAGAGTACGTGTGAGGGCGCCGGTGAGTGTCAGCGTACGGTTTAGGATTAGGGGACGGGTGAGGGTCAGGCTTCAGGGAAGGGTTAGGGTTAGGGTTCGGGCTAGGGTTAGGGTTAGGGGACGGGGACGGTTTAGGTTTCAGGTGAGGGTACGACAACACTTTAGGGGGAGCGTACGTGTGAGGGCGCGGGTTAGTGTCAGCGTACGGGTTAGGATTAGGGGACGGGTGAGGGTCAGGCTTCGGGGAAGGGTTAGGGTTAGGGTACGGGCTAGGGTTAGGGTTATGGGACGGGGACGGTTTAGGGTCCAGGTGAGGGTGCGACAACGCTTTAGGGGGAGCGTACGTGTGAGGGCGCGGGTTAGTGTCAGCGTACGGGTTAGGATTAGGGGACGGCTGAGGGTCAGGCTTCGGGGAAGGGTTAGGGTTAGGGTTCGGGCTAGGGTTAGGGTTAGGGGACGGGGAAGGTTCAGGGTCCAGGTGAGGGTACGACAACGCTCTAGGGGGAGCGTACGTGTGAGGGCGCGGGTTAGTGTCAGCGTACGGGTTAGGATTAGGGGACGGGTAAGGGTCAGGCTTCGGGGAAGCATTAGGGTTAGGGTTCGGGCTAGGGTTAGGGTTAGGGGACGGGGACGGTTTAGGGTCCAGGTGAGGGTACGACAACGCTTTAGGGGGAGAGTACGTGTGAGGGCGCCGGTGAGTGTCAGCGTACGGTTTAGGATTAGGGAACGGGTGAGGGTCAGGCTTCAGGGAAGGGTTAGGGTTAGGGTTCGGGCTAGGGTTAGGGTTAGGGGACGGGGACGGTTTAGGTTTCAGGTGAGGGTACGACAACACTTTAGGGGGAGCGTACGTGTGAGGGCGCGGGTTAGTGTCAGCGTACGGGTTAGGATTAGGGGACGGGTGAGGGTCAGGCTTCGGGGACGGGTTAGGGTTAGGGTTCGGGCTAGGGTTAGGGTTAGGGGACGGGGACGGTTTAGGGTCCAGGTGAGGGTACGACAACGCTCTAGGGGGAGCGTACGTGTGAGGGCGCGGGTTAGTGTCAGCGTACGGGTTAGGATTAGGGGACGGGTGAGGGTCAGGCTTCGGGGAAGCATTAGGGTTAGGGTTCGGGCTAGGGTTAGGGTTAGGGGACGGGGACGTTTAGGGTCCAGGTGAGGGTACGACAACGCTTTAGGGGGAGAGTACGTGTGAGGGCGCCGGTGAGTGTCAGCGTACGGTTTAGGATTAGGGGACGGGTGAGGGTCAGGCTTCAGGGAAGGGTTAGGGTTAGGGTTCGGGCTAGGGTTAGGGTTAGGGGACGGGGACGGTTTAGGTTTCAGGTGAGGGTACGACAACACTTTAGGGGGAGCGTACGTGTGAGGGCGCGGGTTAGTGTCAGCGTACGGGTTAGGATTAGGGGACGGGTGAGGGTCAGGCTTCGGGGAAGTGTTAGGGTTAGGGTTCGGGCTAGGGTTATGGTTAGGGGACGGGGACGGTTTAGGGTCCAGGTGAGGGTATGACAACGCTTTAGGGGGAGAGTACGTGTGAGGGCGCGGGTTAGTGTCAGCGTACGGTTTAGGAATAGGGGACGGGTGAGGGTCAGGCTTCGGGGAAGGGTTAGGGTTAGGGTTCGGGCTAGGGTTAGGGTTAGGGGACGGGGACGGTTTAGGGTCCAGGTGATGGTACGACAACGCTTTAGGGGGAGCGTATGTGTGAGGGCGCGGGTTAGTGTCAGCGTACGGGTTAGGATTAGGGGACGGCTGAGGGTCAGGCTTCGGGGAAGGGTTAGGGTTAGGGTTCGGGCTAGGGTTAGGGTTAGGGGACGGGGACGGTTTAGGGTCCAGGTGAGGGTACGACAACGCTTTAGGGGGAGCGTATGTGTGAGGGCGCGGGTTAGTGTCAGCGTACGGGTTAGGATTAGGGGACGGGTGAGGGTCAGGCTTCGGGGTAGGGTTAGGGTTAGGGTTCGGGCTAGGGTTAGGGTTAGGGGACGGGGACGGTTTAGGGTCCAGGTGAGGGTACGACAACGCTTTAGGGGGAGCGTACGTGTGAGGGCGCGGGTTAGTGTCAGCGTACGGGTTAGGATTAGGGGACGGGTGAGGGTCAGGCTTCGGGGAAGGGTTAGGGTTAGGGTTCGGGCTAGGGTTAGGGTTAGGGGACGGGGACGGTTTAGGGTCCAGGTGAGGGTACGACAACGCTTTAGGGGGAGCGTACGTGTGAGGGCGCGGGTTCGTGTCAGCGTACGGGTTAGGATTAGGGGACGGGTGAGGGTCAGGCTTCGGGGAAGGGTTAGGGTTAGGGTTCGGGCTAGGGTTAGGGTTAGGGGACAGGGACGGTTTAGGGTCCAGGTGAGGGTACGACAACGCTTTAGGGGGATCGTACGTGTGAGGGCGTGGGTTAGTGTCAGAGTACGGGTTAGGATTAGGGGAAGGGTGAGGGTCAGGCTTCGGGGAAGGGTTAGGGTTAGGGTTCGGGCTAGGGTTAGGGTTAGGGGACGGGGACGGTTTAGGGTCCAGGTGAGGGTACGACAACGCTTTAGGGGGAGCGTACGTGTGAGGGCGCGGGTTAGTGTCAGCGTACGGGTTAGGATTAGGGGACGGCTGAGGGTCAGGCTTCGGGGAAGGGTTAGGGTTAGGGTTCGGGCTAGGGTTAGGGTTAGGGGACGGGGACGGTTTAGGGTCCAGGTGAGTGTACGACAACGCTTTAGGGGGAGCGTACGTGTGAGGGCGCAGGTTAGTGTCAGCGTAAGGGTTAGGATTAGGGGACGGGTGAGGGTCAGGCTTCGGGGAAGTGTTAGGGTTAGGGTTCAGGCTAGGGTTAGGGTTAGGGGACGGGGACGGTTTAGGGTCCAGGTGAGTGTACCACAACGCTTTAGGGGGATCATACGTGTGAGGGCGCGGGTTAGTGTCAGCGTACGGGTTAGGATTAGGGGACGGGTGAGGGTCAGGCTTCGGGGAAGGGTTAGGGTTAGGGTTCGGGCTAGGGTTAGGGTTAGGGGACGGGGACGGTTTAGGGTCCAGGTGAGGGTACGACAACGCTTTAGGGGGAGCGTACATGTGAGGGCGCGGGTTAGTGTCAGCGTACGGGTTAGGATTAGGGGACGGGTGAGGGTCAGGCTTCGGGGAAGGGTTAGGGTTAGGGTTCGGGCTAGGGTTAGGGTTAGGGGACGGGGACGGTTTAGGCTCCAGGTGAGGGTACGACAACGCTTTAGGGGGAGCGTACGTGTGAGGGCGCGGGTTAGTGTCAGCGTACGGGTTAGGATTAGGGGACGGGTGAGGGTCAGGCTTCGGGGAAGGGTTAGGGTTAGGGTTCGGGCTAGGGTTAGGGTTAGGGGACGGGGACGGTTTAGGGTCCAGGTGAGGGTACGACAACGCTTTAGGGGGAGCGTACGTGTGAGGGCGCGGGTTAGTGTCAGCGTACGGTTTAGGATTAGGGGACGGGTGAGGGTCAGGCTTCGGGGAAGGGTTAGGGTTAGGGTTCGGGCTAGGGTTAGGGTTAGGGGACGGGGACGGTTTAGGGTCCAGGTGAGTGTATGACAACGCTTTAGGGGGAGCGTACGTGTGAGGGCGCGGGTTAGTGTCAGCGTACGGTTTAGGATTAAGGGACGGGTGAGGGTCAGGCTTCGGGGAAGGGTTAGGGTTAGGGTTCGGGCTAGGGTTAGGGTTAGGGGACGGGGACGGTTTAGGGTCCAGGTGAGGGTACGACAACGCTTTAGGGGGAGCGTATGTGTGAGGGCGCGGGTTAGTGTCAGGGTACGGGTTAGGATTAGGGGACGGGTGAGGGTCAGGCTTCGGGGAAGTGTTAGGGTTAGGGTTCGGGCTAGGGTTAGGGTTAGGGGACGGGGACGGTTTAGGGTCCAGGTGAGGGTACGACAACGCTTTAGGGGGAGCGTACGTGTGAGGGCGCGGGTTAGTGTCAGCGTACAGGTTAGGATTAGGGGACGGGTGAGGGTCAGGCTTCGGGGGAGGGTTAGGGTTAGGGTTCGGGCTAGGGTTAGGGTTAGGGGACGGGGACGGTTTAGGGTCCAGGTGAGTGTACCACAACGCTTTAGGGGGAGCGTACGTGTGAGGGCGCGGGTTAGTGTCAGCGTACGGGTTAGGATTAGGGGACGGGTGAGGGTCAGGCTTCGGGGAAGGGTTAGGGTTAGGGTTCGGGCTAGGGTTAGGGTTAGGGGACGGGGACGGTTTAGGGTCCAGGTGAGGGTACGACAACGCTTTAGGGGGAGCGTACATGTGAGGGCGCGGGTTAGTGTCAGCGTACGGGTTAGGATTAGGGGACGGGTGAGGGTCAGGCTTCAGGGAAGGGTTAGGCTTAGGGTTCGGGCTAGGGTTAGGGTTAGGGGACGGGGACGGTTTAGGCTCCAGGTGAGGGTACGACAACGCTTTAGGGGGAGCGTACGTGTGAGGGCGCGGGTTAGTGTCAGCGTACGGATTAGGATTAGGGGACGGGTGAGGGTCAGGCTTCGGGGAAGGGTTAGGGTTAGGGTTCGGGCTAGGGTTAGGGTTAGGGGACGGGGACGGTTTAGGGTCCAGGTGAGGGTACGACAACGCTTTAGGGGGAGCGTACGTGTGAGGGCGCGGGTTAGTGTCAGCGTACGGTTTAGGATTAGGGGACGGGTGAGGGTCAGGCTTCGGGGAAGGGTTAGGGTTAGGGTTCGGGCTAGGGTTAGGGTTAGGGGACGGGGACGGTTTAGGGTCCAGGTGAGGGTATGACAAAGCTTTAGGGGGAGCGTACGTGTGAGGGCGCGGGTTAGTGTCAGCGTACGGTTTAGGATTAAGGGACGGGTGAGGGTCAGGCTTCGGGGAAGGGTTAGGGTTAGGGTTCGGGCTAGGGTTAGGGTTAGGGGACGGGGACGGTTTAGGGTCCAGGTGAGGGTACGACAACGCTTTAGGGGGAGCGTATGTGTGAGGGCGCGGGTTAGTGTCAGGGTACGGGTTAGGATTAGGGGACGGGTGAGGGTCAGCCTTCGGGGAAGTGTTAGGGTTAGGGTTCGGGCTAGGGTTAGGGTTAGGGGACGGGGACGGTTTAGGGTCCAGGTGAGGGTATGACAACGCTTTAGGGGGAGCGTACGTGTGAGGGCGCGGGTTAGTGTCAGCGTACAGGTTACGATTAGGGGACGGGTGAGGGTCAGGCTTCGGGGAAGGGTTAGGGTTAGGGTTCGGGCTAGGGTTAGGGTTAGGGGACGGGGACGGTTTAGGGTCCAGGTGAGTGTACGACAACGCTTTAGGGGGAGCGTACGTGTGAGGGCGCGGGTTAGTGTCAGCGTACGGGTTAGGATTAGGGGACGGGTGAGGGTCAGGCTTCGGGGAAGGGTTAGGGTTAGGGTTCGGGCTAGGGTTAGGGTTAGGGGACGGGGACGGTTTAGGGTCCAGGTGAGGGTACGACAACGCTCTAGGGGGAGCGTACGTGTGAGGGCGCGGGTTAGTGTCAGCGTACGGTTTAGGATTAGGGAACGGCTGAGGGTCAGGCTTCGGGGAAGGGTTAGGGTTAGGGTTCGGGCTAGGGTTAGGGTTAGGGGACGGGGACGGTTTAGGGTCCAGGTGAGGGTACGGCAACGCTCTAGGGGGAGCGTACGTGTGAGGGCGCGGGTTAGTGTCAGCGTACGGGTTAGGATTAGGGGACGGCTGAGGGTCAGGCTTCGGGGAAGAGTTAGGGTTAGGGTTCGGGCTAGGGTTAGGGTTAGGGGACGGGGACGGTTTAGGGTCAAGGTGAGGGTATGACAACGCTCTAGGGGGAGCGTACGTGTGAGGGCGCGGGTTAGTGTCAGCGTACGGGTTAGGATTAGGGGACGGCTGAGGGTCAGGCTTCGGGGAAGGGTTAGGGTTAGGGTTCGGGCTAGGGTTAGGGTTAGGGGACGGGGACGGTATAGGGTCCAGGTGAGGGTACGACAACGCTCTAGGGGGAGCGTACGTGTGAGGGCGCGGGTTAGTGTCAGCGTACGGGTTAGGATTAGGGGACGGCTGAGGGTCAGGCTTCGGGCAAGGGTTAGGGTTAGGGTTCGGGCTAGGGTTAGGGTTAGGGGACGGGGACGGTTTAGGGTCCAGGTGAGGGTACGACAACGCTCTAGGGGGAGCGTACGTGTGAGGGCGCGGGTTAGTGTCAGCGTACGGGTTAGGATTAGGGGACGGCTGAGGGTCAGGCTTCGGGGAAGTGTTAGGGTTAGGGTTCGGGCTAGGGTTAGGGTTAGGGAACGGGGACGGTTTAGGGTCCAGGTGAGGGTACGACAACGCTCTAGGGGGAGTGTACGTGTGAGGGCGCGGGTCAGTGTCAGCGTACGGGTTAGGATTAGGGGACGGCTGAGGGTCAGGCTTCGGGGAAGGGTTAGGGTTAGGGTTCGGGCTAGGGTTAGGGTTAGGGGACGGGGACGGTTTAGGGTCCAGGTGAGGGTACGACAACGCTCTAGGGGGAGCGTACGTGTGAGGGCGCGGGTTAGTGTCAGCGTACGGGTTAGGATTAGGGGACGGCTGAGGGTCAGGCTTCGGGGAAGGGTTAGGGTTAGGGTTCGGGCTAGGGTTAGGGTTAGGGGACGGGGACGGTTTAGGGTCCAGGTGAGGGTACGACAACGCTCTAGGGGGAGCGTACGTGTGAGGGCGCGGGTTAGTGTCAGCGTACGGGTTAGGATTAGGGGACGGGTGAGGGTCAGGCTTCGGGGAAGGGTTAGGGTTAGGGTTCGGGCTAGGGTTAGGGTTAGGGGACGGGGACGGTTTAGGGTCCAGGTGAGGGTACGAGAACGCTCTAGGGGGAGTGTACGTGTGAGGGCGCGGGTTAGTGTCAGCGTACGGGTTAGGATTAGGGGACGGCTGAGGGTCAGGCTTCGGGGAAGGGTTAGGGTTAGGGTTCGGGCTAGGGTTAGGTTTAGGGGACGGGGACGGTTTAGGGTCCAGGTGAGGGTACGACAACGCTCTAGGGGGAGCGTACGTGTGAGTGCGCGGGTTAGTGTCAGCGTACGGTTTAGGATTAGGGGACGGGTGAGTGTCAGGCTTCGGGGAAGGGTTAGGGTTAGGGTTCGGGCTAGGGTTAGGGTTAGGGGACGGGGACGGTTTAGGGTCCAGGTGAGGGTACGACAATGCTTTAGGGGGAGCGTACGTGTGAGGGCGTGGGTTAGTGTCAGCGTACGGCTTAGGATTAGGGGACGCGTGAGGGTCAGGCTTCGGGGAAGGGTTAGGGTTAGGGTTCGGGCTAGGGTTAGGGTTAGGGTACGGGGACGGTTTAGGGTCCAGGTGAGGGTACGACAACGCTTTAGGGGGAGCGTACGTGTGAGGGCGCGGGTTATTGTCAGCGTACGGGTTAGGATTAGGGGACGGGTGAGGGTCAGGCTTCGGGGAAGGGTTAGGGTTAGGGTTCGGGCTAGGGTTAGGGTTAGGGGACGGGGACGGTTTAGGGTCCAGGTGAGGGTACGACAACGCTTTAGGGGGAGCGTACGTGTGAGGGCGTGGGTTAGTGTCAGCGTACGGGTTAGGATTAGGGGATGGGTGAGGGTCAGGATTCGGGGAAGGGTTAGGGTTAGGGTTCGGGCTAGGGTTAGGGTTAGGGGACGGGGACGGTTTAGGGTCCAGGTGAGGGTACGACAACGCTTTAGGGGGAGCATACGTGTGAGGGCGCGGGTTAGTGTCAGCGTACGGGTTAGGATTAGGGGACGGCTGAGGGTCAGGCTTCGGGGAAGGGTTAGGGTTAGGGTTCGGGCTAGGGTTAGGGTTAGGGGACGGGGACGGTTTAGGGTCCAGGTGAGGGTACGACAACGCTTTAGGGGGAGCGTACGTGTTAGGGCGCGGGTTAGTGTCAGCGTACGGGTTAGGATTAGGGGACGGGTGAGGGTCAGGCTTCGGGGAAGGGTTAGGGTTAGGGTTCGGGCTAGGGTTAGGGTTAGGGGACGGGGACGGTTTAGGGTCCAGGTGAGGGTACGACAACGCTTTAGGGGGAGCGTACGTGTGAGGGCGCGGGTTAGTGTCAGCGTACGGGTTAGGATTAGGGGACGGGTGAGGGTCAGGCTTCGGAGAAGTGTTAGGGTTAGGGATCGGGCTAGGGTTAGGGTTAGGGGACGGGGACGGTTTAGGGTCCAGGTGAGGGTACGAAAACGCTTTAGGGGGAGAGTACGTGTGAGAGCGCCGGTGAGTGTCAGCGTACGGTTTAGGATTAGGGGCCGGGTGTGGGTCAGGCTTCAGGGAAGGGTTAGGGTTAGGGTTCGGGCTAGGGTTAGGGTTAGGGGACGGGGACGGTTTAGGTTTCAGGTGAGGGTACGACAACACTTTAGGGGGAGCGTACGTGTTAGGGCACGGGTTAGTGTCAGCGTACGGGTTAGGATTAGGGGACGGGTGAGGGTCAGGCTTCGGGGAAGGGTTAGGGTTAGGGTTCGGGCTAGGGTTAGGGTTAGGGGACGGGGACGGTTTAGGGTCCAGGTGAGGGTACGACAACGTTTTAGGGGGAGCGTACGTGTGAGGGCGCGGGTTAGTGTCAGCGTACGGGTTAGGATTAGGGGACGGCTGAGGGTCAGGCTTCGGGGAAGGGTTAGGGTTAGGGTTCGGGCTAGGGTTAGGGTTAGGGGACGGGGAAGGTTCAGGGTCCAGGTGAGGGTACGACAACGCTCTAGGGGGAGCGTACGTGTGAGGGCGTGGGTTAGTGTCAGCGTACGGGTTAGGATTAGGGGACGGGTAAGGGTCAGGCTTCGGGGAAGCATTAGGGTTAGGGTTCGGGCTAGGGTTAGGGTTAGGGGACAGGGACGGTTTAGGGTCCAGGTGAGGGTACGACAACGCTTTAGGGGGAGAGTACGTGTGAGGGCGCCGGTGAGTGTCAACGTACGGTTTAGGATTAGGGGACGGGTGAGGGTCAGGCTTCAGGGAAGGGTTAGGGTTAGGGTTCGGGCTAGGGTTAGGGTTAGGGGACGGGGACGGTTTAGGTTTCAGGTGAGGGTACGACAACACTTTAGGGGGAGCGTACGTGTGAGGGCGCGGGTTAGTGTCAGCGTACGGGTTAGGATTAGGGGACGGGTGAGGGTCAGGCTTCGGGGAAGGGTTAGGGTTAGGGTTCGGGCTAGGGTTAGGGTTAGGGGACGGGGACGGTTTAGGGTCCAGGTGAGGGTACGACAACGCTCTAGGGGGAGCGTACGTGTGAGGGCGCGGGTTAGTGTCAGCGTACGGGTTAGGATTAGGGGACGGGTGAGGGTCAGGCTTCGGGGAAGCATTAGGGTTAGGGTTCGGGCTAGGGTTAGGGTTAGGGGACGGGGACGTTTAGGGTCCAGGTGAGGGTACGACAACGCTTTAGGGGGAGAGTACGTGTGAGGGCGCCGGTGAGTGTCAGCGTACGGTTTAGGATTAGGGGACGGGTGAGGGTCAGGTTTCAGGGAAGGGTTAGGGTTAGGGTTCGGGCTAGGGTTAGGGTTAGGGGACGGGGACGGTTTAGGTTTCAGGTGAGGGTACGACAACACTTTAGGGGGAGCGTACGTGTGAGGGCGCGGGTTAGTGTCAGCGTACGGGTTAGGATTAGGGGACGGGTGAGGGTCAGGCTTCGGGGAAGTGTTAGGGTTAGGGTTCGGGCTAGGGTTATGGTTAGGGGACGGGGACGGTTTAGGGTCCAGGTGAGGGTATGACAACGCTTTAGGGGGAGAGTACGTGTGAGGGCGCGGGTTAGTGTCAGCGTACGGTTTAGGATTAGGGGACGGGTGAGGGTCAGGCTTCGGGGAAGGGTTAGGGTTAGGGTTCGGGCTAGGGTTAGGGTTAGGGGACGGGGACGGTTTAGGGTCCAGGTGAGGGTACGACAACGCTTTAGGGGGAGCGTATGTGTGAGGGCGCGGGTTAGTGTCAGCGTACGGGTTAGGATTAGGGGACGGCTGTGGGTCAGGCTTCGGGGAAGGGTTAGGGTTAGGGTTCGGGCTAGGGTTAGGGTTAGGGGACGGGGACGGTTTAGGGTCCAGGTGAGGGTACGACAACGCTTTAGGGGGAGCGTATGTGTGAGGGCGCGGGTTAGTGTCAGCGTACGGGTTAGGATTAGGGGACGGGTGAGGGTCAGGCTTCGGGGAAGGGTTAGGGTTAGGGTTCGGGCTAGGGTTAGGGTTAGGGGACGGGGACGGTTTAGGGTCCAGGTGAGGGTACGACAACGCTTTAGGGGGAGCGTACGTGTGAGGGCGCGGGTTAGTGTCAGCGTACGGGTTAGGATTAGGGGACGGGTGAGGGTCAGGCTTCGGGGAAGGGTTAGGGTTAGGGTTCGGGCTAGGGTTAGGGTTAGGGGACGGGGACGGTTTAGGGTCCAGGTGAGGGTACGACAACGCTTTAGGGGGAGCGTACGTGTGAGGGCGCGGGTTCGTGTCAGCGTACGGGTTAGGATTAGGGGACGGGTGAGGGTCAGGCTTCGGGGAAGGGTTAGGGTTAGGGTTCGGGCTAGGGTTAGGGTTAGGGGACAGGGACGGTTTAGGGTCCAGGAGAGGGTACGACAAAGCTTTAGGGGGATCGTACGTGTGAGGGCGTGGGTTAGTGTCAGAGTACGGGTTAGGATTAGGGGACGGGTGAGGGTCAGGCTTCGGGGAAGGGTTAGGGTTAGGGTTCGGGCTAGGGTTAGGGTTAGGGGACGGGGACGGTTTAGGGTACAGGTGAGGGTACGACAACGCTTTAGGGGGAGCGTAGGTTTGAGGGCGCGGGTTAGTGTCAGCGTACGGGTTAGGATTAGGGGACGGCTGAGGGTCAGGCTTCGGGGAAGGGTTAGGGTTAGGGTTCGGGCTAGGGTTAGGGTTAGGGGACGGGGACGGTTTAGGGTCCAGGTGAGTGTACGACAACGCTTTAGGGGGAGCGTACGTGTGAGGGCGCAGGTTAGTGTCAGCGTAAGGGTTAGGATTAGGGGACGGGTGAGGGTCAGGCTTCGGGGAAGTGTTAGGGTTAGCGTTCAGGCTAGGGTTAGGGTTAGGGGACGGGGACGGTTTAGGGTCCAGGTGAGTGTACCACAACGCTTTAGGGGGATCGTACGTGTGAGGGCGCGGGTTAGTGTCAGCGTACGGGTTAGGATTAGGGGACGGGTGAGGGTCAGGCTTCGGGGAAGGGTTAGGGTTAGGGTTCGGGCTAGGGTTAGGGTTAGGGGACGGGGACGGTTTAGGGTCCAGGTGAGGGTACGACAACGCTTTAGGGGGAGCGTACATGTGAGGGCGCGGGTTAGTGTCAGCGTACGGGTTAGGATTAGGGGACGGGTGAGGGTCAGGCTTCGGGGAAGGGTTAGGGTTAGGGTTCGGGCTAGGGTTAGGGTTAGGGGACGGGGACGGTTTAGGCTCCAGGTGAGGGTACGACAACGCTTTAGGGGGAGCGTACGTGTGAGGGCGCGGGTTAGTGTCAGCGTACGGGTTAGGATTAGGGGACGGGTGAGGGTCAGGCTTCGGGGAAGGGTTAGGGTTAGGGTTCGGGCTAGGGTTAGGGTTAGGGGACGGGGACGGTTTAGGGTCCAGGTGAGGGTACGACAACGCTTTAGGGGGAGCGTACGTGTGAGGGCGCGGGTTAGTGTCAGCGTACGGTTTAGGATTAGGGGACGGGTGAGGGTCAGACTTCGGGGAAGGGTTAGGGTTAGGGTTCGGGCTAGGGTTAGGGTTAGGGGACGGGGACGGTTTAGGGTCCAGGTGAGTGTATGACAACGCTTTAGGGGGAGCGTACGTGTGAGGGCGCGGGTTAGTGTCAGCGTACGGTTTAGGATTAAGGGACGGGTGAGGGTCAGGCTTCGGGGAATGGTTAGGGTTAGGGTTCGGGCTAGGGTTAGGGTTAGGGGACGGGGACGGTTTAGGGTCCAGGTGAGGGTACGACAACGCTTTAGGGGGAGCGTATGTGTGAGGGCGCGGGTTAGTGTCAGGGTACGGGTTAGGATTAGGGGACGGGTGAGGGTCAGGCTTCGGGGAAGTGTTAGGGTTAGGGTTCGGGCTAGGGTTAGGGTTAGGGGACGGGGACGGTTTAGGGTCCAGGTGAGGGTACGACAACGCTTTAGGGGGAGCGTACGTGTGAGGGCGCGGGTTAGTGTCAGCGTACAGGTTAGGATTAGGGGACGGGTGAGGGTCAGGCTTCGGGGAAGGGTTAGGGTTAGGGTTCGGGCTAGGGTTAGGGTTAGGGGACGGGGACGGTTTAGGGTCCAGGTGAGTGTACGACAACGCTTTAGGGGGAGCGTACGTGTGAGGGCGCGGGTTAGTGTCAGCGTACGGGTTAGGATTAGGGGACGGGTGAGGGTCAGGCTTCGGGGAAGGGTTAGGGTTAGGGTTCGGGCTAGGGTTAGGGTTAGGGGACGGGGACGGTTTAGGGTCCAGGTGAGGGTACGACAACGCTCTAGGGGGAGCGTACGTGTGAGGGCGCGGGTTAGTGTCAGCGTACGGTTTAGGATTAGGGAACGGCTGAGGGTCAGGCTTCGGGGAAGGGTTAGGGTTAGGGTTCGGGCTAGGGTTAGGGTTAGGGGACGGGGACGGTTTAGGGTCCAGGTGAGGGTACGACAACGCTCTAGGGGGAGCGTACGTGTGAGGGCGCGGGTTAGTGTCAGCGTACGGGTTAGGATTAGGGGACGGGTGAGGGTCAGGCTTCGGGGAAGAGTTAGGGTTAGGGTTCGGGCTAGGGTTAGGGTTAGGGGACGGGGACGGTTTAGGGTCAAGGTGAGGGTACGACAACGCTTTAGGGGGAGCGTACGTGTGAGGGCGCGGGTTCGTGTCAGCGTACGGGTCAGGATTAGGGGACGGGTGTGGGTCAGGCTTCGGGGAAGGGTTAGGGTTAGGGTTCGGGCTAGGGTTAGGGTTAGGGGACAGGGACGGTTTAGGGTCCAGGTGAGGGTACGACAACGCTTTAGGGGGATCGTACGTGTGAGGGCGTGGGTTAGTGTCAGCGTACGGGTTAGGATTAGGGGACGGGTGAGGGTCAGGCTTCGGGGAAGGGTTAGGGTTAGGGTTCGGGCTAGGGTTAGGGTTAGGGGACGGGGACGGTTTAGGGTCCAGGTGAGGGTACGACAACGCTCTAGGGGGAGCGTACGTGTGAGGGCGCGGGTTAGTGTCAGCGTACGGGTTAGGATTAGGGGACGGCTGAGGGTCAGGCTTCGGGGAAGGGTTAGGGTTAGGGTTCGGGCTAGGGTTAGGGTTAGGGGACGGGGACGGTTTAGGGTCCAGGTGAGGGTACGACAATGCTCTAGGGGGAGCGTACGTGTGAGGGCGCGGGTTAGTGTCAGCGTACGGGTTAGGATTAGGGGACGGCTGAGGGTCAGGCTTCGGGGAAGGGTTAGGGTTAGGGTTCGGGCTAGGGTTAGGGTTAGGGGACGGGGACGGTTTAGGGTCCAGGTGAGGGTACGAGAACGCTCTAGGGGGAGTGTACGTGTGAGGGCGCGGGTTAGTGTCAGCGTACGGGTTAGGATTAGGGGACGGCTGAGGGCCAGGCTTCGGGGAAGGGTTAGGGTTAGGGTTCGGGCTAGGGTTAGGGTTAGGGGACGGGGACGGTTTAGGGTCCAGGTGAGGGTACGACAACGCTCTAGGGGGAGCGTACGTGTGAGTGCGCGGGTTAGTGTCAGCGTACGGTTTAGGATTAGGGGACGGGTGAGTGTCAGGCTTCGGGGAAGGGTTAGGGTTAGGGTTCGGGCTAGGGTTAGGGTTAGGGGACGGGGACGGTTTAGGGTCCAGGTGAGGGTACGACAATGCTTTAGGGGGAGCGTACGTGTGAGGGCGTGGGTTAGTGTCAGCGTACGGCTTAGGATTAGGGGACGCGTGAGGGTCAGGCTTCGGGGAAGGGTTAGGGTTAGGGTTCGGGCTAGGGTTAGGGTTAGGGTACGGGGACGGTTTAGGGTCCAGGTGAGGGTACGACAACGCTTTAGGGGGAGCGTACGTGTGAGGGCGCGGGTTAGTGTCAGTGTAAGGGTTAGGATTAGGGGACGGG
Source organism: Globicephala melas (assembly GCF_963455315.2). Taxonomy (NCBI): domain Eukaryota; kingdom Metazoa; phylum Chordata; class Mammalia; order Artiodactyla; family Delphinidae; genus Globicephala; species Globicephala melas. The sequence continues at coordinate 57,901 of NW_027207477.1, read as the reverse complement.
TGAGGGTCAGGCTTCGGGGAAGGGTTAGGGTTAGGGTTCGGGCTAGGGTTAGGGTTAGGGGACGGGGACGGTTTAGGGTCCAGGTGAGGGTACGACAACGCTTTAGGGGGAGCGTACGTGTGAGGGCGCGGGTTAGTGTCAGCGTACGGGTTAGGATTAGGGGACGGGTGAGGGTCAGGATTCGGGGAAGGGTTAGGGTTAGGGTTCGGGCTAGGGTTAGGGTTAGGGGACGGGGACGGTTTAGGGTCCAGGTGAGGGTACGACAACGCTTTAGGGGGAGCGTACGTGTAAGGGCGCGGGTTAGTGTCAGCGTACGGGTTAGGATTAGGGGACGGCTGAGGGTCAGGCTTCGGGGAAGGGTTAGGGTTAGGGTTCGGGCTAGGGTTAGGGTTAGGGGACGGGGAAGGTTTAGGGTCCAGGTGAGGGTACGACAACGCTTTAGGGGGAGCGTACGTGTTAGGGCGCGGGTTAGTGTCAGCGTACGGGTTAGGATTAGGGGACGGGTGAGGGTCAGGCTTCGGGGAAGGGTTAGGGTTAGGGTTCGGGCTAGGGTTAGGGTTAGGGGACGGGGACGGTTTAGGGTCCAGGTGAGGGTACGACAACGCTTTAGGGGGAGCGTACGTGTGAGGGCGCGGGTTAGTGTCAGCGTACGGGTTAGGATTAGGGGACGGGTGAGGGTCAGGCTTCGGAGAAGGGTTAGGGTTAGGGATCGGGCTAGGGTTAGGGTTAGGGAACGGGGACGGTATAGGGTCCACGTGAGGGTACGACAACGCTTTAGGGGAAGAGTACGTGTGAGAGCGCCGGTGAGTGTCAGCGTACGGTTTAGGATTAGGGGACGGGTGAGGGTCAGGCTTCAGGGAAGGGTTAGGGTTAGGGTTCGGGCTAGGGTTAGGGTTAGGGGACGGGGACGGTTTAGGTTTCAGGTGAGGGTACGACAACACTTTAGGGGGAGCGTACGTGTGAGGGCGCGGGTTAGTGTCAGCGTACGGTTTAGGATTAGGGGACGGGTGAGGGTCAGGCTTCGGGGAAGGGTTAGGGTTAGGGTTCGGGCTAGGGTTAGGGTTAGCGGACGGGGACGGTTTAGGGTCCAGGTGAGGGTACGACAACGCTTTAGGGGGAGCGTACGTGTGAGGGCGCGGGTTAGTGTCAGCGTACGGGTTAGGATTAGGGGACGGGTGAGGGTCAGGCTTCGGGGAAGGGTTAGGGTTAGGGTTCGGGCTAGGGTTAGGGTTAGGGGACGGGGACGGTTTAGGGTCCAGGTGAGGGTACGGCAACGCTTTAGGGGGAGCGTACGTGTGAGGGCGCGGGTTACTGTCAGCGTACGGGTTAGGATTAGGGGACGGGTGAGGGTCAGGATTCGGGGAAGGGTTAGGGTTAGGGTTCGGGCTAGGGTTAGGGTTAGGGGACGGGGACGGTTTAGGGTCCAGGTGAGGGTACGACAACGCTTTACGGGGAGCGTACGTGTGAGGGCGCGGGTTAGTGTCAGCGTACGGGTTAGGATTAGGGGACGGGTGAGGGTCAGGCTTCGGGGAAGGGTTAGGGTTAGGGTTCGGGCTAGGGTTAGGGTTAGGGGACGGGGACGGTTTAGGGTCCAGGTGAGGGTACGACAACGCTTTAGGAGGAGCGTACGTGTTAGGGCACGGGTTAGTGTCAGCGTACGGGTTAGGATTAGGGGACGGGTGAGGGTCAGGCTTCGGGGAAGGGTTAGGGTTAGGGTTCGGGCTAGGGTTAGGGTTAGGGGACGGGGACGGTTTAGGGTCCAGGTGAGGGTACGACAACGTTTTAGGGGGAGCGTACGTGTGAGGGCGCGGGTTAGTGTCAGCGTACGGGTTAGGATTAGGGGACGGGTGAGGGTCAGGCTTCGGAGAAGGTTTAGGGTTAGGGTTCGGGCTAGGGTTAGGGTTAGGGGACGGGGACGGTTTAGGGTCCAGGTGAGGGTACGACAACGCTTTCGGGGGAGAGTACGTGTGAGGGCGCTGGTGAGTGTCAGCGTACGGTTTAGGATTAGGGGACGGGTGAGGGTCAGGCTTCAGGGAAGGGTTAGGGTTAGGGTTCGGGCTAGGGTTAGGGTTAGGGGACGGGGACGGTTTAGGTTTCAGGTGAGGGTACGACAACACTTTAGGGGGAGCGTACGTGTGAGGGCGCGGGTTAGTGTCAGCGTACGGGTTAGGATTAGGGGACGGGTGAGGGTCAGGCTTCGGGGAAGGGTTAGGGTTAGGGTTCGGGCTAGGGTTAGGGTTAGGGGACGGGGACGGTTTAGGGTCCAGGTGAGGGTGCGACAACGCTTTAGGGGGAGCGTACGTGTGAGGGCGCGGGTTAGTGTCAGCATACGGGTTAGGATTAGGGGACGGCTGAGGGTCAGGCTTCGGGGAAGGGTTAGGGTTAGGGTTCGGGCTAGGGTTAGGGTTAGGGGACGGGGAAGGTTCAGGGTCCAGGTGAGGGTACGACAACGCTCTAGGGGGAGCGTACGTGTGAGGGCGCGGGTTAGTGTCAGCGTACGGGTTAGGATTAGGGGACGGGTAAGGGTCAGGCTTCGGGGCAGCATTAGGGTTAGGGTTCGGGCTAGGGTTAGGGTTAGGGGACGGGGACGGTTTAGGGTCCAGGTGAGGGTACGACAACGCTTTAGGGGGAGAGTACGTGTGAGGGCGCCGGTGAGTGTTAGCGTACGGTTTAGGATTAGGGGACGGGTGAGTGTCAGGCTTCAGGGAAGGGTTAGGGTTAGGGTTCGGGCTAGGGTTAGGGTTAGGGGACGGGGACGGTTTAGGTTTCAGGTGAGGGTACGACAACACTTTAGGGGGAGCGTACGTGTGAGGGCGCGGGTTAGTGTCAGCGTACGGGTTAGGATTAGGGGACGGGTGAGGGTCAGGCTTCGGGGAAGGGTTAGGGTTAGGGTTCGGGCTAGGGTTAGGGTTAGGGGACGGGGACGGTTTAGGGTCCAGGTGAGGGTACGACAACGCTCTAGGGGGAGCGTACGTGTGAGGGCGCGGGTTAGTGTCAGCGTACGGGTTAGGATTAGGGGACGGGTGAGGGTCAGGCTTCGGGGAAGCAGTAGGGTTAGGGTTCGGGCTAGGGTTAGGGTTAGGGGACGGGGACGTTTAGGGTCCAGGTGAGGGTACGACAACGCTTTAGGGGGAGAGTACGTGTGAGGGCGCCGGTGAGTGTCAGCGTACGGTTTAGGATTAGGGGACGGGTGAGGGTCAGGCTTCAGGGAAGGGTTAGGGTTAGGGTTCGGGCTAGGGTTAGGGTTAGGGGACGGGGACGGTTTAGGTATCAGGTGAGGGTACGACAACACTTTAGGGGGAGCGTACGTGTGAGGGCGCGGGTTAGTGTCAGCGTACGGGTTAGGATTAGGGGACGGGTGAGGGTCAGGCTTCGGGGAAGTGTTAGGGTTAGGGTTCGGGCTAGGGTTATGGTTAGGGGACGGGGACGGTTTAGGGTCCAGGTGAGGGTATGACAACGCTTTAGGGGGAGAGTACGTGTGAGGGCGCTGGTTAGTGTCAGCGTACGGTTTAGGATTAGGGGACGGGTGAGGGTCAGGCTTCGGGGAAGGGTTAGGGTTAGGGTTCGGGCTAGGGTTAGGGTTAGGGGACGGGGACGGTTTAGGGTCCAGGTGAGGGTACGACAACGCTTTAGGGGGAGCGTACGTGTGAGGGCGCGGGTTAGTGTCAGCGTACGGGTTAGGATTAGGGGACGGCTGAGGGTCAGGCTTCGGGGAAGGGTTAGGGTTAGGGTTCGGGCTAGGGTTAGGGTTAGGGGACGGGGACGGTTTAGGGTCCAGGTGAGGGTACGACAACGCTTTAGGGGGAGCGTACGTGTGAGGGCGCGGGTTAGTGTCAGCGTACGGGTTAGGATTAGGGGACGGGTGAGGGTCAGGCTTCGGGGAAGGGTTAGGGTTAGGGTTCGGGCTAGGGTTAGGGTTAGGGGACGGGGACGGTTTAGGGTCCAGGTGAGGGTACGACAACGCTTTAGGGGGAGCGTACGTGTGAGGGCGCGGGTTCGTGTCAGCGTACGGGTTAGGATTAGGGGACGGGTGAGGGTCAGGCTTCGGGGAAGGGTTAGGGTTAGGGTTCGGGCTAGGGTTAGGGTTAGGGGACAGGGACGGTTTAGGGTCCAGGTGAGGGTACGACAACGCTTTAGGGGGATCGTACGTGTGAGGGCGTGGGTTAGTGTCAGAGTACGTGTTAGGATTAGGGGACGGGTGAGGGTCAGCTTTCGGGGAAGGGTTAGGGTTAGGGTTCGGGCTAGGGTTAGGGTTAGGGGACGGGGACGGTTTAGGGTCCAGGTGAGGGTACGACAACGCTTTAGGGGGAGCGTACGTGTGAGGGCGCGGGTTAGTGTCAGCGTACGGGTTAGGATTAGGGGACGGCTGAGGGTCAGGCTTCGGGGAAGGGTTAGGGTTAGGGTCGGGCTAGGGTTAGGGTTAGGGGACGGGGACGGTTTAGGGTCCAGGTGAGTGTACGACAACGCTTTAGGGGGAGCGTACGTGTGAGGGCGCAGGTTAGTGTCAGCTTAAGGGTTAGGATTAGGGGACGGGTGAGGGTCAGGCTTCGGGGAAGTGTTAGGGTTAGGGTTCAGGCTAGGGTTAGGGTTAGGGGATGGGGACGGTTTAGGGTCCAGGTCAGTGTACCACAACGCTTTAGGGGGATCGTACGTGTGAGGGCGTGGGTTAGTGTCAGCGTACGGGTTAGGATTAGGGGACGGGTGAGGGTCAGGCTTCGGGGAAGGGTTAGGGTTAGGGTTCGGGCTAGGGTTAGGGTTAGGGGACGGGGACGGTTTAGGGTCCAGGTGAGGGTACGACAACGCTTTAGGGGGAGCGTACATGTGAGGGCGCGGGTTAGTGTCAGCGTACGGGTTAGGATTAGGGGACGGGTGAGGGTCAGGCTTCGGGGAAGGGTTAGGGTTAGGGTTCGGGCTAGGGTTAGGGTTAGGGGACGGGGACGGTTTAGGCTCCAGGTGAGGGTACGACAACGCTTTAGGGGGAGCGTACGTGTGAGGGCGCGGGTTAGTGTCAGCGTACGGGTTAGGATTAGGGGACGGGTGAGGGTCAGGCTTCGGGGAAGGGTTAGGGTTAGGGTTCGGGCTAGGGTTAGGGTTAGGGGACGGGGACGGTTTAGGGTCCAGGTGAGGGTACGACAACGCTCTAGGGGGAGCGTACGTGTGAGGGCGCGGGTTAGTGTCAGCGTACGGGTTAGGATTAGGGGACGGTTGAGGGTCAGGCTTCGGGGAAGAGTTAGGGTTAGGGTTCGGGCTAGGGTTAGGGTTAGGGGACGGGGACGGTTTAGGGTCAAGGTGAGGGTACGACAACGCTTTAGGGGGAGCGTACGTGTGAGGGCGCGGGTTCGTGTCAGCGTACGGGTTAGGATTAGGTGACGGGTGAGGGTCAGGCTTCGGGGAAGGGTTAGGGTTAGGGTTCGGGCTAGGGTTAGGGTTAGGGGACAGGGACGGTTTAGGGTCCAGGTGAGGGTACGACAACGCTTTAGGGGGATCGTACGTGTGAGGGCGTGGGTTAGTGTCAGCGTACGGGTTAGGATTAGGGGACGGGTGAGGGTCAGGCTTCGGGGAAGGGTTAGGGTTAGGGTTCGGGCTAGGGTTAGGGTTAGGGGACGGGGACGGTTTAGGGTCCAGGTGAGGGTACGACAACGCTTTAGGGGGAGCGTACGTGTGAGGGCGCGGGTTAGTGTCAGCGTACGGGTTAGGATTAGGGGACGGCTGAGGGTCAGGCTTCGGGGAAGGGTTAGGGTTAGGGTTCGGGCTAGGGTTAGGGTTAGGGGACGGGGACGGTTTAGGGTCCAGGTGAGTGTACGACAACGCTTTAGGGGGAGCGTACGTGTGAGGGCGCGGGTTAGTGTCAGCGTAAGGGTTAGGATTAGGGGACGTGTGAGGGTCAGGCTTCGGGGAAGTGTTAGGGTTAGGGTTCAGGCTAGGGTTAGGGTTAGGGGACGGGGACGGTTTAGGCTCCAGGTGAGGGTACGACAACGCTTTAGGGGGAGCGTACGTGTGAGGGCGCGGGTTAGTGTCAGCGTACGGGTTAGGATTAGGGGACGGGTGAGGGTCAGGCTTCGGGGAAGGGTTAGGGTTAGGGTTCGGGCTAGGGTTAGGGTTAGGGGACGGGGACGGTTTAGGGTCCAGGTGAGGGTACGACAACGCTCTATGGGGAGCGTACGTGTGAGGGCGCGGGTTAGTGTCAGCGTACGGGTTAGGATTAGGGGACGGCTGAGGGTCAGGCTTCGGGGAAGGGTTAGGGTTAGGGTTCGGGCTAGGGTTAGGGTTAGGGGACGGGGACGGTTTAGGGTCCAGGTGAGGGTACGACAACGCTCTAGGGGGAGCGTACATGTGAGGGCGCGGGTTAGTGTCAGCGTACGGGTTAGGATTAGGGGACGACTGAGGGTCAGGCTTCGGGGAAGGTTTAGGGTTAGGGTTCGGGCTAGGGTTAGGGTTAGGGGACGGGGACGGTTTAGGGTCCAGGTGAGGGTACGACAACGCTCTAGGGGGAGCGTACGTGTGAGGGCGCGGGTTAGTGTCAGCGTACGGGTTAGGATTAGGGGACGGCTGAGGGTCAGGCTTCGGGGAAGTGTTAGGGTTAGGGTTCGGGCTAGGGTTAGGGTTAGGGGACGGGGACGGTTTAGGGTCCAGGTGAGGGTACGACAACGCTCTAGGGGGAGCGTACGTGTGAGGGCGCGGGTTAGTGTCAGCGTACGGGTTAGGATTAGGGGACGGGTGAGGGTCAGGCTTCGGGGAAGGGTTAGGGTTAGGGTTCGGGCTAGGGTTAGGGTTAGGGGACGGGGACGGTTCAGGGTCCAGGTGAGGGTACGACAACGCTCTAGGGGGAGCGTACGTGTGAGGGCGCGGGTTAGTGTCAGCGTACGGGTTAGGATTAGGGGACGGCTGAGGGTCAGGCTTCGGGGAAGGGTTAGGGTTAGGGTTCGGGCTAGGGTTAGGGTTAGGGGACGGGGACGGTTTAGGGTCCAGGTGAGGGTACGACAACGCTCTAGGGGGAGCGTACGTGTGAGGGCGCGGGTTAGTGTCAGCGTACGGGTTAGGATTAGGGGACGGCTGAGGGTCAGGCTTGGGGGAAGGGTTAGGGTTAGGGTTAGGGCTAGGGTTAGGGTTAGGGGACGGAGACGGTTTAGGGTCCAGGTGAGGGTACGACAACGCTCTAGGGGGAGCGTACGTGTGAGGGCGCGGGTTAGTGTCAGCGTACGGGTTAGGATTAGGGGACGGCTGAGGGTCAGGCTTCGGGGAAGGGTTAGGGTTAGGGTTCGGGCTAGGGTTAGGGTTAGGGGATGGGGACGGTTCAGGGTCCAGGTGAGGGTACGACAACGCTCTAGGGGGAGCGTACGTGTGAGGGCGCGGGTTAGTGTCAGCGTACGGGTTAGGATTAGGGGACGGGTGAGGGTCAGGCTTCGGGGAAGTGTTAGGGTTAGGGTTCGGGCTAGGGTTAGGGTTAGGGGACGGGGACGGTTCAGGGTCCAGGTGAGGGTACGACAACGCTCTAGGGGGAGCGTACGTGTGAGGGCGCGGGTTAATGTCAGCGTACGGGTTAGGATTAGGGGACGGCTGAGGGTCAGGCTTCGGGGAAGGGTTAGGGTTAGGGTTCGGGCTAGGGTTAGGGTTAGGGGACGGGGACGGTTTAGGGTCCAGGTGAGGGTACGACAACGCTCTAGGGGGAGCGTACGTGTGAGGGCGCGGGTTAGTGTCAGCGTACGGGTTAGGATTAGGGGACGGGTGAGGGTCAGGCTTCGGGGAAGGGTTAGGGTTAGGGTTCGGGCTAGGGTTAGGGTTAGGGGACGGGGACGGTTCAGGGTCCAGGTGAGGGTACAACAACGCTCTAGGGGGAGCGTACGTGTGAGGGCACGGGTTAGTGTCAGCGTACGGGTTAGGATTAGGGGACGGGTGAGGGTCAGGCTTCGGGGAAGGGTTAGGGTTAGGGTTCGGGCTAGGGTTAGGGTTAGGGGACGGGGACGGTTTAGGGTCCAGGTGAGGGTACGACAACGCTCTAGGGGGAGCGTACGTGTGAGGGCGCGGGTTAGTGTCAGCGTACGTGTTAGGATTAGGGGACGGCTGAGGGTCAGCATTCGGGGAAGGGTTAGGGTTAGGGTTCGGGCTAGGGTTAGGGTTAGGGGACGGGGACGGTTCAGGGTCCAGGTGAGGGTACGACAATGCTCTAGGGGGAGCGTACGTGTGAGGGCGCGGGTTAGTGTCAGCGTACGGGTTAGGATTAGGGGACGGCTGAGGGTCAGGCTTCGGGGAAGGGTTAGGGTTAGGGTTCGGGCTAGGGTTAGGGTTAGGGGACGGGGACGGTTCAGGGTCCAGGTGAGGGTACGACAATGCTCTAGGGGGAGCGTACGTGTGAGGGCGCGGGTTAGTGTCAGCGTACGGGTTAGGATTAGGGGACGGCTGAGGGTCAGGCTTCGGGGAAGGGTTAGGGTTAGGGTTTGTGCTAGGGTTAGGGTTAGGGGACGGGGACGGTTCAGGGTCCAGGTGAGGGTACGACAACGCTCTAGGGGGAGCGTACGTGTGAGGGCGCGGGTTAGTGTCAGCGTACGGGTTAGGATTAGGGGACGGCTGAGGGTCAGGCTTCGGGGAAGGGTTAGGGTTAGGGTTCGGGCTAGGGTTAGGGTTAGGGGACGGGGACGGTTCAGGGTCCAGGTGAGGGTACGACAACGCTCTAGGGGGAGCGTACGTGTGAGGGCGCGGGTTAGTGTCAGCGTACGGGTTAGGATTAGGGGACGGCTGAGGGTCAGGCTTCGGGGAAGGGTAAGGGTTAGGGTTCGGGCTAGGGTTAGGGTTAGGGGACGGGGACGGTTCAGGGTCCAGGTGAGGGTACGACAACGCTCTAGGGGGAGCGTACGTGTGAGGGCGCTGGTTAGTGTCAGCGTACGGGTTAGGATTATGGGACGGCTGAGGGTCAGGTTTCGGGGAAGGGTTAGGGTTAGGGTTCGGGTTAGGGTTAGGGGACGGGGATGGTTTAGGGTCCAGGTGAGGGTACGACAACGCTCTAGGGGGAGCGTACGTGTGAGGGCGTGGGTTAGTGTCAGCGTACGGGTTAGGATTAGGGGACGGCTGAGGGTCAGGCTTCGGGGAAGGGTTAGGGTTAGGGTTCGGGCTAGGGTTAGGGTTAGGGGACGGGGACGGTTCAGGGTCCAGGTGAGGGTACGACAACGCTCTAGGGGGAGCGTACGTGTGAGGGCGCGGGTTAGTGTCAGCGTACGGGTTAGGATTAGGGGACGGCTGAGGGTCAGGCTTCGGGGAAGGGTTAGGGTTAGGGTTCGGGCTAGGGTTAGGGTTAGGGGACGGGGACGGTTCAGGGTCCAGGTGAGGGTACGACAACGCTCTAGGGGGAGCGTACGTGTGAGGGCGTGGGTTAGTGTCAGCGTACGGGTTAGGATTAGGGGACGGCTGAGGGTCAGGCTTCGGGGAAGGGTTAGGGTTAGGGTTCGGGCTAGGCTTAGGGTTAGGGGACGGGGACGGTTCAGGGTCCAGGTGAGGGTACGACAACGCTCTAGGGGGAGCGTACGTGTGAGGGCGCGGGTTAGTGTCAGCGTACGGGTTAGGATTAGGGGACGGGTGAGGGTCAGGCTTCGGGGAAGGGTTAGGGTTAGGGTTCGGGCTAAGGTTAGGGTTAGGGGACGGGGACGGTTTAGGGTCCAGGTGAGGGTACGACAACGCTCTAGGGGGAGCGTACGTGTGAGGGCGCGGGTTAGTGTCAGCGTACGGGTTAGGATTAGGGGACGGCTGAGGGTCAGGCTTCGGGGAAGGGTTAGGGTTAGGGTTCAGGCTAGGGTTAGGGTTAGGGGACGGGGACGGTTTTGGGTCCAGGTGAGGGTACGACAACGCTCTAGGGGGAGCGTACGTGTGAGGGCGCGGGTTAGTGTCAGCGTACGGGTTAGGATTAGGGGACGGCTGAGGGTCAGGCTTCGGGGAAGGGTTAGGGTTAGGGTTCGGGCTAGGGTTAGTGTTAGGGGACGGGGACGGTTTAGGGTCCAGGTGAGGGTACGACAACGCTCTAGGGGGAGCGTATGTGTGAGGGCGCGGGTTAGTGTCAGCGTACGGGTTAGGATTAGGGGACGGCTGAGGGTCAGGCTTCGGGGAAGGGTTAGGGTTAGGGTTCGGGCTAGGGTTAGGGTTAGGGGACGGGGACGGTTTAGGGTCCAGGTGAGGGTACGACAACGCTCTAGGGGGAGCGTACGTGTGAGGGCGCGGGTTAGTGTCAGCGTACGGGTTAGGATTAGGGGACGGCTGAGGGTCAGGCTTCGGGGAAGGGTTAGGGTTAGGGTTCGGGCTAGGGTTAGGGTTAGGGGACGGGGACGGTTTAGTGTCCAGGTGAGTGTACGACAACGCTTTAGGGGGAGCGTACGTGTGAGGGCGCAGGTTAGTGTCAGCGTAAGGGTTAGGATTAGGGGACGGGTGAGGGTCAGGCTTCGGGGAAGTGTTAGGGTTAGCGTTCAGGCTAGGGTTAGGGTTAGGGGACGGGGACGGTTTAGGGTCCAGGTGAGTGTACCACAACGCTTTAGGGGGATCGTACGTGTGAGGGCGCGGGTTAGTGTCAGCGTACGGGTTAGGATTAGGGGACGGGTGAGGGTCAGGCTTCGGGGAAGGGTTAGGGTTAGGGTTCGGGCTAGGGTTAGGGTTAGGGGACGGGGACGGTTTAGGGTCCAGGTGAGGGTACGACAACGCTTTAGGGGGAGCGTACATGTGAGGGCGCGGGTTAGTGTCAGCGTACGGGTTAGGATTAGGGGACGGGTGAGGGTCAGGCTTCGGGGAAGGGTTAGGGTTAGGGTTCGGGCTAGGGTTAGGGTTAGGGGACGGGGACGGTTTAGGCTCCAGGTGAGGGTACGACAACGCTTTAGGGGGAGCGTACGTGTGAGGGCGCGGGTTAGTGTCAGCGTACGGGTTAGGATTAGGGGACGGGTGAGGGTCAGGCTTCGGGGAAGGGTTAGGGTTAGGGTTCGGGCTAGGGTTAGGGTTAGGGGACGGGGACGGTTTAGGGTCCAGGTGAGGGTACGACAACGCTTTAGGGGGAGCGTACGTGTGAGGGCGCGGGTTAGTGTCAGCGTACGGTTTAGGATTAGGGGACGGGTGAGGGTCAGGCTTCGGGGAAGGGTTAGGGTTAGGGTTCGGGCTAGGGTTAGGGTTAGGGGACGGGGACGGTTTAGGGTCCAGGTGAGTGTATGACAACGCTTTAGGGGGAGCGTACGTGTGAGGGCGCGGGTTAGTGTCAGCGTACGGTTTAGGATTAAGGGACGGGTGAGGGTCAGGCTTCGGGGAATGGTTAGGGTTAGGGTTCGGGCTAGGGTTAGGGTTAGGGGACGGGGACGGTTTAGGGTCCAGGTGAGGGTACGACAACGCTTTAGGGGGAGCGTATGTGTGAGGGCGCGGGTTAGTGTCAGGGTACGGGTTAGGATTAGGGGACGGGTGAGGGTCAGGCTTCGGGGAAGTGTTAGGGTTAGGGTTCGGGCTAGGGTTAGGGTTAGGGGACGGGGACGGTTTAGGGTCCAGGTGAGGGTACGACAACGCTTTAGGGGGAGCGTACGTGTGAGGGCGCGGGTTAGTGTCAGCGTACAGGTTAGGATTAGGGGACGGGTGAGGGTCAGGCTTCGGGGAAGGGTTAGGGTTAGGGTTCGGGCTAGGGTTAGGGTTAGGGGACGGGGACGGTTTAGGGTCCAGGTGAGTGTACGACAACGCTTTAGGGGGAGCGTACGTGTGAGGGCGCGGGTTAGTGTCAGCGTACGGGTTAGGATTAGGGGACGGGTGAGGGTCAGGCTTCGGGGAAGGGTTAGGGTTAGGGTTCGGGCTAGGGTTAGGGTTAGGGGACGGGGACGGTTTAGGGTCCAGGTGAGGGTACGACAACGCTCTAGGGGGAGCGTACGTGTGAGGGCGCGGGTTAGTGTCAGCGTACGGTTTAGGATTAGGGAACGGCTGAGGGTCAGGCTTCGGGGAAGGGTTAGGGTTAGGGTTCGGGCTAGGGTTAGGGTTAGGGTTAGGGGACGGTTTAGGGTCCAGGTGAGGGTACGACAACGCTCTAGGGGGAGCGTACGTGTGAGGGCGCGGGTTAGTGTCAGCGTACGGGTTAGGATTAGGGGACGGGTGAGGGTCAGGCTTCGGGGAAGAGTTAGGGTTAGGGTTCGGGCTAGGGTTAGGGTTAGGGGACGGGGACGGTTTAGGGTCAAGGTGAGGGTACGACAACGCTTTAGGGGGAGCGTACGTGTGAGGGCGCGGGTTCGTGTCAGCGTACGGGTTAGGATTAGTGGACGGGTGTGGGTCAGGCTTCGGGGAAGGGTTAGGGTTAGGGTTCGGGCTAGGGTTAGGGTTAGGGGACAGGGACGGTTTAGGGTCCAGGTGAGGGTACGACAACGCTTTAGGGGGATCGTACGTGTGAGGGCGTGGGTTAGTGTCAGCGTACGGGTTAGGATTAGGGGACGGGTGAGGGTCAGGCTTCGGGGAAGGGTTAGGGTTAGGGTTCGGGCTAGGGTTAGGGTTAGGGGACGGGGACGGTTTAGGGTCCAGGTGAGGGTACGACAACGCTCTAGGGGGAGCGTACGTGTGAGGGCGCGGGTTAGTGTCAGCGTACGGGTTAGGATTAGGGGACGGCTGAGGGTCAGGCTTCGGGGAAGGGTTAGGGTTAGGGTTCGGGCTAGGGTTAGGGTTAGGGGACGGGGACGGTTTAGGGTCCAGGTGAGGGTACGACAATGCTCTAGGGGGAGCGTACGTGTGAGGGCGCGGGTTAGTGTCAGCGTACGGGTTAGGATTAGGGGACGGCTGAGGGTCAGGCTTCGGGGAAGGGTTAGGGTTAGGGTTCGGGCTAGGGTTAGGGTTAGGGGACGGGGACGGTTTAGGGTCCAGGTGAGGGTACGAGAACGCTCTAGGGGGAGTGTACGTGTGAGGGCGCGGGTTAGTGTCAGCGTACGGGTTAGGATTAGGGGACGGCTGAGGGCCAGGCTTCGGGGAAGGGTTAGGGTTAGGGTTCGGGCTAGGGTTAGGGTTAGGGGACGGGGACGGTTTAGGGTCCAGGTGAGGGTACGACAACGCTCTAGGGGGAGCGTACGTGTGAGTGCGCGGGTTAGTGTCAGCGTACGGTTTAGGATTAGGGGACGGGTGAGTGTCAGGCTTCGGGGAAGGGTTAGGGTTAGGGTTCGGGCTAGGGTTAGGGTTAGGGGACGGGGACGGTTTAGGGTCCAGGTGAGGGTACGACAATGCTTTAGGGGGAGCGTACGTGTGAGGGCGTGGGTTAGTGTCAGCGTACGGCTTAGGATTAGGGGACGCGTGAGGGTCAGGCTTCGGGGAAGGGTTAGGGTTAGGGTTCGGGCTAGGGTTAGGGTTAGGGTACGGGGACGGTTTAGGGTCCAGGTGAGGGTACGACAACGCTTTAGGGGGAGCGTACGTGTGAGGGCGCGGGTTAGTGTCAGTGTAAGGGTTAGGATTAGGGGACGGGTGAGGGTCAGGCTTCGGGGAAGGGTTAGGGTTAGGGTTCGGGCTAGGGTTAGGGTTAGGGGACGGGGACGGTTTAGGGTCCAGGTGAGGGTACGACAACGCTTTAGGGGGAGCGTACGTGTGAGGGCGCGGGTTAGTGTCAGCGTACGGGTTAGGATTAGGGGACGGGTGAGGGTCAGGATTCGGGGAAGTGTTAGGGTTAGGGTTCGGGCTAGGGTTAGGGTTAGGGGACGGGGACGGTTTAGGGTCCAGGTGAGGGTACGACAACGCTTTAGGGGGAGCGTACGTGTAAGGGCGCGGGTTAGTGTCAGCGTACGGGTTAGGATTAGGGGACGGCTGAGGGTCAGGCTTCGGGGAAGGGTTAGGGTTAGGGTTCGGGCTAGGGTTAGGGTTAGGGGACGGGGACGGTTTAGGGTCCAGGTGAGGGTACGACAACGCTTTAGGGGGAGCGTACGTGTTAGGGCGCGGGTTAGTGTCAGCGTACGGGTTAGGATTAGGGGACGGGTGAGGGTCAGGCTTCGGGGAAGGGTTAGGGTTAGGGTTCGGGCTAGGGTTAGGGTTAGGGGACGGGGACGGTTTAGGGTCCAGGTGAGGGTACGACAACGCTTTAGGGGGAGCGTACGTGTGAGGGCGCGGGTTAGTGTCAGCGTACGGGTTAGGATTAGGGGACGGGTGAGGGTCAGGCTTCGGAGAAGGGTTAGGGTTAGGGATCGGGCTAGGGTTAGGGTTAGGGGACGGGGACGGTATAGGGTCCACGTGAGGGTACGACAACGCTTTAGGGGAAGAGTACGTGTGAGAGCGCCGGTGAGTGTCAGCGTACGGTTTAGGATTAGGGGACGGGTGAGGGTCAGGCTTCAGGGAAGGGTTAGGGTTAGGGTTCGGGCTAGGGTTAGGGTTAGGGGACGGGGACGGTTTAGGTTTCAGGTGAGGGTACGACAACACTTTAGGGGGAGCGTACGTGTGAGGGCGCGGGTTAGTGTCAGCGTACGGTTTAGGATTAGGGGACGGGTGAGGGTCAGGCTTCGGGGAAGGGTTAGGGTTAGGGTTCGGGCTAGGGTTAGGGTTAGCGGACGGGGACGGTTTAGGGTCCAGGTGAGGGTACGACAACGCTTTAGGGGGAGCGTACGTGTGAGGGCGCGGGTTAGTGTCAGCGTACGGGTTAGGATTAGGGGACGGGTGAGGGTCAGGCTTCGGGGAAGGGTTAGGGTTAGGGTTCGGGCTAGGGTTAGGGTTAGGGGACGGGGACGGTTTAGGGTCCAGGTGAGGGTACGGCAACGCTTTAGGGGGAGCGTACGTGTGAGGGCGCGGGTTACTGTCAGCGTACGGGTTAGGATTAGGGGACGGGTGAGGGTCAGGATTCGGGGAAGGGTTAGGGTTAGGGTTCGGGCTAGGGTTAGGGTTAGGGGACGGGGACGGTTTAGGGTCCAGGTGAGGGTACGACAACGCTTTACGGGGAGCGTACGTGTGAGGGCGCGGGTTAGTGTCAGCGTACGGGTTAGGATTAGGGGACGGGTGAGGGTCAGGCTTCGGGGAAGGGTTAGGGTTAGGGTTCGGGCTAGGGTTAGGGTTAGGGGACGGGGACGGTTTAGGGTCCAGGTGAGGGTGCGACAACGCTTTAGGGGGAGCGTACGTGTGAGGGCGCGGGTTAGTGTCAGCATACGGGTTAGGATTAGGGGACGGCTGAGGGTCAGGCTTCGGGGAAGGGTTAGGGTTAGGGTTCGGGCTAGGGTTAGGGTTAGGGGACGGGGAAGGTTCAGGGTCCAGGTGAGGGTACGACAACGCTCTAGGGGGAGCGTACGTGTGAGGGCGCGGGTTAGTGTCAGCGTACGGGTTAGGATTAGGGGACGGGTAAGGGTCAGGCTTCGGGGCAGCATTAGGGTTAGGGTTCGGGCTAGGGTTAGGGTTAGGGGACGGGGACGGTTTAGGGTCCAGGTGAGGGTACGACAACGCTTTAGGGGGAGAGTACGTGTGAGGGCGCTGGTGAGTGTTAGCGTACGGTTTAGGATTAGGGGACGGGTGAGGGTCAGGCTTCAGGGAAGGGTTAGGGTTCGGGTTCGGGCTAGGGTTAGGGTTAGGGGACGGGGACGGTTTAGGTTTCAGGTGAGGGTACGACAACACTTTAGGGGGAGCGTACGTGTGAGGGCGCGGGTTAGTGTCAGCGTACGGGTTAGGATTAGGGGACGGGTGAGGGTCAGGCTTCGGGGAAGGGTTAGGGTTAGGGTTCGGGCTAGGGTTAGGGTTAGGGGACGGGGACGGTTTAGGGTCCAGGTGAGGGTACGACAACGCTCTAGGGGGAGCGTACGTGTGAGGGCGCGGGTTAGTGTCAGCGTACGGGTTAGGATTAGGGGACGGGTGAGGGTCAGGCTTCGGGGAAGCAGTAGGGTTAGGGTTCGGGCTAGGGTTAGGGTTAGGGGACGGGGACGTTTAGGGTCCAGGTGAGGGTACGACAACGCTTTAGGGGGAGAGTACGTGTGAGGGCGCCGGTGAGTGTCAGCGTACGGTTTAGGATTAGGGGACGGGTGAGGGTCAGGCTTCAGGGAAGGGTTAGGGTTAGGGTTCGGGCTAGGGTTAGGGTTAGGGGACGGGGACGGTTTAGGTATCAGGTGAGGGTACGACAACACTTTAGGGGGAGCGTACGTGTGAGGGCGCGGGTTAGTGTCAGCGTACGGGTTAGGATTAGGGGACGGGTGAGGGTCAGGCTTCGGGGAAGTGTTAGGGTTAGGGTTCGGGCTAGGGTTATGGTTAGGGGACGGGGACGGTTTAGGGTCCAGGTGAGGGTATGACAACGCTTTAGGGGGAGAGTACGTGTGAGGGCGCTGGTTAGTGTCAGCGTACGGTTTAGGATTAGGGGACGGGTGAGGGTCAGGCTTCGGGGAAGGGTTAGGGTTAGGGTTCGGGCTAGGGTTAGGGTTAGGGGACGGGGACGGTTTAGGGTCCAGGTGAGGGTACGACAACGCTTTAGGGGGAGCGTACGTGTGAGGGCGCGGGTTAGTGTCAGCGTACGGGTTAGGATTAGGGGACGGCTGAGGGTCAGGCTTCGGGGAAGGGTTAGGGTTAGGGTTCGGGCTAGGGTTAGGGTTAGGGGACGGGGACGGTTTAGGGTCCAGGTGAGGGTACGACAACGCTTTAGGGGGAGCGTACGTGTGAGGGCGCGGGTTAGTGTCAGCGTACGGGTTAGGATTAGGGGACGGGTGAGGGTCAGGCTTCGGGGAAGGGTTAGGGTTAGGGTTCGGGCTAGGGTTAGGGTTAGGGGACGGGGACGGTTTAGGGTCCAGGTGAGGGTACGACAACGCTTTAGGGGGAGCGTACGTGTGAGGGCGCGGGTTCGTGTCAGCGTACGGGTTAGGATTAGGGGACGGGTGAGGGTCAGGCTTCGGGGAAGGGTTAGGGTTAGGGTTCGGGCTAGGGTTAGGGTTAGGGGACGGGGACGGTTTAGGGTCGAGGTGAGGGTACGACAACGCTTTAGGGGGATCGTACGTGTGAGGGCGTGGGTTAGTGTCAGAGTACGTGTTAGGATTAGGGGACGGGTGAGGGTCAGCTTTCGGGGAAGGGTTAGGGTTAGGGTTCGGGCTAGGGTTAGGGTTAGGGGACGGGGACGGTTTAGGGTCCAGGTGAGGGTACGACAACGCTTTAGGGGGAGCGTACGTGTGAGGGCGCGGGTTAGTGTCAGCGTACGGTTTAGGATTAGGGGACGGCTGAGGGTCAGGCTTCGGGGAAGGGTTAGGGTTAGGGTCGGGCTAGGGTTAGGGTTAGGGGACGGGGACGGTTTAGGGTCCAGGTGAGTGTACGACAACGCTTTAGGGGGAGCGTACGTGTGAGGGCGCAGGTTAGTGTCAGCTTAAGGGTTAGGATTAGGGGACGGGTGAGGGTCAGGCTTCGGGGAAGTGTTAGGGTTAGGGTTCAGGCTAGGGTTAGGGTTAGGGGACGGGGACGGTTTAGGGTCCAGGTCAGTGTACCACAACGCTTTAGGGGGATCGTACGTGTGAGGGCGCGGGTTAGTGTCAGCGTACGGGTTAGGATTAGGGGACGGGTGAGGGTCAGGCTTCGGGGAAGTGTTAGGGTTAGGGTTCGGGCTAGGGTTAGGGTTAGGGGACGGGGACGGTTTAGGGTCCAGGTGAGGGTACGACAACGCTTTAGGGGGAGCGTACATGTGAGGGCGCGGGTTAGTGTCAGCGTACGGGTTAGGATTAGGGGACGGGTGAGGGTCAGGCTTCGGGGAAGGGTTAGGGTTAGGGTTCGGGCTAGGGTTAGGGTTAGGGGACGGGGACGGTTTAGGCTCCAGGTGAGGGTACGACAACGCTTTAGGGGGAGCGTACGTGTGAGGGCGCGGGTTAGTGTCAGCGTACGGGTTAGGATTAGGGGACGGGTGAGGGTCAGGCTTCGGGGAAGGGTTAGGGTTAGGGTTCGGGCTAGGGTTAGGGTTAGGGGACGGGGACGGTTTAGGGTCCAGGTGAGGGTACGACAACGCTCTAGGGGGAGCGTACGTGTGAGGGCGCGGGTTAGTGTCAGCGTACGGGTTAGGATTAGGGGACGGTTGAGGGTCAGGCTTCGGGGAAGAGTTAGGGTTAGGGTTCGGGCTAGGGTTAGGGTTAGGGGACGGGGACGGTTTAGGGTCAAGGTGAGGGTTCGACAACGCTTTAGGGGGAGCGTACGTGTGAGGGCGCGGGTTCGTGTCAGCGTACGGGTTAGGATTAGGGGACGGGTGAGGGTCAGGCTTCGGGGAAGGGTTAGGGTTAGGGTTCGGGCTAGGGTTAGGGTTAGGGGACAGGGACGGTTTAGGGTCCAGGTGAGGGTACGACAACGCTTTAGGGGGATCGTACGTGTGAGGGCGTGGGTTAGTGTCAGCGTACGGGTTAGGATTAGGGGACGGGTGAGGGTCAGGCTTCGGGGAAGTGTTAGGGTTAGGGTTCGGGCTAGGGTTAGGGTTAGGGGACGGGGACGGTTTAGGGTCCAGGTGAGGGTACGACAACGCTTTAGGGGGAGCGTACGTGTGAGGGCGCGGGTTAGTGTCAGCGTACGGGTTAGGATTAGGGGACGGCTGAGGGTCAGGCTTCGGGGAAGGGTTAGGGTTAGGGTTCGGGCTAGGGTTAGGGTTAGGGGACGGGGACGGTTTAGGGTCCAGGTGAGTGTACGACAACGCTTTAGGGGGAGCGTACGTGTGAGGGCGCGGGTTAGTGTCAGCGTAAGGGTTAGGATTAGGGGACGTGTGAGGGCCAGGCTTCGGGGAAGTGTTAGGGTTAGGGTTCAGGCTAGGGTTAGGGTTAGGGGACGGGGACGGTTTAGGCTCCAGGTGAGGGTACGACAACGCTTTAGGGGGAGCGTACGTGTGAGGGCGCGGGTTAGTGTCAGCGTACGGGTTAGGATTAGGGGACGGGTGAGGGTCAGGCTTCGGGGAAGGGTTAGGGTTAGGGTTCGGGCTAGGGTTAGGGTTAGGGGACGGGGACGGTTTAGGGTCCAGGTGAGGGTACGACAACGCTCTATGGGGAGCGTACGTGTGAGGGCGCGGGTTAGTGTCAGCGTACGGGTTAGGATTAGGGGACGGCTGAGGGTCAGGCTTCGGGGAAGGGTTAGGGTTAGGGTTCGGGCTAGGGTTAGGGTTAGGGGACGGGGACGGTTTAGGGTCCAGGTGAGGGTACGACAACGCTCTAGGGGGAGCGTACATGTGAGGGCGCGGGTTAGTGTCAGCGTACGGGTTAGGATTAGGGGACGACTGAGGGTCAGGCTTCGGGGAAGGTTTAGGGTTAGGGTTCGGGCTAGGGTTAGGGTTAGGGGACGGGGACGGTTTAGGGTCCAGGTGAGGGTACGACAACGCTCTAGGGGGAGCGTACGTGTGAGGGCGCAGGTTAGTGTCAGCGTACGGGTTAGGATTAGGGGACGGCTGAGGGTCAGGCTTCGGGGAAGTGTTAGGGTTAGGGTTCGGGCTAGGGTTAGGGTTAGGGGACGGGGACGGTTTAGGGTCCAGGTGAGGGTACGACAACGCTCTAGGGGGAGCGTACGTGTGAGGGCGCGGGTTAGTGTCAGCGTACGGGTTAGGATTAGGGGACGGCTGAGGGTCAGGCTTGGGGGAAGGGTTAGGGTTAGGGTTCGGGCTAGGGTTAGGGTTAGGGGACGGGGACGGTTTAGGGTCCAGGTGAGGGTACGACAACGCTTTAGGGGGAGCGTACGTGTGAGGGCGCGGGTTAGTGTCAGCGTACGGGTTAGGATTAGGGGACGGCTGAGGGTCAGGCTTCGGGGAAGGGTTAGGGTTAGGGTTCGGGCTAGGGTTAGGGTTAGGGGATGGGGACGGTTCAGGGTCCAGGTGAGGGTACGACAACGCTCTAGGGGGAGCGTACGTGTGAGGGCGCGGGTTAGTGTCAGCGTACGGGTTAGGATTAGGGGACGGGTGAGGGTCAGGCTTCGGGGAAGGGTTAGGGTTAGGGTTCGGGCTAGGGTTAGGGTTAGGGGACGGGGACGGTTCAGGGTCCAGGTGAGGGTACGACAACGCTCTAGGGGGAGCGTACGTGTGAGGGCGCGGGTTAGTGTCAGCGTACGGGTTAGGATTAGGGGACGGCTGAGGGTCAGGCTTCGGGGAAGGGTTAGGGTTAGGGTTCGGGCTAGGGTTAGGGTTAGGGGACGGGGACGGTTTAGGGTCCAGGTGAGGGTACGACAACGCTCTAGGGGGAGCGTACGTGTGAGGGCGCGGGTTAGTGTCAGCGTACGGGTTAGGATTAGGGGACGGCTGAGGGTCAGGCTTGGGGGAAGGGTTAGGGTTAGGGTTAGGGCTAGGGTTAGGGTTAGGGGACGAAGACGGTTTAGGGTCCAGGTGAGGGTACGACAACGCTCTAGGGGGAGCGTACGTGTGAGGGCGCGGGTTAGTGTCAGCGTACGGGTTAGGATTAGGGGACGGCTGAGGGTCAGGCTTCGGGGAAGGGTTAGGGTTAGGGTTCGGGCTATGGTTAGGGTTAGGGGATGGGGACGGTTCAGGGTCCAGGTGAGGGTACGACAACGCTCTAGGGGGAGCGTACGTGTGAGGGCGCGGGTTAGTGTCAGCGTACGGGTTAGGATTAGGGGACGGGTGAGGGTCAGGCTTCGGGGAAGTGTTAGGGTTAGGGTTCGGGCTAGGGTTAGGGTTAGGGGACGGGGACGGTTCAGGGTCCAGGTGAGGGTACGACAACGCTCTAGGGGGAGCGTACGTGTGAGGGCGCGGGTTAATGTCAGCGTACGGGTTAGGATTAGGGGACGGGTGAGGGTCAGGCTTCGGGGAAGGGTTAGGGTTAGGGTTCGGGCTAGGGTTAGGGTTAGGGGACAGGGACGGTTTAGGGTCCAGGAGAGGGTACGACAAAGCTTTAGGGGGATCGTACGTGTGAGGGCGTGGGTTAGTGTCAGAGTACGGGTTAGGATTAGGGGACGGGTGAGGGTCAGGCTTCGGGGAAGGGTTAGGGTTAGGGTTCGGGCTAGGGTTAGGGTTAGGGGACGGGGACGGTTTAGGGTACAGGTGAGGGTACGACAACGCTTTAGGGGGAGCGTAGGTTTGAGGGCGCGGGTTAGTGTCAGCGTACGGGTTAGGATTAGGGGACGGCTGAGGGTCAGGCTTCGGGGAAGGGTTAGGGTTAGGGTTCGGGCTAGGGTTAGGGTTAGGGGACGGGGACGGTTTAGGGTCCAGGTGAGGGTACGACAACGCTTTAGGGGGAGCGTACATGTGAGGGCGCGGGTTAGTGTCAGCGTACGGGTTAGGATTAGGGGACGGGTGAGGGTCAGGCTTCGGGGAAGGGTTAGGGTTAGGGTTCGGGCTAGGGTTAGGGTTAGGGGACGGGGACGGTTTAGGCTCCAGGTGAGGGTACGACAACGCTTTAGGGGGAGCGTACGTGTGAGGGCGCGGGTTAGTGTCAGCGTACGGGTTAGGATTAGGGGACGGGTGAGGGTCAGGCTTCGGGGAAGGGTTAGGGTTAGGGTTCGGGCTAGGGTTAGGGTTAGGGGACGGGGACGGTTTAGGGTCCAGGTGAGGGTACGACAACGCTTTAGGGGGAGCGTACGTGTGAGGGCGCGGGTTAGTGTCAGCGTACGGTTTAGGATTAGGGGACGGGTGAGGGTCAGGCTTCGGGGAAGGGTTAGGGTTAGGGTTCGGGCTAGGGTTAGGGTTAGGGGACGGGGACGGTTTAGGGTCCAGGTGAGTGTATGACAACGCTTTAGGGGGAGCGTACGTGTGAGGGCGCGGGTTAGTGTCAGCGTACGGTTTAGGATTAAGGGACGGGTGAGGGTCAGGCTTCGGGGAATGGTTAGGGTTAGGGTTCGGGCTAGGGTTAGGGTTAGGGGACGGGGACGGTTTAGGGTCCAGGTGAGGGTACGACAACGCTTTAGGGGGAGCGTATGTGTGAGGGCGCGGGTTAGTGTCAGGGTACGGGTTAGGATTAGGGGACGGGTGAGGGTCAGGCTTCGGGGAAGTGTTAGGGTTAGGGTTCGGGCTAGGGTTAGGGTTAGGGGACGGGGACGGTTTAGGGTCCAGGTGAGGGTACGACAACGCTTTAGGGGGAGCGTACGTGTGAGGGCGCGGGTTAGTGTCAGCGTACAGGTTAGGATTAGGGGACGGGTGAGGGTCAGGCTTCGGGGAAGGGTTAGGGTTAGGGTTCGGGCTAGGGTTAGGGTTAGGGGACGGGGACGGTTTAGGGTCCAGGTGAGTGTACGACAACGCTTTAGGGGGAGCGTACGTGTGAGGGCGCGGGTTAGTGTCAGCGTACGGGTTAGGATTAGGGGACGGGTGAGGGTCAGGCTTCGGGGAAGGGTTAGGGTTAGGGTTCGGGCTAGGGTTAGGGTTAGGGGACGGGGACGGTTTAGGGTCCAGGTGAGGGTACGACAACGCTCTAGGGGGAGCGTACGTGTGAGGGCGCGGGTTAGTGTCAGCGTACGGTTTAGGATTAGGGAACGGCTGAGGGTCAGGCTTCGGGGAAGGGTTAGGGTTAGGGTTCGGGCTAGGGTTAGGGTTAGGGGACGGGGACGGTTTAGGGTCCAGGTGAGGGTACGACAACGCTCTAGGGGGAGCGTACGTGTGAGGGCGCGGGTTAGTGTCAGCGTACGGGTTAGGATTAGGGGACGGGTGAGGGTCAGGCTTCGGGGAAGAGTTAGGGTTAGGGTTCGGGCTAGGGTTAGGGTTAGGGGACGGGGACGGTTTAGGGTCAAGGTGAGGGTACGACAACGCTTTAGGGGGAGCGTACGTGTGAGGGCGCGGGTTCGTGTCAGCGTACGGGTCAGGATTAGGGGACGGGTGTGGGTCAGGCTTCGGGGAAGGGTTAGGGTTAGGGTTCGGGCTAGGGTTAGGGTTAGGGGACAGGGACGGTTTAGGGTCCAGGTGAGGGTACGACAACGCTTTAGGGGGATCGTACGTGTGAGGGCGTGGGTTAGTGTCAGCGTACGGGTTAGGATTAGGGGACGGGTGAGGGTCAGGCTTCGGGGAAGGGTTAGGGTTAGGGTTCGGGCTAGGGTTATGGTTAGGGGACGGGGACGGTTTAGGGTCCAGGTGAGGGTACGACAACGCTCTAGGGGGAGCGTACGTGTGAGGGCGCGGGTTAGTGTCAGCGTACGGGTTAGGATTAGGGGACGGCTGAGGGTCAGGCTTCGGGGAAGGGTTAGGGTTAGGGTTCGGGCTAGGGTTAGGGTTAGGGGACGGGGACGGTTTAGGGTCCAGGTGAGGGTACGACAATGCTCTAGGGGGAGCGTACGTGTGAGGGCGCGGGTTAGTGTCAGCGTACGGGTTAGGATTAGGGGACGGCTGAGGGTCAGGCTTCGGGGAAGGGTTAGGGTTAGGGTTCGGGCTAGGGTTAGGGTTAGGGGACGGGGACGGTTTAGGGTCCAGGTGAGGGTACGAGAACGCTCTAGGGGGAGTGTACGTGTGAGGGCGCGGGTTAGTGTCAGCGTACGGGTTAGGATTAGGGGACGGCTGAGGGCCAGGCTTCGGGGAAGGGTTAGGGTTAGGGTTCGGGCTAGGGTTAGGGTTAGGGGACGGGGACGGTTTAGGGTCCAGGTGAGGGTACGACAACGCTCTAGGGGGAGCGTACGTGTGAGTGCGCGGGTTAGTGTCAGCGTACGGTTTAGGATTAGGGGACGGGTGAGTGTCAGGCTTCGGGGAAGGGTTAGGGTTAGGGTTCGGGCTAGGGTTAGGGTTAGGGGACGGGGACGGTTTAGGGTCCAGGTGAGGGTACGACAATGCTTTAGGGGGAGCGTACGTGTGAGGGCGTGGGTTAGTGTCAGCGTACGGCTTAGGATTAGGGGACGCGTGAGGGTCAGGCTTCGGGGAAGGGTTAGGGTTAGGGTTCGGGCTAGGGTTAGGGTTAGGGTACGGGGACGGTTTAGGGTCCAGGTGAGGGTACGACAACGCTTTAGGGGGAGCGTACGTGTGAGGGCGCGGGTTAGTGTCAGTGTAAGGGTTAGGATTAGGGGACGGGTGAGGGTCAGGCTTCGGGGAAGGGTTAGGGTTAGGGTTCGGGCTAGGGTTAGGGTTAGGGGACGGGGACGGTTTAGGGTCCAGGTGAGGGTACGACAACGCTTTAGGGGGAGCGTACGTGTGAGGGCGCGGGTTAGTGTCAGCGTACGGGTTAGGATTAGGGGACGGGTGAGGGTCAGGATTCGGGGAAGGGTTAGGGTTAGGGTTCGGGCTAGGGTTAGGGTTAGGGGACGGGGACGGTTTAGGGTCCAGGTGAGGGTACGACAACGCTTTAGGGGGAGCGTACGTGTAAGGGCGCGGGTTAGTGTCAGCGTACGGGTTAGGATTAGGGGACGGCTGAGGGTCAGGCTTCGGGGAAGGGTTAGGGTTAGGGTTCGGGCTAGGGTTAGGGTTAGGGGACGGGGAAGGTTTAGGGTCCAGGTGAGGGTACGACAACGCTTTAGGGGGAGCGTACGTGTTAGGGCGCGGGTTAGTGTCAGCGTACGGGTTAGGATTAGGGGACGGGTGAGGGTCAGGCTTCGGGGAAGGGTTAGGGTTAGGGTTCGGGCTAGGGTTAGGGTTAGGGGACGGGGACGGTTTAGGGTCCAGGTGAGGGTACGACAACGCTTTAGGGGGAGCGTACGTGTGAGGGCGCGGGTTAGTGTCAGCGTACGGGTTAGGATTAGGGGACGGGTGAGGGTCAGGCTTCGGAGAAGTGTTAGGGTTAGGGATCGGGCTAGGGTTAGGGTTAGGGAACGGGGACGGTATAGGGTCCACGTGAGGGTACGACAACGCTTTAGGGGAAGAGTACGTGTGAGAGCGCCGGTGAGTGTCAGCGTACGGTTTAGGATTAGGGGACGGGTGAGGGTCAGGCTTCAGGGAAGGGTTAGGGTTAGGGTTCGGGCTAGGGTTAGGGTTAGGGGACGGGGACGGTTTAGGTTTCAGGTGAGGGTACGACAACACTTTAGGGGGAGCGTACGTGTGAGGGCGCGGGTTAGTGTCAGCGTACGGTTTAGGATTAGGGGACGGGTGAGGGTCAGGCTTCGGGGAAGGGTTAGGGTTAGGGTTCGGGCTAGGGTTAGGGTTAGCGGACGGGGACGGTTTAGGGTCCAGGTGAGGGTACGACAACGCTTTAGGGGGAGCGTACGTGTGAGGGCGCGGGTTAGTGTCAGCGTACGGGTTAGGATTAGGGGACGGGTGAGGGTCAGGCTTCGGGGAAGGGTTAGGGTTAGGGTTCGGGCTAGGGTTAGGGTTAGGGGACGGGGACGGTTTAGGGTCCAGGTGAGGGTACGGCAACGCTTTAGGGGGAGCGTACGTGTGAGGGCGCGGGTTACTGTCAGCGTACGGGTTAGGATTAGGGGACGGGTGAGGGTCAGGATTCGGGGAAGGGTTAGGGTTAGGGTTCGGGCTAGGGTTAGGGTTAGGGGACGGGGACGGTTTAGGGTCCAGGTGAGGGTACGACAACGCTTTACGGGGAGCGTACGTGTGAGGGCGCGGGTTAGTGTCAGCGTACGGGTTAGGATTAGGGGACGGGTGAGGGTCAGGCTTCGGGGAAGGGTTAGGGTTAGGGTTCGGGCTAGGGTTAGGGTTAGGGGACGGGGACGGTTTAGGGTCCAGGTGAGGGTACGACAACGCATTAGGAGGAGCGTACGTGTTAGGGCACGGGTTAGTGTCAGCGTACGGGTTAGGATTAGGGGACGGGTGAGGGTCAGGCTTCGGGGAAGGGTTAGGGTTAGGGTTCGGGCTAGGGTTAGGGTTAGGGGACGGGGACGGTTTAGGGTCCAGGTGAGGGTACGACAACGTTTTAGGGGGAGCGTACGTGTGAGGGCGCGGGTTAGTGTCAGCGTACGGGTTAGGATTAGGGGACGGGTGAGGGTCAGGCTTCGGAGAAGGTTTAGGGTTAGGGTTCGGGCTAGGGTTAGGGTTAGGGGACGGGGACGGTTTAGGGTCCAGGTGAGGGTACGACAACGCTTTCGGGGGAGAGTACGTGTGAGGGCGCCGGTGAGTGTCAGCGTACGGTTTAGGATTAGGGGACGGGTGAGGGTCAGGCTTCAGGGAAGGGTTAGGGTTAGGGTTCGGGCTAGGGTTAGGGTTAGGGGACGGGGACGGTTTAGGTTTCAGGTGAGGGTACGACAACACTTTAGGGGGAGCGTACGTGTGAGGGCGCGGGTTAGTGTCAGCGTACGGGTTAGGATTAGGGGACGGGTGAGGGTCAGGCTTCGGGGAAGGGTTAGGGTTAGGGTTCGGGCTAGGGTTAGGGTTAGGGGACGGGGACGGTTTAGGGTCCAGGTGAGGGTGCGACAACGCTTTAGGGGGAGCGTACGTGTGAGGGCGCGGGTTAGTGTCAGCATACGGGTTAGGATTAGGGGACGGCTGAGGGTCAGGCTTCGGGGAAGGGTTAGGGTTAGGGTTCGGGCTAGGGTTAGGGTTAGGGGACGGGGAAGGTTCAGGGTCCAGGTGAGGGTACGACAACGCTCTAGGGGGAGCGTACGTGTGAGGGCGCGGGTTAGTGTCAGCGTACGGGTTAGGATTAGGGGACGGGTAAGGGTCAGGCTTCGGGGCAGCATTAGGGTTAGGGTTCGGGCTAGGGTTAGGGTTAGGGGACGGGGACGGTTTAGGGTCCAGGTGAGGGTACGACAACGCTTTAGGGGGAGAGTACGTGTGAGGGCGCCGGTGAGTGTTAGCGTACGGTTTAGGATTAGGGGACGGGTGAGTGTCAGGCTTCAGGGAAGGGTTAGGGTTAGGGTTCGGGCTAGGGTTAGGGTTAGGGGACGGGGACGGTTTAGGTTTCAGGTGAGGGTACGACAACACTTTAGGGGGAGCGTACGTGTGAGGGCGCGGGTTAGTGTCAGCGTACGGGTTAGGATTAGGGGACGGGTGAGGGTCAGGCTTCGGGGAAGGGTTAGGGTTAGGGTTCGGGCTAGGGTTAGGGTTAGGGGACGGGGACGGTTTAGGGTCCAGGTGAGGGTACGACAACGCTCTAGGGGGAGCGTACGTGTGAGGGCGCGGGTTAGTGTCAGCGTACGGGTTAGGATTAGGGGACGGGTGAGGGTCAGGCTTCGGGGAAGCAGTAGGGTTAGGGTTCGGGCTAGGGTTAGGGTTAGGGGACGGGGACGTTTAGGGTCCAGGTGAGGGTACGACAACGCTTTAGGGGGAGAGTACGTGTGAGGGCGCCGGTGAGTGTCAGCGTACGGTTTAGGATTAGGGGACGGGTGAGGGTCAGGCTTCAGGGAAGGGTTAGGGTTAGGGTTCGGGCTAGGGTTAGGGTTAGGGGACGGGGACGGTTTAGGTATCAGGTGAGGGTACGACAACACTTTAGGGGGAGCGTACGTGTGAGGGCGCGGGTTAGTGTCAGCGTACGGGTTAGGATTAGGGGACGGGTGAGGGTCAGGCTTCGGGGAAGTGTTAGGGTTAGGGTTCGGGCTAGGGTTATGGTTAGGGGACGGGGACGGTTTAGGGTCCAGGTGAGGGTATGACAACGCTTTAGGGGGAGAGTACGTGTGAGGGCGCTGGTTAGTGTCAGCGTACGGTTTAGGATTAGGGGACGGGTGAGGGTCAGGCTTCGGGGAAGGGTTAGGGTTAGGGTTCGGGCTAGGGTTAGGGTTAGGGGACGGGGACGGTTTAGGGTCCAGGTGAGGGTACGACAACGCTTTAGGGGGAGCGTACGTGTGAGGGCGCGGGTTAGTGTCAGCGTACGGGTTAGGATTAGGGGACGGCTGAGGGTCAGGCTTCGGGGAAGGGTTAGGGTTAGGGTTCGGGCTAGGGTTAGGGTTAGGGGACGGGGACGGTTTAGGGTCCAGGTGAGGGTACGACAACGCTTTAGGGGGAGCGTACGTGTGAGGGCGCGGGTTAGTGTCAGCGTACGGGTTAGGATTAGGGGACGGGTGAGGGTCAGGCTTCGGGGAAGGGTTAGGGTTAGGGTTCGGGCTAGGGTTAGGGTTAGGGGACGGGGACGGTTTAGGGTCCAGGTGAGGGTACGACAACGCTTTAGGGGGAGCGTACGTGTGAGGGCGCGGGTTCGTGTCAGCGTACGGGTTAGGATTAGGGGACGGGTGAGGGTCAGGCTTCGGGGAAGGGTTAGGGTTAGGGTTCGGGCTAGGGTTAGGGTTAGGGGACAGGGACGGTTTAGGGTCCAGGTGAGGGTACGACAACGCTTTAGGGGGATCGTACGTGTGAGGGCGTGGGTTAGTGTCAGAGTACGTGTTAGGATTAGGGGACGGGTGAGGGTCAGCTTTCGGGGAAGGGTTAGGGTTAGGGTTCGGGCTAGGGTTAGGGTTAGGGGACGGGGACGGTTTAGGGTCCAGGTGAGGGTACGACAACGCTTTAGGGGGAGCGTACGTGTGAGGGCGCGGGTTAGTGTCAGCGTACGGGTTAGGATTAGGGGACGGCTGAGGGTCAGGCTTCGGGGAAGGGTTAGGGTTAGGGTCGGGCTAGGGTTAGGGTTAGGGGACGGGGACGGTTTAGGGTCCAGGTGAGTGTACGACAACGCTTTAGGGGGAGCGTACGTGTGAGGGCGCAGGTTAGTGTCAGCTTAAGGGTTAGGATTAGGGGACGGGTGAGGGTCAGGCTTCGGGGAAGTGTTAGGGTTAGGGTTCAGGCTAGGGTTAGGGTTAGGGGACGGGGACGGTTTAGGGTCCAGGTCAGTGTACCACAACGCTTTAGGGGGATCGTACGTGTGAGGGCGCGGGTTAGTGTCAGCGTACGGGTTAGGATTAGGGGACGGGTGAGGGTCAGGCTTCGGGGAAGGGTTAGGGTTAGGGTTCGGGCTAGGGTTAGGGTTAGGGGACGGGGACGGTTTAGGGTCCAGGTGAGGGTACGACAACGCTTTAGGGGGAGCGTACATGTGAGGGCGCGGGTTAGTGTCAGCGTACGGGTTAGGATTAGGGGACGGGTGAGGGTCAGGCTTCGGGGAAGGGTTAGGGTTAGGGTTCGGGCTAGGGTTAGGGTTAGGGGACGGGGACGGTTTAGGGTCCAGGTGAGGGTACGACAACGCTTTAGGGGGAGCGTACGTGTGAGGGCGCGGGTTAGTGTCAGCGTACGGGTTAGGATTAGGGGACGGGTGAGGGTCAGGCTTCGGGGAAGGGTTAGGGTTAGGGTTCGGGCTAGGGTTAGGGTTAGGGGACGGGGACGGTTTAGGGTCCAGGTGAGGGTACGGCAACGCTTTAGGGGGAGCGTACGTGTGAGGGCGCGGGTTACTGTCAGCGTACGGGTTAGGATTAGGGGACGGGTGAGGGTCAGGATTCGGGGAAGGGTTAGGGTTAGGGTTCGGGCTAGGGTTAGGGTTAGGGGACGGGGACGGTTTAGGGTCCAGGTGAGGGTACGACAACGCTTTACGGGGAGCGTACGTGTGAGGGCGCGGGTTAGTGTCAGCGTACGGGTTAGGATTAGGGGACGGGTGAGGGTCAGGCTTCGGGGAAGGGTTAGGGTTAGGGTTCGGGCTAGGGTTAGGGTTAGGGGACGGGGACGGTTTAGGGTCCAGGTGAGGGTACGACAACGCTTTAGGGGGAGCGTACGTGTTAGGGCACGGGTTAGTGTCAGCGTACGGGTTAGGATTAGGGGACGGGTGAGGGTCAGGCTTCGGGGAAGGGTTAGGGTTAAGGTTCGGGCTAGGGTTAGGGTTAGGGGACGGGGACGGTTTAGGGTCCAGGTGAGGGTACGACAACGTTTTAGGGGGAGCGTACGTGTGAGGGCGCGGGTTAGTGTCAGCGTACGGGTTAGGATTAGGGGACGGGTGAGGGTCAGGCTTCGGAGAAGGTTTAGGGTTAGGGTTCGGGCTAGGGTTAGGGTTAGGGGACGGGGACGGTTTAGGGTCCAGGTGAGGGTACGACAACGCTTTCGGGGGAGAGTACGTGTGAGGGCGCCGGTGAGTGTCAGCGTACGGTTTAGGATTAGGGGACGGGTGAGGGTCAGGCTTCAGGGAAGGGTTAGGGTTAGGGTTCGGGCTAGGGGTAGGGTTAGGGGACGGGGACGGTTTAGGTTTCAGGTGAGGGTACGACAACACTTTAGGGGGAGCGTACGTGTGAGGGCGCGGGTTAGTGTCAGCGTACGGGTTAGGATTAGGGGACGGGTGAGGGTCAGGCTTCGGGGAAGGGTTAGGGTTAGGGTTCGGGCTAGGTTTAGGGTTAGGGGACGGGGACGGTTTAGGGTCCAGGTGAGGGTGCGACAACGCTTTAGGGGGAGCGTACGTGTGAGGGCGCGGGTTAGTGTCAGCATACGGGTTAGGATTAGGGGACGGCTGAGGGTCAGGCTTCGG
The DNA here is from genome assembly GCF_963455315.2 of Globicephala melas. Classification (NCBI taxonomy): domain Eukaryota; kingdom Metazoa; phylum Chordata; class Mammalia; order Artiodactyla; family Delphinidae; genus Globicephala; species Globicephala melas. The sequence goes on along the minus strand of NW_027207477.1, from coordinate 27,824 downwards.
GGAAGGGTTAGGGTTAGGGTTCGGGCTAGGGTTAGGGTTAGGGGACGGGGAAGGTTCAGGGTCCAGGTGAGGGTACGACAACGCTCTAGGGGGAGCGTACGTGTGAGGGCGCGGGTTAGTGTCAGCGTACGGGTTAGGATTAGGGGACGGGTAAGGGTCAGGCTTCGGGGCAGCATTAGGGTTAGGGTTCGGGCTAGGGTTAGGGTTAGGGGACGGGGACGGTTTAGGGTCCAGGTGAGGGTACGACAACGCTTTAGGGGGAGAGTACGTGTGAGGGCGCTGGTGAGTGTTAGCGTACGGTTTAGGATTAGGGGACGGGTGAGGGTCAGGCTTCAGGGAAGGGTTAGGGTTAGGGTTCGGGCTAGGGTTAGGGTTAGGGGACGGGGACGGTTTAGGTTTCAGGTGAGGGTACGACAACACTTTAGGGGGAGCGTACGTGTGAGGGCGCGGGTTAGTGTCAGCGTACGGGTTAGGATTAGGGGACGGGTGAGGGTCAGGCTTCGGGGAAGGGTTAGGGTTAGGGTTCGGGCTAGGGTTAGGGTTAGGGGACGGGGACGGTTTAGGGTCCAGGTGAGGGTACGACAACGCTCTAGGGGGAGCGTACGTGTGAGGGCGCGGGTTAGTGTCAGCGTACGGGTTAGGATTAGGGGACGGGTGAGGGTCAGGCTTCGGGGAAGCAGTAGGGTTAGGGTTCGGGCTAGGGTTAGGGTTAGGGGACGGGGACGTTTAGGGTCCAGGTGAGGGTACGACAACGCTTTAGGGGGAGAGTACGTGTGAGGGCGCCGGTGAGTGTCAGCGTACGGTTTAGGATTAGGGGACGGGTGAGGGTCAGGCTTCAGGGAAGGGTTAGGGTTAGGGTTCGGGCTAGGGTTAGGGTTAGGGGACGGGGACGGTTTAGGTATCAGGTGAGGGTACGACAACACTTTAGGGGGAGCGTACGTGTGAGGGCGCGGGTTAGTGTCAGCGTACGGGTTAGGATTAGGGGACGGGTGAGGGTCAGGCTTCGGGGAAGTGTTAGGGTTAGGGTTCGGGCTAGGGTTATGGTTAGGGGACGGGGACGGTTTAGGGTCCAGGTGAGGGTATGACAACGCTTTAGGGGGAGAGTACGTGTGAGGGCGCTGGTTAGTGTCAGCGTACGGTTTAGGATTAGGGGACGGGTGAGGGTCAGGCTTCGGGGAAGGGTTAGGGTTAGGGTTCGGGCTAGGGTTAGGGTTAGGGGACGGGGACGGTTTAGGGTCCAGGTGAGGGTACGACAACGCTTTAGGGGGAGCGTACGTGTGAGGGCGCGGGTTAGTGTCAGCGTACGGGTTAGGATTAGGGGACGGCTGAGGGTCAGGCTTCGGGGAAGGGTTAGGGTTAGGGTTCGGGCTAGGGTTAGGGTTAGGGGACGGGGACGGTTTAGGGTCCAGGTGAGGGTACGACAACGCTTTAGGGGGAGCTTACGTGTGAGGGCGCGGGTTAGTGTCAGCGTACGGGTTAGGATTAGGGGACGGGTGAGGGTCAGGCTTCGGGGAAGGGTTAGGGTTAGGGTTCGGGCTAGGGTTAGGGTTAGGGGACGGGGACGGTTTAGGGTCCAGGTGAGGGTACGACAACGCTTTAGGGGGAGCGTACGTGTGAGGGCGCGGGTTAGTGTCAGCGTACGGGTTAGGATTAGGGGACGGGTGAGGGTCAGGCTTCGGGGAAGGGTTAGGGTTAGGGTTCGGGCTAGGGTTAGGGTTAGGGGACGGGGACGGTTTAGGGTCCAGGTGAGGGTACGACAACGCTTTAGGGGGAGCGTACGTGTTAGGGCACGGGTTAGTGTCAGCGTACGGGTTAGGATTAGGGGACGGGTGAGGGTCAGGCTTCGGGGAAGGGTTAGGGTTAAGGTTCGGGCTAGGGTTAGGGTTAGGGGACGGGGACGGTTTAGGGTCCAGGTGAGGGTACGACAACGTTTTAGGGGGAGCGTACGTGTGAGGGCGCGGGTTAGTGTCAGCGTACGGGTTAGGATTAGGGGACGGGTGAGGGTCAGGCTTCGGAGAAGGTTTAGGGTTAGGGTTCGGGCTAGGGTTAGGGTTAGGGGACGGGGACGGTTTAGGGTCCAGGTGAGGGTACGACAACGCTTTCGGGGGAGAGTACGTGTGAGGGCGCCGGTGAGTGTCAGCGTACGGTTTAGGACTAGGGGACGGGTGAGGGTCAGGCTTCAGGGAAGGGTTAGGGTTAGGGTTCGGGCTAGGGTTAGGGTTAGGGGACGGGGACGGTTTAGGTTTCAGGTGAGGGTACGACAACACTTTAGGGGGAGCGTACGTGTGAGGGCGCGGGTTAGTGTCAGCGTACGGGTTAGGATTAGGGGACGGGTGAGGGTCAGGCTTCGGGGAAGGGTTAGGGTTAGGGTTCGGGCTAGGGTTAGGGTTAGGGGACGGGGACGGTTTAGGGTCCAGGTGAGGGTGCGACAACGCTTTAGGGGGAGCGTACGTGTGAGGGCGCGGGTTAGTGTCAGCATACGGGTTAGGATTAGGGGACGGCTGAGGGTCAGGCTTCGGGGAAGGGTTAGGGTTAGGGTTCGGGCTAGGGTTAGGGTTAGGGGACGGGGAAGGTTCAGGGTCCAGGTGAGGGTACGACAACGCTCTAGGGGGAGCGTACGTGTGAGGGCGCGGGTTAGTGTCAGCGTACGGGTTAGGATTAGGGGACGGGTAAGGGTCAGGCTTCGGGGCAGCATTAGGGTTAGGGTTCGGGCTAGGGTTAGGGTTAGGGGACGGGGACGGTTTAGGGTCCAGGTGAGGGTACGACAACGCTTTAGGGGGAGAGTACGTGTGAGGGCGCTGGTGAGTGTTAGCGTACGGTTTAGGATTAGGGGACGGGTGAGGGTCAGGCTTCAGGGAAGGGTTAGGGTTAGGGTTCGGGCTAGGGTTAGGGTTAGGGGACGGGGACGGTTTAGGTTTCAGGTGAGGGTACGACAACACTTTAGGGGGAGCGTACGTGTGAGGGCGCGGGTTAGTGTCAGCGTACGGGTTAGGATTAGGGGACGGGTGAGGGTCAGGCTTCGGGGAAGGGTTAGGGTTAGGGTTCGGGCTAGGGTTAGGGTTAGGGGACGGGGACGGTTTAGGGTCCAGGTGAGGGTACGACAACGCTCTAGGGGGAGCGTACGTGTGAGGGCGCGGGTTAGTGTCAGCGTACGGGTTAGGATTAGGGGACGGGTGAGGGTCAGGCTTCGGGGAAGCAGTAGGGTTAGGGTTCGGGCTAGGGTTAGGGTTAGGGGACGGGGACGTTTAGGGTCCAGGTGAGGGTACGACAACGCTTTAGGGGGAGAGTACGTGTGAGGGCGCCGGTGAGTGTCAGCGTACGGTTTAGGATTAGGGGACGGGTGAGGGTCAGGCTTCAGGGAAGGGTTAGGGTTAGGGTTCGGGCTAGGGTTAGGGTTAGGGGACGGGGACGGTTTAGGTATCAGGTGAGGGTACGACAACACTTTAGGGGGAGCGTACGTGTGAGGGCGCGGGTTAGTGTCAGCGTACGGGTTAGGATTAGGGGACGGGTGAGGGTCAGGCTTCGGGGAAGTGTTAGGGTTAGGGTTCGGGCTAGGGTTATGGTTAGGGGACGGGGACGGTTTAGGGTCCAGGTGAGGGTATGACAACGCTTTAGGGGGAGAGTACGTGTGAGGGCGCTGGTTAGTGTCAGCGTACGGTTTAGGATTAGGGGACGGGTGAGGGTCAGGCTTCGGGGAAGGGTTAGGGTTAGGGTTCGGGCTAGGGTTAGGGTTAGGGGACGGGGACGGTTTAGGGTCCAGGTGAGGGTACGACAACGCTTTAGGGGGAGCGTACGTGTGAGGGCGCGGGTTAGTGTCAGCGTACGGGTTAGGATTAGGGGACGGCTGAGGGTCAGGCTTCGGGGAAGGGTTAGGGTTAGGGTTCGGGCTAGGGTTAGGGTTAGGGGACGGGGACGGTTTAGGGTCCAGGTGAGGGTACGACAACGCTTTAGGGGGAGCGTACGTGTGAGGGCGCGGGTTAGTGTCAGCGTACGGGTTAGGATTAGGGGACGGGTGAGGGTCAGGCTTCGGGGAAGGGTTAGGGTTAGGGTTCGGGCTAGGGTTAGGGTTAGGGGACGGGGACGGTTTAGGGTCCAGGTGAGGGTACGACAACGCTTTAGGGGGAGCGTACGTGTGAGGGCGCGGGTTCGTGTCAGCGTACGGGTTAGGATTAGGGGACGGGTGAGGGTCAGGCTTCGGGGAAGAGTTAGGGTTAGGGTTCGGGCTAGGGTTAGGGTTAGGGGACAGGGACGGTTTAGGGTCCAGGTGAGGGTACGACAACGCTTTAGGGGGATCGTACGTGTGAGGGCGTGGGTTAGTGTCAGAGTACGTGTTAGGATTAGGGGACGGGTGAGGGTCAGCTTTCGGGGAAGGGTTAGGGTTAGGGTTCGGGCTAGGGTTAGGGTTAGGGGACGGGGACGGTTTAGGGTCCAGGTGAGGGTACGACAACGCTTTAGGGGGAGCGTACGTGTGAGGGCGCGGGTTAGTGTCAGCGTACGGTTTAGGATTAGGGGACGGCTGAGGGTCAGGCTTCGGGGAAGGGTTAGGGTTAGGGTCGGGCTAGGGTTAGGGTTAGGGGACGGGGACGGTTTAGGGTCCAGGTGAGTGTACGACAACGCTTTAGGGGGAGCGTACGTGTGAGGGCGCAGGTTAGTGTCAGCTTAAGGGTTAGGATTAGGGGACGGGTGAGGGTCAGGCTTCGGGGAAGTGTTAGGGTTAGGGTTCAGGCTAGGGTTAGGGTTAGGGGACGGGGACGGTTTAGGGTCCAGGTCAGTGTACCACAACGCTTTAGGGGGATCGTACGTGTGAGGGCGCGGGTTAGTGTCAGCGTACGGGTTAGGATTAGGGGACGGGTGAGGGTCAGGCTTCGGGGAAGTGTTAGGGTTAGGGTTCGGGCTAGGGTTAGGGTTAGGGGACGGGGACGGTTTAGGGTCCAGGTGAGGGTACGACAACGCTTTAGGGGGAGCGTACATGTGAGGGCGCGGGTTAGTGTCAGCGTACGGGTTAGGATTAGGGGACGGGTGAGGGTCAGGCTTCGGGGAAGGGTTAGGGTTAGGGTTCGGGCTAGGGTTAGGGTTAGGGGACGGGGACGGTTTAGGCTCCAGGTGAGGGTACGACAACGCTTTAGGGGGAGCGTACGTGTGAGGGCGCGGGTTAGTGTCAGCGTACGGGTTAGGATTAGGGGACGGGTGAGGGTCAGGCTTCGGGGAAGGGTTAGGGTTAGGGTTCGGGCTAGGGTTAGGGTTAGGGGACGGGGACGGTTTAGGGTCCAGGTGAGGGTACGACAACGCTCTAGGGGGAGCGTACGTGTGAGGGCGCGGGTTAGTGTCAGCGTACGGGTTAGGATTAGGGGACGGTTGAGGGTCAGGCTTCGGGGAAGAGTTAGGGTTAGGGTTCGGGCTAGGGTTAGGGTTAGGGGACGGGGACGGTTTAGGGTCAAGGTGAGGGTTCGACAACGCTTTAGGGGGAGCGTACGTGTGAGGGCGCGGGTTCGTGTCAGCGTACGGGTTAGGATTAGGGGACGGGTGAGGGTCAGGCTTCGGGGAAGGGTTAGGGTTAGGGTTCGGGCTAGGGTTAGGGTTAGGGGACAGGGACGGTTTAGGGTCCAGGTGAGGGTACGACAACGCTTTAGGGGGATCGTACGTGTGAGGGCGTGGGTTAGTGTCAGCGTACGGGTTAGGATTAGGGGACGGGTGAGGGTCAGGCTTCGGGGAAGGGTTAGGGTTAGGGTTCGGGCTAGGGTTAGGGTTAGGGGACGGGGACGGTTTAGGGTCCAGGTGAGGGTACGACAACGCTTTAGGGGGAGCGTACGTGTGAGGGCGCGGGTTAGTGTCAGCGTACGGGTTAGGATTAGGGGACGGCTGAGGGTCAGGCTTCGGGGAAGGGTTAGGGTTAGGGTTCGGGCTAGGGTTAGGGTTAGGGGACGGGGACGGTTTAGGGTCCAGTTGAGGGTACGACAACGCTCTAGGGGGAGCGTACGTGTGAGGGCGTGGGTTAGTGTCAGCGTACGTGTTAGGATTAGGGGACGGCTGAGGGTCAGGCTTCGGGGAAGGGTTAGGGTTAGGGTTCGGGCTAGGGTTAGGGTTAGGGGACGGGGACGGTTCAGGGTCCGGGTGAGGGTACGACAACGCTCTAGGGGGAGCGTACGTGTGAGGGTGCGGGTTAGTGTCAGCGTACGGGTTAGGATTAGGGGACGGCTGAAGGTCAGGCTTCGGGGAAGGGTTAGGGTTAGGGTTCGGGCTAGGGTTAGGGTTAGGGGACGGGGACGGTTCAGGGTCCAGGTGAGGGTACGACAATGCTCTAGGGGGAGCGTACGTGTGAGGGCGCGGGTTAGTGTCAGCGTACGGGTTAGGATTAGGGGACGGCTGAGGGTCAGGCTTCGGGGAAGGGTTAGGGTTAGGGTTCGGGCTAGGGTTAGGGTTAGGGGACGGGGACGGTTCAGGGTCCAGGTGAGGGTACGACAACGCTCTAGGGGGAGCGTACGTGTGAGGGCGCGGGTTAGTGTCAGCGTACGGGTTAGGATTAGGGGACGGCTGAGGGTCAGGCTTCGGGGAAGGGTTAGGGTTAGGGTTCGGGCTAGGGTTAGGGTTAGGGGACGGGGACGGTTCAGCGTCCAGGTGAGGGTACGACAACGCTCTAGGGGGAGCGTACGTGTGAGGGCGCGGGTTAGTGTCAGCGTACAGGTTAGGATTAGGGGACGGCTGAGGGTCAGGCTTCGGGGAAGGGTTAGGGTTAGGGTTCGGGCTAGGGTTAGGGTTAGGGGACGGGGACGGTTCAGGGTCCAGGTGAGGGTACGACAACGCTCTAGGGGGAGCGTATGTGTGAGGGCGCTGGTTAGTGTCAGCGTAAGGGTTAGGATTAGGGGACGGCTGAGGGTCAGGTTTCGGGGAAGGGTTAGGGTTAGGGTTCGGGCTAGGGTTAGGGTTAGGGGACGGGGATGGTTTAGGGTCCAGGTGAGGGTACGACAACGCTCTAGGGGGAGCGTACGTGTGAGGGCGCGGGTTAGTGTCAGCGTACGGGTTAGGATTAGGGGACGGCTGAGGGTCAGGCTTCGGGGAAGGGTTAGGGTTAGGGTTCGGGCTAGGGTTAGGGTTAGGGGACGGGGACGGTTTAGGGTCCAGGTGAGGGTACGACAACGCTCTAGGGGGAGCGTACGTGTGAGGGCGCGGGTTAGTGTCAGCGTACGGGTTAGGATTAGGGGACGGCTGAGGGTCAGGCTTCGGGGAAGGGTTAGGGTTAGGGTTCGGGCTAGGGTTAGGGTTAGGGGACGGGGACGGTTCAGGGTCCAGGTGAGGGTACGACAACGCTCTAGGGGGAGCGTACGTGTGAGGGCGCGGGTTAGTGTCAGCGTACGGGTTAGGATTAGGGGACGGCTGAGGGTCAGGCTTCGGGGAAGGGTTAGGGTTAGGGTTCGGGCTAGGGTTAGGGTTAGGGGACGGGGACGGTTCAGGGTCCAGGTGAGGGTACGACAACGCTCTAGGGGGAGCGTACGTGTGAGGGCGCGGGTTAGTGTCAGCGTACGGGTTAGGATTAGGCGACGGGTGAGGGTCAGGCTTCGGGGAAGGGTTAGGGTTAGGGTTCGGGCTAAGGTTAGGGTTAGGGGACGGGGACGGTTTAGGGTCCAGGTGAGAGTACGACAATGCTCTAGGGGGAGCGTACGTGTGAGGGCGCGGGTTAGTGTCAGCGTACGGGTTAGGATTAGGGGACGGCTGAGGGTCAGGCTTCGGGGAAGGGTTAGGGTTAGGGTTCGGGCTAGGGTTAGGGTTAGGGGACGGGGACGGTTTAGGGTCCAGGTGAGGGTACGACAACGCTCTAGGGGGAGCGTACGTGTGAGGGCGCGGGTTAGTGTCAGCGTACGGGTTAGGATTAGGGGACGGCTGAGGGTCAGGCTTCGGGGAAGGGTTAGGGTTAGGGTTCGGGCTAGGGTTAGGGTTAGGGGACGGGGACGGTTTAGGGTCCAGGTGAGGGTACGACAACGCTCTAGGGGGAGCGTACGTGTGAGGGCGCGGGTTAGTGTCAGCGTACGGGTTAGGATTAGGGGATGGGTGAGGGTCAGGCTTCGGGGAAGGGTTAGGGTTAGGGTTCGGGCTAGGTTTAGGGTTAGGGGACGGGGACGGTTTAGGGTCCAGGTGAGGGTACGACAACGCTCTAGGGGGAGCGTATGTGTGAGGGCACGGGTTAGTGTCAGCGTACGGGTTAGGATTAGGGGACGGCTGAGGGTCAGGCTTCGGGGAAGGGTTAGGGTTAGGGTTCGGGCTAGGGTTAGGGTTAGGGGACGGGGACGGTTTAGGGTCCAGGTGAGGGTACGACAACGCTCTAGGGGGAGCGTACGTGTGAGGGCGCGGGTTAGTGTCAGCGTACGGGTTAGGATTAGGGGACGGCTGAGGGTCAGGCTTCGGGGAAGGGTTAGGGTTAGGGTTCGGGATAGGGTTAGGGTTAGGGGACGGGGACGGTTTAGGGTCCAGGTGAGGGTACGACAACGCTCCAGGGGGAGCGTACGTGTGAGGGCGCGGGTTAGTGTCAGCGTACGGGTTAGAATTAGGGGACGGCTGAGGGTCAGGCTTCGGGGAAGGGTTAGGGTTAGGGTTCGGTCTAGGGTTAGGGTTAGGGGACGGGGACGGTTTAGGGTCCAGGTGAGGGTACGACAACGCTCTAGGGGGAGCGTACGTGTGAGGGCTCGGGTTAGTGTCAGCGTACGGGTTAGGATTATGGGACGGCTGAGGGTCAGGCTTCGGGGAAGGGTTAGGGTTAGGGTTCGGGCTAGGGTTAGGGTTAGGGGACGGGGACGGTTTAGGGTCCAGGTGAGGGTACGACAACGCTCTAGGGGGAGCGTACGTGTGAGGGCGCGGTTTAGTGTCTGCGTACGGGTTAGGAATAGGGGACGGGTGAGGGTCAGGCTTCGGGGAAGTGTTAGGGTTAGGGTTCGGGCTAGGGTTAGGGTTAGGGGACGGGGACGGTTTAGGGTCCAGGTGAGGGTACGACAACGCTCTAGGGGGAGCGTACGTGTGAGGGCGTGGGTTAGTGTCAGCGTACGGGTTAGGATTAGGGGACGGCTGAGGGTCAGGCTTCGGGGAAGGGTTAGGGTTAGGGTTCGGGCTAGGGTTAGGGTTAGGGGACGGGGACGGTTTAGGGTCCAGGTGAGGGTACGACATCGCTCTATGGGGAGCGTACGTGTGAGGGCGCGGGTTAGTGTCAGCGTACGGGTTAGGATTAGGGGACGGCTGAGGGTCAGGCTTCGGGGAAGGGTTAGGGTTAGGGTTCGGGCTAGGGTTAGGGTTATGGGACGGGGACGGTTTAGGGTCCAGGTGAGGGTACGACAACGCTCTAGGGGGAGCGTACATGTGAGGGCGCGGGTTAGTGTCAGCGTACGGGTTAGGATTAGGGGACGACTGAGGGTCAGGCTTCGGGGAAGGTTTAGGGTTAGGGTTCGGGCTAGGGTTAGGGTTAGGGGACGGGGACGGTTTAGGGTCCAGGTGAGGGTATGACAACGCTCTAGGGGGAGCGTACGTGTGAGGGCGCGGGTTAGTGTCAGCGTACGGGTTAGGATTAGGGGACGGCTGAGGGTCAGGCTTCAGGGAAGGGTTAGGGTTAGGGTTCGGGCTAGGGTTAGGGTTAGGGGACGGGGACGGTTTAGGGTCCAGGTGAGGGTACGACAACGCTCTAGGGGGAGCGTACGTGTGAGGGCGCGGGTTAGTGTCAGCGTACGGGTTAGGATTAGGGGACGGCTGAGGGTCAGGCTTGGGGGAAGGGTTAGGGTTAGGGTTCGGGCTAGGGTTAGGGTTAGGGGACGGGGACGGTTTAGGGTCCAGGTGAGGGTACGAAAACGCTCTAGGGGGAGCGTACGTGTGAGGGCGCGGGTTAGTGTCAGCGTACGGGTTAGGATTAGGGGACGGCTGAGGTTCAGGCTTCGGGGAAGGGTTAGGGTTAGGGTTCGGGCTAGGGTTAGGGTTAGGGGATGGGGACGGTTCAGGGTCCAGGTGAGGGTACGACAACGCTCTAGGGGGAGCGTACGTGTGAGGGCGCGGGTTAGTGTCAGCGTACGGGTTAGGATTAGGGGACGGCTGAGGGTCAGGCTTCGGGGAAGGGTTAGGGTTAGGGTTCGGGCTAGGGTTAGGGTTAGGGGACGGGGACGGTTCAGGGTCCAGGTGAGGGTACGACAACGCTCTAGGGGGAGCGTACGTGTGAGGGCGCGGGTTAGTGTCAGCGTTCGGGTTAGGATTAGGGGACGGCTGAGGGTCAGGCTTCGGGGAAGTGTTAGGGTTAGGGTTCGGGCTAGGGTTAGGGTTAGGGGACGGGGACGGTTTAGGATCCAGGTGAGGGTACGACAACGCTCTAGGGGGAGCGTACGTGTGAGGGCGCGGGTTAGTGTCAGCGTACGGGTTAGGATTAGGGGACGGCTGAGGGTCAGGCTTGGGGGAAGGGTTAGGGTTAGGGTTAGGGCTAGGGTTAGGGTTAGGGGACGGAGACGGTTTAGGGTCCAGGTGAGGGTACGACAACGCTCTAGGGGGAGCGTACGTGTGAGGGCGCGGGTTAGTGTCAGCGTACGGGTTAGGATTAGGGGACGGCTGAGGGTCAGGCTTCGGGGAAGGGTTAGGGTTAGGGTTCGGGCTAGGGTTAGGGTTAGGGGATGGGGACGGTTCAGGGTCCAGGTGAGGGTACGACAACGCTCTAGGGGGAGCGTACGTGTGAGGGCGCGGGTTAGTGTCAACGTACGGGTTAGGATTAGGGGACGGGTGAGGGTCAGGCTTCGGGGAAGGGTTAGGGTTAGGGTTCGGGCTAGGGTTAGGGTTAGGGGACGGGGACGGTTCAGGGTCCAGGTGAGGGTACGACAACGCTCTAGGGGGAGCGTACGTGTGAGGGCGCGGGTTAATGTCAGCGTACGGGTTAGGATTAGGGGACGGCTGAGGGTCAGGCTTCGGGGAAGGGTTAGGGTTAGGGTTCGGGCTAGGGTTAGGGTTAGGGGATGGGGACGGTTTAGGGTCCAGGTGAGGGTACGACAACGCTCTAGGGGGAGCGTACGTGTGAGGGCGCGGGTTAGTGTCAGCGTACGGGTTAGGATTAGGGGACGGGTGAGGGTCAGGCTTCGGGGAAGGGTTAGGGTTAGGGTTCGGGCTAGGGTTAGGGTTAGGGGACGGGGACGGTTCAGGGTCTAGGTGAGGGTACGACAACGCTCTAGGGGGAGCGTACGTGTGAGGGCACGGGTTAGTGTCAGCGTACGGGTTAGGATTAGGGGACGGGTGAGGGTCAGGCTTCGGGGAAGGGTTAGGGTTAGGGTTCGGGCTAGGGTTAGGGTTAGGGGACGGGGACGGTTTAGGGTCCAGGTGAGGGTACGAGAACGCTCTAGGGGGAGCGCACGTGTGAGGGCGCGGGTTAGTGTCAGCGTACGTGTTAGGATTAGGGGACGGCTGAGGGTCAGGCTTCGGAGAAGGGTTAGGGTTAGGGTTCGGGCTAGGGTTAGGGTTAGGGGACGGGGACGGTTCAGGGTCCAGGTGAGGGTACGACAACGCTCTAGGGGGAGCGTACGTGTGAGGGCGCGGGTTAGTGTCAGCGTACGGGTTAGGATTAGGGGACGGCTGAGGGTCAGGCTTCGGGGAAGGGTTAGGGTTAGGGTTCGGGCTAGGGTTAGGGTTAGGGGACGGGGACGGTTCAGGGTCCAGGTGAGGGTACAGCAATGCTCTAGGGGGAGCGTACGTGTGAGGGCGCGGGTTAGTGTCAGCGTACGGGTTAGGATTATGGGACGGCTGAGGGTCAGGCTTCGGGGAAGGGTTAGGGTTAGGGTTCGGGCTAGGGTTAGGGTTAGGGGACGGGGACGGTTCAGGGTCCAGGTGAGGGTACGACAACGCTCTAGGGGGAGCGTACGTGTGAGGGCGCGGGTTAGTGTCAGCGTACGGGTTAGGATTAGGGGACGGCTGAGGGTCAGGCTTCGGGGAAGGGTTAGGGTTAGGGTTCGGGCTAGGGTTAGGGTTAGGGGATGGGGACGGTTCAGGGTCCAGGTGAGGGTACGACAACGCTCTAGGGGGAGCGTACGTGTGAGGGCGCGGGTTAGTGTCAGCGTACGGGTTAGGATTAGGGGACGGCTGAGGGTCAGGCTTCGGGGAAGGGTTAGGGTTAGGGTTCGGGCTAGGGTTAGGGTTAGGGGACGGGGACGGTTCAGGGTCCAGGTGAGGGTACGACAACGCTCTAGGGGGAGCGTACGTGTGAGGGCGCTGGTTAGTGTCAGCGTACGGGTTAGGATTAGGGGACGGCTGAGGGTCAGGTTTCGGGGAAGTTTTAGGGTTAGGGTTCGGGCTAGGGTTAGGGTTAGGGGACGGGGACGGTTTAGGGTCCAGGTGAGGGTACGACAACGCTCTTGGGGGAGCGTACGTGTGAGGGCGTGGGTTAGTGTCAGCGTACGGGTTAGGATTAGGGAACGGCTGAGGGTCAGGCTTCGGGGAAGGGTTAGGGTTAGGGTTCGGGCTAGGGTTAGGGTTAGGGGACGGGGACGGTTCACGGTCCAGGTTAGGGTACGACAACGCTCTAGGGGGAGCGTACGTGTGAGGGCGCGGGTTAGTGTCAGCGTACGGGTTAGGATTAGGGGACGGCTGAGGGTCAGGCTTCGGGGAAGGGTTAGGGTTAGGGTTCGGGCTAGGGTTAGGGTTAGGGGACGGGGACGGTTCAGGGTCCAGGTGAGGGTACGACAACGCTCTAGGGGGAGCGTACGTGTGAGGGCACGGGTTAGTGTCAGCGTACGGGTTAGGATTAGGGGACGGCTGAGGTTCAGGCTTCGGGGAAGGGTTAGGGTTAGGGTTCGGGCTAGGGTTAGGGTTAGGGGACGGGGACGGTTCAGGGTCCAGGTGAGGGTACGACAACGCTCTAGGGGGAGCGTACGTGTGAGGGCACGGGTTAGTGTCAGCGTACGGGTTAGGATTAGGGGACGGCTGAGGGTCAGGCTTCGGGGAAGGGTTAGGGTTAGGGTTCGGGCTAGGGTTAGGGTTAGGGGACGGGGACGGTTCAGGGTCCAGGTGAGGGTACGACAACGCTCTAGGGGGAGCGTACGTGTGAGGGCGCGGGTTAGTGTCAGCGTACGGGTTAGGATTAGGGGACGGCTGAGGGTCAGGCTTCGGGGAAGGATTAGGGTTAGGGTTCGGGCTAGGGTTAGGGTTAGGGGACGCGGACGGTTTAGGGTCCAGGTGAGGGTACGACAACGCTCTAGGGGGAGCGTACTTGTGAGGGCGCGGGTTAGTGTCAGCGTACGGGTTAGGATTAGGGGACGGGTGAGGGTCAGGCTTCGGGGAAGGGTTAGGGTTAGGGTTCGGGCTAGGGTTAGGGTTAGGGGACGGGGACGGTTTAGGGTCCAGGTGAGGGTACGACAACGCTCTAGGGGGAGCGTACGTGTGAGGGCACGGGTTAGTGTCAGCGTACGGGTTAGGATTAGGGGACGGCTGAGGGTCAGGCTTCGGGGAAGGGTTAGGGTTAGGGTTCGGGCTAGGGTTAGGGTTAGGGGACGGGGACGGTTCAGGGTCCAGGTGAGGGTACGACAACGCTCTAGGGGGAGCGTACGTGTGAGGGCGCGGGTTAGTGTCAGCGTACGGGTTAGGATTAGGGGACGGCTGAGGGTCAGGCTTCGGGGAAGGGTTAGGGTTAGGGTTCGGGCTAGGGTTAGGGTTAGGGGACGGGGACGGTTCAGGGTCCAGGTGAGGGTACGACAATGCTCTAGGGGGAGCGTACGTGTGAGGGCGCGGGTTAGTGTCAGCGTACGGGTTAGGATTATGGGACGGCTGAGGGTCAGGCTTCGGGGAAGGGTTAGGGTTAGGGTTCGGGCTAGGGTTAGGGTTAGGGGACGGGGACGGTTCAGGGTCCAGGTGAGGGTACGACAACGCTCTAGGGGGAGCGTACGTGTGAGGGTGCGGGTTAGTGTCAGCGTACGGGTTAGGATTAGGGGACGGCTGAGGGTCAGGCTTCGGGGAAGGGTTAGGGTTAGGGTTCGGGCTAGGGTTAGGGTTAGGGGATGGGGACGGTTCAGGGTCCAGGTGAGGGTACGACAACGCTCTAGGGGGAGCGTACGTGTGAGGGCGCGGGTTAGTGTCAGCGTACGGGTTAGGATTAGGGGACGGCTGAGGGTCAGGCTTCGGGGAAGGGTTAGGGTTAGGGTTCGGGCTAGGGTTAGGGTTAGGGGACGGGGACGGTTCAGGGTCCAGGTGAGGGTACGACAACGCTCTAGGGGGAGCGTACGTGTGAGGGCGCTGGTTAGTGTCAGCGTACGGGTTAGGATTAGGGGACGGCTGAGGGTCAGGTTTCGGGGAAGGTTTAGGGTTAGGGTTCGGGCTAGGGTTAGGGTTAGGGGACGGGGACGGTTTAGGGTCCAGGTGAGGGTACGACAACGCTCTTGGGGGAGCGTACGTGTGAGGGCGTGGGTTAGTGTCAGCGTACGGGTTAGGATTAGGGAACGGCTGAGGGTCAGGCTTCGGGGAAGGGTTAGGGTTAGGGTTCGGGCTAGGGTTAGGGTTAGGGGACGGGGACGGTTCACGGTCCAGGTGAGGGTACGACAACGCTCTAGGGGGAGCGTACGTGTGAGGGCGCGGGTTAGTGTCAGCGTACGGGTTAGGATTAGGGGACGGCTGAGGGTCAGGCTTCGGGGAAGGGTTAGGGTTAGGGTTCGGGCTAGGGTTAGGGTTAGGGGACGGGGACGGTTCAGGGTCCAGGTGAGGGTACGACAACGCTCTAGGGGGAGCGTACGTGTGAGGGCGCGGGTTAGTGTCAGCGTACGGGTTAGGATTAGGGGACGGCTGAGGTTCAGGCTTCGGGGAAGGGTTAGGGTTAGGGTTCGGGCTAGGGTTAGGGTTAGGGGACGGGGACGGTTCAGGGTCCAGGTGAGGGTACGACAACGCTCTAGGGGGAGCGTACGTGTGAGGGCACGGGTTAGTGTCTGCGTACGGGTTAGGATTAGGGGACGGCTGAGGGTCAGGCTTCGGGGAAGGGTTAGGGTTAGGGTTCGGGCTAGGGTTAGGGTTAGGGGACGGGGACGGTTCAGGGTCCAGGTGAGGGTACGACAACGCTCTAGGGGGAGCGTACGTGTGAGGGCGCGGGTTAGTGTCAGCGTACGGGTTAGGATTAGGGGACGGCTGAGGGTCAGGCTTCGGGGAAGGATTAGGGTTAGGGTTCGGGCTAGGGTTAGGGTTAGGGGACGCGGACGGTTTAGGGTCCAGGTGAGGGTACGACAACGCTCTAGGGGGAGCGTACTTGTGAGGGCGCGGGTTAGTGTCAGCGTACGGGTTAGGATTAGGGGACGGGTGAGGGTCAGGCTTCGGGGAAGGGTTAGGGTTAGGGTTCGGGCTAGGGTTAGGGTTAGGGGACGGGGACGGTTTAGGGTCCAGGTGAGGGTACGACAACGCTCTAGGGGGAGCGTACGTGTGAGGGCACGGGTTAGTGTCAGCGTACGGGTTAGGATTAGGGGACGGCTGAGGGTCAGGCTTCGGGGAAGGGTTAGGGTTAGGGTTCGGGCTAGGGTTAGGGTTAGGGGACGGGGACGGTTCAGGGTCCAGGTGAGGGTACGACAACGCTTTACGGGGAGCGTACGTGTGAGGGCGCGGGTTAGTGTCAGCGTACGGGTTAGGATTAGGGGACGGCTGAGGGTCAGGCTTCGGGGAAGGATTAGGGTTAGGGTTCGGGCTAGGGTTAGGGTTAGGGGACGCGGACGGTTTAGGGTCCAGGTGAGGGTACGACAACGCTCTAGGGGGAGCGTACTTGTGAGGGCGCGGGTTAGTGTCAGCGTACGGGTTAGGATTAGGGGACGGGTGAGGGTCAGGCTTCGGGGAAGGGTTAGGGTTAGGGTTCGGGCTAGGGTTAGGGTTAGGGGACGGGGACGGTTTAGGGTCCAGGTGAGGGTATGACAACGCTCTAGGGGGAGCGTACGTGTGAGGGCGCGGGTTAGTGTCAGCGTACGGGTTAGGATTAGGGGACGGCTGAGGGTCAGGCTTCGCGGAAGGTTTAGGGTTAGGGTTCGGGCTAGGGTTAGGGTTAGGGGACGGGGACGGTTTAGGGTCCAGGTGAGGGTACGACAACGCTCTAGGGGGAGCGTACGTGTGAGGGCGCGGGTTAGTGTCAGCGTACGGGTTAGGATTAGGGGACGGCTGAGGGTCAGGCTTCGGGGAAGGGTTAGGGTTAGGGTTCGGGCTAGGGTTAGGGTTAGGGGACGGGGATGGTTCAGGGTCCAGATGAGGGTACGACAACGCTCTAGGGGGAGCGTACGTGTGAGGGCGCAGGTTAGTGTCAGCGTACGGGTTAGGATTAGGGGACGGCTGAGCGTCAGGCTTCGGGGAAGTGTTAGGGTTAGGGTTCGGGCTAGGGTTAGGGTTAGGGGACGGGGACGGTTTAGGGTCCAGGTGAGGGTACGACAACGCTATAGGGGGAGCGTACGTGTGAGGGCGCGGGTTAGTGTCAGCGTACGGGTTAGGATTAGGGGACGGCTGAGGGTCAGGCTTCGGGGAAGGGTTAGGGTTAGGGTTCGGGCTAGAGTTAGGGTTAGGGGACGGGGACGGTTTAAGGTCCAGGTGAGGGTACGACAACGCTCTAGGGGGAGCGTACGTGTGAGGGCGCGGGTTAGTGTCAGCGTACGGGTTAGGATTAGGGGACGGCTGAGTGTCAGGCTTCGGGGAAGGGTTAGGGTTAGGGTTCGGGCTAGGGTTAGGTTTAGGGGACGGGGACGGTTTAGGGTCCAGGTGAGGGTACGACAACGCTCTAGGGGGAGCGGACGTGTGAGGGCGCGGGTTAGTGTCAGCGTACGGGTTAGGATTAGGGGACGGCTGAGGGTCAGGCTTCGGGGAAGGGTTAGGGTTAGGGTTCGGGCTAGGGTTAGGTTTAGGGGACGGGGACGGTTTAGGGTCCAGGTGAGGGTACGACAACGCTCTAGGGGGAGCGGACGTGTGAGGGCGCGGGTTAGTGTCAGCGTACGGGTTAGGATTAGGGGACGGCTGAGGGTCAGGCTTCGGGGAAGGGTTAGGGTTAGGGTTCGGGCTAGGGTTAGGGTTAGGGGACGGGGACGGTTCACAGTCCAGGTGAGGGTACGACAATGCTCTAGGGGGAGCGTACGTGTGAGGGCGCGGGTTAGTGTCAGCGTACGGGTTAGGATTAGGGGACGGCTGAGGGTCAGGCTTCGGGGAAG
This sequence comes from Globicephala melas, assembly GCF_963455315.2. Classification (NCBI taxonomy): domain Eukaryota; kingdom Metazoa; phylum Chordata; class Mammalia; order Artiodactyla; family Delphinidae; genus Globicephala; species Globicephala melas. The sequence continues at coordinate 10,686 of NW_027207477.1, read as the reverse complement.
GGTTAGGGTTAGGGTTCGGGCTAGGGTTAGGGTTAGGGGACGGGGACGGTTCAGGGTCCAGGTGAGGGTACGACAACGCTCTAGGGGGAGCGTACGTGTGAGGGCGCTGGTTAATGTCAGCGTACGGGTTAGGATTAGGGGACGGCTGAGGGTCAGGCTTCGGGGAAGTGTTAGGGTTAGGGTTCGGGCTAGGGTTAGGGTTAGGGGACGGGGACGGTTTAGGGTCCAGGTGAGGGTACGACAACACTCTAGGGGGAGCGTACGTGTGAGGGCGCGGGTTAGTGTCAGCGTACGGGTTAGGATTAGGGGACGGCTGAGGGTCAGGCTTCGGGGAAGGGTTAGGGTTAGGGTTCGGGCTAGGGTTAGGGTTAGGGGACGGGGACGGTTTAGGGTCCAGGTGAGGGTACGACAACGCTCTAGGGGGAGCGTACGTGTGAGGGCGCGGGTTAGTGTCAGCGTACGGGTTAGGATTAGGGGACGGCTGAGGGTCAGGCTTCGGGGAAGGTTTAGGGTTAGGGTTCGGGCTAGGGTTAGGGTTAGGGGACGGGGACGGTTCAGGGTCCAGATGAGGGTACGACAACGCTCTAGGGGGAGCGTACGTGTGAGGGCGCGGGTTAGTGTCAGCGTACGGGTGAGGATTAGGGGACGGCTGAGGGTCAGGCTTCGGGGAAGGGTTAGGGTTAGGGTTCGGGCTAGGGTTAGGGTTAGGGGACGGGGACGGTTCAGGGTCCAGGTGAGGGTACGACAACGCTCTAGGGGGAGCGTACGTGTGAGGGCGCTGGTTACTGTCAGCGTACGGGTTAGGATTAGGGGACGGCTGAGGGTCAGGCTTCGGGGAAGGGTTAGGGTTAGGGTTCGGGCTAGGGTTAGGGTTAGGGGACGGGGACGGTTTAGGGTCCAGGTGAGGGTACGACAACACTCTAGGGGGAGCGTACGTGTGAGGGCGCGGGTTAGTGTCAGCGTACGGGTTAGGATTAGGGGACGGCTGAGGGTCAGGCTTCGGGGAAGGGTTAGGGTTAGGGTTCGGGCTAGGGTTAGGGTTAGGGGACGGGGACGGTTTAGGGTCCAGGTGAGGGTACGACAACGCTCTAGGGGGAGCGTACGTGTGAGGGCGCGGGTTAGTGTCAGCGTACGGGTTAGGATTAGGGGACGGCTGAGGGTCAGGCTTCGGGGAAGGTTTAGGGTTAGGGTTCGGGCTAGGGTTAGGGTTAGGGGACGGGGACGGTTCAGGGTCCAGATGAGGGTACGACAACGCTCTAGGGGGAGCGTACGTGTGAGGGCGCGGGTTAGTGTCAGCGTACGGGTTAGGATTAGGGGACGGCTGAGGGTCAGGCTTCGGGGAAGGGTTAGCGTTAGGGTTCGGGCTAGGGTTAGGGTTAGGGGACGGGGACGGTTTAGGGTCCAGGTGAGGGTACGACAATGCTCTAGGGGGAGCGTACGTGTGAGGGCGCGGGTTAGTGTCAGCGTACGGGTTAGGATTAGGGGACGGCTGAGGGTCAGGCTTCGGGGAAGGGTTAGGGTTAGGGTTCGGGCTAGGGTTAGGGTTAGGGGACGGGGACGGTTCAGGGTCCAGGTGAGGGTACGACAACGCTCTAGGGGGAGCGTACGTGTGAGGGCGCGGGTTAGTGTCAGCGTACGGGTTAGGATTAGGGGACGGGTGAGGGTCAGGCTTCGGGGAAGCGTTAGTGTTAGGGTTCGGGCTAAGGTTAGGGTTAGGGGACGGGGACGGTTTAGGGTCCAGGTGAGGGTACGACAACGCTCTAGGGGGAGCGTACGTGTGAGGGCGTGGGTTAGTGTCAGCGTACGGGTTAGGATTAGGGGACGGCTGAGGGTCAGGCTTCGGGGAAGGGTTAGGGTTAGGGTTCGGGCTAGGGTTAGGGTTAGGGGACGGGGACGGTTTAGGGTCCAGGTGAGGGTACGACAACGCTCTAGGGGGAGCGTACGTGTGAGGGCGCGGGTTAGTGTCAGCGTACGGGTTAGAATTAGGGGACGGCTGAGGGTCAGGCTTCGGGGAAGGGTTAGGGTTAGGGTTCGGGCTAGGGTTAGGGTTAGGGGACGGGGACGGTTTAGGGTCCAGGTGAGGGTACGACAACGCTCTAGGGGGAGCGTACGTGTGAGGGCGCGGGTTAGTGTCAGCGTACGGGTTAGGATTAGGGGACGGCTGAGGGTCAGGCTTCGGGGAAGGGTTAGGGTTAGGGTTCGGGCTAGGGTTAGGGTTAGGGGACGGGGACGGTTTAGGGTCCAGGTGAGGGTACGACAACGCTCTAGGGGGAGCGTTCGTGTGAGGGCGCGAGTTAGTGTCAGCGTATGGGTTAGGATTAGGGGACGGCTGAGGGTCAGGCTTCGGGGAAGGGTTAGGGTTAGGGTTCGGGCTAGGGTTAGGGTTAGGGGACGGGGACGGTTTAGGGTCCAGGTGAGGGTACGACAACGCTCTAGGGGGAGCGTACGTGTGAGGGCGCGGGTTAGTGTCAGCGTACGGGTTAGGATTAGGGGACGGCTGAGGGTCAGGTTTCGGGGAAGGGTTAGGGTTAGGGTTCGGGCTAGGGTTAGGGTTAGGGGAAGGGGACGGTTCAGGGTCCAGGTGAGGGTACGACAACGCTCTAGGGGGAGCGTACGTGTGAGGGCGCGGGTTAGTGTCAGCGTACGGGTTAGGATTAGGGGACGGCTGAGGGTCAGGCTTCGGGGAAGGGTTAGGGTTAGGATTCGGGCTAGGGTTAGGGTTAGGGGACGGGGACGGTTCAGGGTCCAGGTGAGGGTACGACAACGCTCTAGGGGGAGCGTACGTGTGAGGGCGCGGGTTAGTGTCAGCGTACTGGTTAGGATTAGGGGACGGGTGAGGGTCAGGCTTCGGGGAAGGGTTAGGGTTAGGGTTCGGGCTAAGGTTAGGGTTAGGGGACGGGGACGGTTTAGGGTCCAGGTGAGGGTACGACAACGCTCTAGGGGGAGCGTACGTGTGAGGGCGCGGGTTAGTGTCAGCTTACGGGTTAGGATTAGGGGACGGCTGAGGGTCAGGCTTCGGGGAAGGGTTAGGGTTAGGGTTCGGGCTAGGGTTAGGGTTAGGGGACGGGGACGGTTTAGGGTCCAGGTGAGCGTACGACAACGCTCTAGGGGGAGCGTACGTGTGAGGGCGCGGGTTAGTGTCAGCGTACGGGTTAGGATTAGGGGACGGCTGAGGGTCAGGCTTCGGGGAAGGGTTAGGGTTAGGGTTCGGGCTAGGGTTAGGGTTAGGGGACGGGGACGGTTTAGGGTCCAGGTGAGGGTACGACAACGCTCTAGGGGGAGCGTACGTGTGAGGGCGCGGGTTAGTGTCAGCGTACGGGTTAGGATTAGGGGATGGGTGAGGGTCAGGCTTCGGGGAAGGGTTAGGGTTAGGGTTCGGGCTAGGTTTAGGGTTAGGGGACGGGGACGGTTTAGGGTACAGGTGAGGGTACGACAACGCTCTAGGGGGAGCGTACGTGTGAGGGCGCGGGTTAGTGTCAGCGTACGGGTTAGGATTAGGGGACGGGTGAGGGTCAGGCTTCGGGGAAGGGTTAGGGTTAGGGTTCGGGCTAGGGTTAGGGTTAGGGGACGGGGACGGCTTAGGGTCCAGGTGAGGGTACGACAACGCTCTAGGGGGAGCGTACGTGTGAGGGCGCGGGTTAGTGTCAGCGTACGGGTTAGGATTAGGGGACGGCTGAGGGTCAGGCTTCGGCGAAGGGTTAGGGTTAGGGTTCGGGCTAGGGTTAGGGTTAGGGGACGGGGACGGTTTAGGGTCCAGGTGAGGGTACGACAACGCTCTAGGGGGAGCGTACGTGTGAGGGCGCGGGTTAGTGTCAGCGTACGGGTTAGAATTAGGGGACGGCTTAGGGTCAGGCTTCGGGGAAGGGTTAGGGTTAGGGTTCGGGCTAGGGTTAGGGTTAGGGGACGGGGACGGTTTAGGGTCCAGGTGAGGGTACGACAACGCTCTAGGGGGAGCGTACGTGTGAGGGCGCGGGTTAGTGTCAGCTTACGGGTTAGGATTAGGGGACGGCTGAGGGTCAGGCTTCGGGGAAGGGTTAGGGTTAGGGTTCGGGCTAGGGTTAGGGTTAGGGGACGGGGACGGTTTAGGGTCCAGGTGAGGGTACGACAACGCTCTAGGGGGAGCGTACGTGTGAGGGCGCGGGTTACTGTCAGCGTATGGGTTAGGATTAGGGGACGGCTGAGGGTCAGGCTTCGGGGAAGGGTTAGGGTTAGGGTTCGGGCTAGGGTTAGGGTTAGGGGACGGGGACGGTTTAGGGTCCAGGTGAGGGTACGAGAACGCTCTAGGGGGAGCGTACGTGTGAGGGCGCGGGTTCGTGTCAGTGTACGGGTTAGGATTAGGGTACGGCTGAGGGTCAAGCTTCGGGGAAGTGTTAGGGTTAGGGTTCGGGCTAGGGTTAGGGTTAGGGGACGGGGACGGTTTAGGGTCCAGGTGAGGGTACGACAACGCTCTAGGGGGAGCGTACGTGTGAGGGCGCGGGTTAGTGTCAGCGTACGGGTTAGGATTAGGGGACGGCTGAGGGTCAGGCTTCGGGGAAGGGTTAGGGTTAGGGTTCGGGCTAGGGTTAGGGTTAGGGAACGGGGACGGTTTAGGGTCCAGGTGAGGGTACGACAACGCTCTAGGGGGAGCGTACGTGTGAGGGCGCGGGTTAGTGTCAGCGTACGGGTTAGGATTAGGGGACGGCTGAGGGTCAGGCTTCGTGGAAGGGTTAGGGTTAGGGTTCGGGCTAGGGTTAGGGTTAGGGGACGGGGACGGTTTAGGGTCCAGGTGAGGGTACGACAACGCTCTAGGGGGAGCGTACGTGTGAGGGCGCGGGTTAGTGTCAGCGAACGGGTTAGGATTAGGGGACGGCTGAGGGTCAGGCTTCGGGGAAGGGTTAGGGTTAGGGTTCGGGCTACGGTTAGGTTTAGGGGACGGGGACGGTTTAGGGTCCAGGTGAGGGTACGACAACGCTCTAGGGGGAGCGTACGTGTGAGGGCGCGGGTTAGTGTCAGCGTACGGGTTAGGATTAGGGGACGGCTGAGGGTCAGGCTTCGGGGAAGGGTTAGGGTTAGGGTTCGGGCTAGGGTTAGGTTTAGGGGACGGGGACGGTTTAGGGTCCAGGTGAGGGTACGACAACGCTCTAGGGGGAGCGTACGTGTGAGGGCGCGGGTTAGTGTCAGCGTACGGGTTAGGATTAGGGGACGGCTGAGGGTCAGGCTTCGGGGAAGGGTTAGGGTTAGGGTTCGGGCTAGGGTTAGGGTTAGGGGACGGGGACGGTTCAGGGTCCAGGTGAGAGTACGACAACCCTCTAGGGGGAGCGTTCGTGTGAGGGCGCGGGTTAGTGTCAGCGTACGGGTTAGGATTAGGGGACGGCTGAGGGTCAGGCTTCGGGGAAGGGTTAGGGTTAGGGTTCGGGCTAGGGTTAGGGTTAGGGGACGGGGACGGTTCAGGGTCCAGGTGAGGGTACGACAATGCTTTAGGGGGAGCGAACGTGTCAGGGCGCGGGTTAGTGTCAGCGTACGGGTTAGGATTAGGGGACGGCTGAGGGTCAGGCTTCGGGGAAGTGTTAGGGTTAGGGTTCGGGCTAGGGTTAGGGTTAGGGGACGGGGACGGTTCAGGGTCCAGGTGAGGGTACGACAACGCTCTAGGGGGAGCGTACGTGTGAGGGCGCGGGTTAGTGTCAGCGTACGGGTTTGGATTAGGGGACGGCTGAGGGTCAGGCTTCGGGGAAGGGTTAGGGTTAGGGTTCGGGCTAGGATTAGGGTTAGGGGACGGGGACGGTTCAGGGTCCAGGTGAGGGTACGACAACGCTCTAGGGGGAGCGTACGTGTGAGGGCGCGGGTTAGTGTCAGCGTACGGGTTAGGATTAGGGGACGGCTGAGGGTCAGGCTTCGGGGAAGTGTTAGGGTTAGGGTTCGGGCTAGGGTTAGGGTTAGGGGACGGGGACGGTTCAGGGTCCAGGTGAGGGTACGACAACGCTCTAGGGGGAGCGTACGTGTGAGGGCGCGGGTTAGTGTCAGCGTACGGGTTAGGATTAGGGGACGGCTGAGGGTCAGGCTTCGGGGAAGGGTTAGGGTTAGGGTTCGGGCTAGGGTTAGGGTTAGGGGACGGGGACGGTTCAGGGTCCAGGTGAGGGTACGACAACGCTCTAGGGGGAGCGTACGTGTGAGGGCGCGGGTTAGTGTCAGCGTACGGGTTAGGATTAGGGGACGGCTGAGGGTCAGGCTTCGGGGAAGGGTTAGGGTTAGGGTTCGGGCTAGGGTTAGGGTTAGGGGACGGGGACGGTTAAGGGTCCAGGTGAGGTTACGACAACGCTCTAGGGGGAGCGTACGTGTGAGGGCGCGGGTTAGTGTCAGCGTACGGGTTAGGATTAGGGGACGGCTGAGGGTCAGGCTTCGGGGAAGGGTTAGGGTTAGGGTTCGGGCTAGGGTTAGGGTTAGGGGACGGGGACGGTTAAGGGTCCAGGTGAGGTTACGACAACGCTCTAGGGGGAGCGTACGTGTGAGGGCGCGGGTTAGTGTCAGCGTACGGGTTAGGATTAGGGGACGGCTGAGGGTCAGGCTTCGGGGAAGGGTTAGGGTTAGGGTTCGGGCTAGGGTTAGGGTTAGGGGACGGGGACGGATTAGGGTCCAGGTGAGGGTACGACAACGCTCTAGGGGGAGCGTACGTGTGAGGGCGCGGGTTAGTGTCAGCGTACGGGTTAGGATTAGGGGACGGCTGAGGGTCAGGCTTCGGGGAAGGGTTAGGGTTAGGGTTCGGGCTAGGGTTAGGGTTAGGGGACGGGGACGGTTTAGGGTCCAGGTGAGGGTACGACAACGCTCTAGGGGGAGCGTACGTGTGAGGGCGCGGGTTAGTGTCAGCGTACGGGTTAGGATTAGGGGACGGCTGAGGGTCAGGCTTCGGGGAAGGGTTAGGGTTAGGGTTCGGGCTAGGGTTAGGGTTAGGGGACGGGGACGGTTTAGGGTCCAGGTGAGGGTACGACAACGCTCTAGGGGGAGCGTACGTGTGAGGGCGCGGGTTAGTGTCAGCGTACGGGTTAGGATTAGGGGACGGCTGAGGGTCAGGCTTCGGGGAAGGGTTAGGGTTAGGGTTCGGGCTAGGGTTAGGGTTAGGGGACGGGGACGGTTCAGGGTCCAGGTGAGGGTACGACAATGCTCTAGGGGGAGCGAACGTGTGAGGGCGCTGGTTAGTGTCAGCGTACGGGTTAGGATTAGGGGACGGCTGAGGGTCAGGCTTCGGGGAAGGGTTAGGGTTAGGGTTCGGGCTAGGGTTAGGGTTAGGGGACGGGGACGGTTCAGGGTCCAGGTGAGGGTACGACAATGCTCTAGGGGGAGCGAACGTGTGAGGGCGCTGGTTAGTGTCAGCGTACGGGTTAGGATTAGGGGACGGCTGAGGGTCAGGCTTCGGGGAAGGGTTAGGGTTAGGGTTCGGGCTAGGGTTAGGGTTAGGGGACGGGGACGGTTCAGCGTCCAGGTGAGGGTACGACAATGCTCTAGGGGGAGCGTACGTGTGAGGGCGCGGGTTAGTGTCAGCGTACGGGTTAGGATTAGGGGACGGCTGAGGGTCAGGCTTCGGGGAAGGGTTAGGGTTAGGGTTCGGGCTAGGGTTAGGGTTAGGGGACGGGGACGGTTCAGGGTCCAGGTGAGGGTACGACAACGCTCTAGGGGGAGCGTACGTGTGAGGGCGCGGGTTAGTGTCAGCGTACGGGTTAGGATTAGGGGACGGCTGAGGGTCAGGCTTCGGGGAAGGGTTAGGGTTAGGGTTCGGGCTAGGGTTAGGGTTAGGGGACGGGGACGGTTCAGGGTCCAGGTGAGGGTACGACAACGCTCTAGGGGGAGCGTACGTGTGAGGGCGCTGGTTATTGTCAGCGTACGGGTTAGGATTAGGGGACGGCTGAGGGTCAGGTTTCGGGGAAGGGTTAGGGTTAGGGTTCGGGCTAGGGTTACGGTTAGGGGACGGGGACAGTTTAGGGTCCAGGTGAGGGTACGACAACGCTCTAGGGGGAGCGTACGTGTGAGGGCGCGGGTTAGTGTCAGCGTACGGGTTAGGATTAGGGGACGGCTGAGGGTCAGGCTTCGGGGAAGGGTTAGGGTTAGGGTTCGGGCTAGGGTTAGGGTTAGGGGACGGGGACGGTTCAGGGTCCAGGTGAGGGTACGACAACGCTCTAGGGGGAGCGTACGTGTGAGGGCGCGGGTTAGTGTCAGCGTACGGGTTAGGATTAGGGGACGGCTGAGGGTCAGGCTTCGGGGAAGGGTTAGGGTTAGGGTTCGGGCTAGGGTTAGGGTTAGGGGACAGGGACGGTTCAGGGTCCAGGTGAGGGTACGACAACGCTCTAGGGGGAGCGTACGTGTGAGGGCGCGGGTTAGTGTCAGCGTACGGGTTAGGATTAGGGGACGGGTGAGGGTCAGGCTTCGGGGAAGGGTTAGGGTTAGGGTTCGGGATAAGGTTAGGGTTAGGGGACGGGGACGGTTTAGGGTCCAGGTGAGGGTACGAAAACGCTCTAGGGGGAGCGTACGTGTGAGGGCGCGGGTTAGTGTCAGCGTACGGGTTTGGATTAGGGGACGGCTGAGGGTCAGGCTTCGGGGAAGGGTTAGGGTTAGGGTTCGGGCTAGGGTTAGGGTTAGGGGACGGGGACGGTTTAGCGTCCAGGTGAGGGTACGACAACGCTCTAGGGGGAGCGTACGTGTGAGGGCGCGGGTTAGTGTCAGCGTACGGGTTAGGATTAGGGGACGGCTGAGGGTCAGGCTTCGGGGAAGGGTTAGGGTTAGGGTTCGGGCTAGGGTTAGGGTTAGGGGACGGGGACGGTTTCGGGTCCAGGTGAGGGTACGACAACGCTCTAGGGGGAGCGTACGTGTGAGGGCGCTGGTTAGTGTCAGCGTACGGGTTAGGATTAGGGGACGGCTGAGGGTCAGGCTTCGGGGAAGGGTTAGGGTTAGGGTTCGGGCTAGGGTTAGGGTTAGGGGACGGGGACGGTTTAGGGTCCAGGTGAGGGTACGACAACGCTCTAGGGGGAGCGTACGTGTGAGGGCGCGGGTTAGTGTCAGCGTACGGGTTAGGATTAGGGGACGGCTGAGGGTCAGGTTTCGGGGAAGGGTTAGGGTTAGGGTTCGGTCTAGGGTTAGGGTTAGGGGACGGGGACGGTTTAGGGTCCAGGTGAGGGTACGACAACGCTCTAGGGGGAGCGTACGTGTGAGGGCGCGGGTTAGTGTCAGCGTACGGGTTAGGATTAGGGGACGGCTGAGGGTCAGGCTTCGGGGAAGTGTTAGGGTTAGGGTTTGGGCTAGGGTTAGGGTTAGGGGACGGGGACTGTTCAGGGTCCAGGTGAGGGTACGACAACGCTCTAGGGGGAGCGTACGTGTGAGGGTGCGGGTTAGTGTCAGCGTACGGGTTAAGATTAGGGGACGGGTGAGTGTCAGGCTTCGGGGAAGGGTTAGGGTTAGGGTTCGGGCTAGGGTTAGGGTTAGGGGACGGGGACGGTTTAGGGTCCAGGTGAGGGTACGACAACGCTCTAGGGGGAGCGTACGTGTGAGGGCGCGGGTTAGTGTCAGCGTACGGGTTAGGATTAGGGGACGGGTGAGGGTCAGGCTTCGGGGAAGGGTTAGGGTTAGGGTTCGGGCTAGGGTTAGGGTTAGGGGACGGGGACGGTTTAGGGTCCAGGTGAGGGTACGACAACGCTCTAGGGGGAGCGTACGTGTGAGGGCGCGGGTTAGTGTCAGCGTACGGGTTAGGATTAGGGGACGGCTGAGGGTCAGGCTTCGGGGAAGGGTTAGGGTTAGGGTTCGGGCTAGGGTTAGGGTTAGGGGACGGGGACGGTTTAGGGTCCAGGTGAGGGTACGACAACGCTCTAGGGGGAGCGTACGTGTGAGGGCGCTGGTTAGTGTCAGCGTACGGGTTAGGATTAGGGGACGGCTGAGGGTCAGGCTTCGGGGAAGGGTTAGGGTTAGGGTTCGGGCTAGGATTAGGGTTAGGGGACGGGGACGGTTCAGGGTCCAGGTGAGGGTACGACAACGCTCTAGGGGGAGCGTACGTGTGAGGGCGCGGGTTAGTGTCAGCGTACGGGTTAGGATTAGGGGACGGCTGAGGGTCAGGCTTCGGGGAAGGGTTAGGGTTAGGGTTCGGGCTAGGGTTAGGGTTAGGGGACGGGGACGGTTCAGGGTCCAGGTGAGGGTACGACAACGCTCTAGGGGGAGCGTACGTGTGAGGGCGCTGGTTAGTGTCAGCGTACGGGTTAGGATTAGGGGACGGCTGAGGGTCAGGCTTCGGGGAAGGGTTAGGGTTAGGGTTCGGGCTAGGGTTAGGGTTAGGGGACGGGGACGGTTCAGGGTCCAGGTGAGGGTACGACAACGCTCTAGGGGGAGCGTACGTGTGAGGGCGCGGGTTAGTGTCAGCGTACGGGTTAGGATTAGGGGACGGCTGAGGGTCAGGCTTCGGGGAAGGGTTAGGGTTAGGGTTCGGGCTAGGGTTAGGGTTAGGGGACGGGGACGGTTAAGGGTCCAGGTGAGGTTACGACAACGCTCTAGGGGGAGCGTACGTGTGAGGGCGCGGGTTAGTGTCAGCGTACGGGTTAGGATTAGGGGACGGCTGAGGGTCAGGCTTCGGGGAAGGGTTAGGGTTAGGGTTCGGGCTAGGGTTAGGGTTAGGGGACGGGGACGGTTAAGGGTCCAGGTGAGGTTACGACAACGCTCTAGGGGGAGCGTACGTGTGAG